>NC_034594.1:114643663-114677839 GCF_900095145.1 Mus pahari | reverse complement strand
TTCTTTCTTTCTTTCTTTCTTTCTTTCTTTCTTTCTTTCTTTCTTTCTTTCTTTTTCTTTCTTTCTTTCTTTCTGTAGTGTCATTCCATATACTTGATTAACAACATTTTCTGCTTTTCACCATTCCTCCTGCCAAATAGGTAGCTTTACTTGTTGACTTGACATGTTTAAGGAAAGGGAATCTATGTTAAGGGGTTACTTTCAGAACCTTGTCTGTGAGGCATTTTCTTTATTGTTAATTGATGTGTGAGGTCATAGTCCACTATGGCTAATGTCACTCCTAGGGAGGTAAGTCTGGCTGTATGTAAGAAAGCATGTCAGCAAGTAGTGTTCTTCACTGTTCTGTTCTTTGTACTTCCAGGTACCTTCCTTGAGCTCGTGCCCTGGCTTTCCTCAAAAACATGCTGGAATTTGTAAGCTAGAACATACTCCAAATTGCTTTGGATCAAGGTGAATTGATCGTAGATCTTGTCTCTTAGCTGGCATGAAGGGATGAGAGGCCAAAGCTTGACAGGTAAACTGCCTGAGCAAACAGTTTAACAGGCTAAACATCACCCTTATCAACTGGTAATAATTCTAAATGTAGTAACTCTAAATTACACCAACAGAGAGATTTACATCACAGAATAGATACTGTTAAATTTGACTTGTACATTCTGCCACTGAGAGACTCATTTCCACTGTCTGGGTACTTTTAAAATTTCCTTTCTTTTATCTCGTTGCTGGAGAACATAAGTTTCCTTTTGCTGCTTTTGAGTTTTGCAGACTTTAAAAACAGACTCTGAAGGAAAAGGGAGGGCAGTTTTCTTAGTTTTTACAAGCACAACAATAGCCAGGTGAAAGAGACTCCAACAGTTGCTGGAAGAGAGAAGATAGATTTGAGACTGGATTTAAACTTGGATTTTCTTTGTTAGAAGTCACTGAGGTGCGTGGGCTAGGTACACGATGTCTGCCAACATCATGGAAACTGGGGTGAGGTGTTTTCAAGGTAGCATGAGGATAGCAGGCGTAGTGGGACTTTAGAATTTGGTCTGATACTGGAAATGAATTAATATATGGAGGGGGAAATATAAAAATGTGATTTTATTCTGAAAGTTGGCAGGTTTCTCAGGATAATTAGGCTGAAAAGCTCCAATTGTGTCTGGGTAGAGAGAGAAAACCCTTCACTTACCTAGCAGTAGTGAAATGGTAGGTTAATCTGTTGATGATTGCATACAGGGTAAATTTATGAAGATTTAGAAATATTAGAAGAAAAGATAGAGATTAAAAACAATTCAGATGCTGTGGAGAAACTGTAAGTATGGAATGTAAAACCATTTAGAGTTCAAGGTCATGACCATGCCTGGAAGAATGAAAGTAAGAGACTGAAAAGAACATTTATATAAGATTATTGAAACATCAAGCATTAGAGGGAAATCAGGTTGGCAATAATCACATTAAATTTGAAACAACAACCTGTGGACAATGCAGGGGAGTGAAATAAGAAGGGGAAAATGACTGAATTTTACAGAACTTGGTCTCAGTGCTCAGTTTTACAGAACTTGGTCTTTCATTTGTATAAAGATATATCGTTCATTATAGAAATCTACAGATACATTATTTTGGTAGAGTAAGATGAAATTAGCTTTCCAGGCATAGTTATCAATTTATAACTCAACCCAAAAATGCAGAAAAAAACTCTGAAAAATATTTTCATGCACACTTTGAAATAATGACTGTTTCTATAGGACTCAGAATCACACACACACCCCCAAAATCAAAGAAATTAATTTTAAATTATTTGGTTACCAGATTTTGTGACATTTTGCTCAAATCTACTCACCTCATATGTGATAAAATTTATTCAATTTCTAAAATAAACTTTTATTTATTTTGGAGATTAAAATGGTTTCATTTCCCCTATTCTTTTTTTTTTTCTACCTACAAATCCTCCCCTATACCCTTTGTTGTTCTCTTTTAATAGACTTGGTTACTTTTATTTATGATATATATGTTCCTAAATCTATTAACACAACCTGCTTACTCTCTATGAGGATATTAGCGCATATATAATTTCAGTGCTGACCACTGGTAAACAATTGCCGTTCCCTTCCTGGAGAAGACTGCTTCCCCTGTTCTTAGAAATCCTAGTTGACTATAATTCTTTGCATAGGATTCGGGACTCCTTAAAAATGTTTGAGGGATCATACAGTGTTCACTCACTTATTCATTCATTTGTTCACTAATTCATTCATCAGCCAGGTCCAGAGAAGGGCTGATTTATGGTCTGTTGTCTAGTAGTATATATCTTCTCTAAATGACTCTTGTCAGTTAGTTTGAGATGAGTAATTAATATCTTGATACCTTTCAACAAGATAATTATTTATGACTATCTTGGAATCAAATAACCCACTAAAAGAGTAGATAATAAAGACTAAACCAATTCTACCTCTGCTACAACTAAATTAAACATGGTAAATAAAATACCATATTTAGTTTGAAAACTTTCTTCTATAAAATGTGTAATTAGCTTTTGCAAAGCATGGAAGAAAAACGTATATTACCGCCTGAGAAGCAAATCATTAAAGTAATTTCTCTTTTTTATTCTCTAAAGAAATGAATTGCTTATAAGGGTCATATTTTTAATATGGCTTATATTAGTTTTCAATGCACTATTCTGTGCAATCATATTACCTGTATTCTGCATGAACTACCACATTGTAAGAACTTTACAGTGTACATTCTTTCCTGTAGAGCTGGAAGTTCTTATTCAAATTAAGGGTATCTGTTCTGTGTGTGGTGAAAACAGATTCTTTACATGTTTCATCTTTAACTGTTATTGCCATTTCAAGGTAGGTTAATTAATTTTCTCAGGATTATGGATGTGAGAAACTGAATGGCAGTTAGGTTAGGAACACACTCAGGTTGTAAAGTTAATGATGTCAGGAGAGACTCCAGGTGGACACTATACCAGATGGCCTTTGCTGCTCTCTGTAATAGCTTAGTTTTTTATGACTTTCCAGTTTATCACATAAAACTGGCAGCTATGTGGCTTTAATTATAGAGCATAATGTTTAATACATACTTTAAAAATACCCAGTATGTTCTAAAGAATGATAGGTTTTTGATAACTTGATATCAAAATAGTGATATTTTATGAATATATAAATTATATAAGCACACCTGTAAGTGGTAAGTTGAGATTTTGAGAAGGAAATTTCCTAAAAAAATCACAGTTCAAATTGTCACTCTAACTGAGGCTCACACCTAAGTTCCTACCTGTGAGCTATAAGTCAATCTATAAACTTGATTATGACATAGACGTTGTTACCAATGAAGGAATGAAGATGAAGGGAAGCAGGTGAAAGAGTTGAGGATATTTGAATTATTTTTGTAATTCAGTAGGGCACAAATTTGTTTTGGGCATCTAAAATCTCATTCACAAAATGGAAACTTTCAAGTGAAACTTTCAAATGATTCTAGAGCAATCTCAAGTGACTCAGATTTGTGATTTCGAAGTGCTCCTTAATCCACTTCTCACAAGGAAACATTTCTCTGGTCAGGTCTGACTGCCCATGCTCAGTGATTACCAAAATGGATATTTACAACTGAACTAATTTAAGGAAAGATGTGAAAAGAGGGAGAGTAAGGTTGCAAATTCTTTCCTATCCCGAGTAGATTACTTTCTGACAATATTCCATTCTAGATACAGGCAAGTCTTGGGTCACTGCTAAGAAAAAAACCTAAATCAGAACATGGTCCGTCCTAAATCATGACAGCTACTGAACATAATTTTTAAGAATTTAATATGAAGCTATAGAAGAAATACATCATTATTTAAGGGAAGAATTATTCGCTTTATTCCATACCAGTCACTTTATGTACTACATAAGTATTTGCTTCACGAACAAATGGATAAACAGATGCTCTAAGGTCAGCTTCTGTGTCCCAGGTCCACTTCTCATGCACAAATAGAATCAAGTACTTTACATATGGAGACCACAATGTAAATGATCACAAGGCTACGCCCCCGATGCATACCTGAACAGAGTCTGCACATTCACAATCGTCTTGGCATCTGCCATGTAGTCTTCCTCTGCACTCATGGTGCTTTCTTTGTCCACCACCACCATGTTGGCAGCAAAGGTCACTCCACACCTGAGCAAATCATCTAGGCTTTGATAAAAATTCACAAGGAAAAAGAAACAGAAGATCTTTAAATAAACTCCACTACTGCACTCAGTGCCTATATCTGCATACTGGTTGGCTTCTGTAGGAATCCTTATAGCTGAATTTATAGATAATACAGATAGACACTGATGAGAACTGTAATGCAGTATGACCTACTGATATGAAATTCAGAATTCATCAGATACTAACAGTTCCAAAGCATCTATATTTGGAATCTGTGCTCAGTAACATTTAGTATATAAACAGTTCAATAGAAAGTATGACAATGACTCATGCTTATAGCTAGTGAATTATTTCAAGGGCAAAACATTCTAATTGGTTTAAGTTGCTAAGTTGCTTTTGTTGAAAATATAAAAGAGGAAACAGCTATATTAATTTAGACAATAAGCTGAAGTAGAAATACAAAGGTATATGATATGAATCTATACATGTCCATATTTAGAGAGATAGATAGATAGATAGATAGATAGATAGACAGATAGATAGCTCTATTTAACTGCCAATTGTTCCTGCATTACAATAAGTAGGGTGTGTGTCTCTGTGTGTGTGTGTGTGTGTGTGTGTTTGTATTAAAACAATTTTTTAACAAGAAATTGAACAGTCCAAGTTTCTTTGTCTCTATGAGGTAACTAGAGAAACTGGGCTATAAGTAGTTGTGAACTATTCTGGTCAGTTTTAATTCTTGTTTCTGCAAAATATATTGACTGGTATCTTCCTTGCAATTTAAAAAAAGATGTTTACTATTAACCCTGACCTAGGCATCAACTAGTTTCAATGTCTTTGCTTTTTCACACAAGAAAAACAGTACAAAAAAATGGGGTGAGACGAAACTTGACCTAGCAAAAGGATGGAGTAGTTGTACGGTTCAGTGAGGACAGATAAGAAAATCAGTTAATGTTCATACATCCTGATTCAATTTAAAAAAAAATTAAAATGTAAAAAACTGTAGTCACTGCTGATATTAACCGAAGATAGTTTCCGGACATCTCATAAAAGCTCATGAGGGGGTTAACAGACTTCAGAGGACTATTATGAAACCTCAGCCTAAGATCTAGGGATAATCTGGGGGTGTGTGGTGGGGAGACAAATACTGCACTTGAATTTGGAGCAATTCTGTGACAGATATTTTATAGCTAAATCTGTTTACAGAACTTTTCTTCACAATAAAATTGGACAGAGGACAGAATCGTAACATCCAATCAATACAATGATCATCAAGATAAATCCCTAGTGTTCTAGATTTCCCTTTTGTGTAGGAGATTCACTGTACTTTTTTCTAAATAGATTAAATAATATTTTAGAAATTATCCGATAAGGACTGGGGCTTTTCAGCATATGCAACTCCTTAATTTAAGCTACATCTAGAGGGTTGGAGAGATGGCTCAGCTCACTGACTGCTCTTCAAGATGTCCTGAGTTCAATTCCCAGCAACCACATGGTGGCTCACAACCATCTGTAATGGGATCCGATGACCTCTTCTGGTGTGTATGAAGACAGCTACAGTGCACTCATATACATAAACCAGAGCAATACAGAAAATGTTAGATGTGGTCCCTTATAAAAGATTTGGTGATGACTAAGTCATCTTGCTTCTAGTCACTTAGGAATTTCAAGATATTTCCTTGTATTTTTGGCCTTTATAGCTTTTTCTACATCAGAATTTTCTCTTATAATTTTATAGAACAAGAGAAATATAAACCGGTTAGAAGTTGGTTTTATTGAATCAGAGCAGACATGATTTTGCAAAACAGAATTGAACGCTGGACAAACGCTTTACTAAGAGAGCTTGTTCTCAGTGTCTTGGAGCACCCTGCTTTCATGTGCATTTGTTGATTTCATCCGTAAAGTATTTCCTGCTGTAGTGACTCGGGACCATGAATTATTAAATGATGTATTAGAATTTAGACAAAACAAAAGGTTGGGATGATATTAGTGAAACATGCAGAATCTTCGGGTCCTTAAGGCTTTAATTTTTCTAATTAACATTGTAGCATTTTTGAGTAGGCTGTGAACCTATTTTTATGAATCCTGGCTATCTTCTCTCTGACACTTCTCCGCTTTTTTTTTTTTAATAGCTCACAGCCCCTTTTTTTAAAAGCATGCTGCTTTACACTGTTTAGCCACCAGATGGCAATAGCAGCCAATGAAACCCATCCGAGTGACACTCAAAAGTTGGTTTTGCCAGGGATGCCTTTTTTCTTTTCCATGACTCACTCAGTTTTTCCAAGTTGGAAAATGTGAAATTTGCAAGTGTGAGGAAGTATTCTTGTTTAAATGGTTTTATTTTCATGAGAATTTCAAACATAAGCTAACAAGAATTATACAGGGACACTCCATATATAATTCCCTCTCTAGTACACACATGTGCATATAGATATGGTGACCAACCTTCAATAATTATTAGTCTACAATCAATCAATCCTCTTACATCTCCTTTGTAATTTAATATTCTTAGTTTCCCTTTTGACAATCACAGATATTTTGCAGTATTTCATGCTATTAATCTGGTGCTAATTTATTTTTCTGATTAATAGTGTCACAAAAATGTTTATATTTTATATTTTATGTTAACACACTGAATAATTGCATGCATAACATAATCTTTTAATTAACAAGTTATATAATTATGAATTGTGACATTTTCTTGAATAAATTTTTCAATATAGTGTTACTACTTACGTTGAAAGTATGGTAATGTGGAATTTTAAGGTACTTTTGGATGTCACTTTATCAGTAACAGTACTGCAAAAAAATGCTGCATTGGCAAAGGCTGCAAGACTAAAATAGCTTTTCAAATGTGTGAACCTGACCAATCTGACATGCAGCAAGGTCTGGTGCAATTCAGCAATGGAACACAGCTTAGCAGTATGATAGGGGGTACACAGCACAGCGGATGTGCTCTGCATGCAAAGGTCACCATATTTACTGTACCAACACGACAAAGTACACTCATCATGCAGGAACAAGACACAGCACTTGACAGATCACAGGACACTACACTCGTCATGTGCCATAGACATTGTCACCTACTTGTCAATAGAGCCCACCATGTAGTAAACCATTGGAAACCAACAGATTGCATCCAGAAAATGCATATCTGGCCTATGTAGCAGATGGGTTACAAAAGGAAACACAGTGTCACAACAGAGGCAGCACTTCTAGGGAATGGAAGCAAGTTCGTTTAGTTTGCATTTCCAAAACCAAAGACAAGATACATCCTACGTTGACCTTTGGCTTGAGAATATAATTGTACTTTTTATCAACCATATGATACATTAAGAACTGTGAGTTTTAAATCAGAAACATTGTGGCATAATTCTGAAAAATACAGATATTATTCTTGATTAAGACAATACTTATACAATATTTCAGTTACTCAATGCAGAAGAGAATTTGACAATGAAGAACAAATGGTTGTTGTTTTCTCAGATGACCTCATACTACAAATGCCTTTAACAAGCAATCAATAAGCTTGAGTATCAAGAGAGCTTTGTCTAAAGAATATTTATAGTCACACCATACTTCACATCTCAACGTATCTAGTATATAGTCTACATATCCATGGAAAAAGTCTGTTGCCTAAAGTTGAATTGACACTATTTTACCTTTGACTTTACTGTCTTACCAAGGTATATTGTTGAGGAAATGTTCATTATAACTGAAATCTTTACATGTAACCACAGCAAAGGAAAGAACAATAGAGTTCAGCCTTGCTTAGAGATGACTTAATAAGTTACAACTACTTTAGAGCTCTTAAATCCTGCATTCGTTCACCAAGCATATATAGACCCCAAAACTGTTCAATGGACTTTTAAATATATTATTTGTATTAAACAGTAGCCAGTCAATTTATAACCTATAAATGCATACAGAAAGCCATAAAAATGTAATGCTTTTTTTTTTTCTAAAGAGAAAATAATCACTGGGCACCCAGGAAACAGAATTGGAGAATACAGCAGAAAGGTAATATTTACTTTGGGGGTTGGCAGATGAGGAACAATTTGTCATGAACAAGACAGGAGGGAAATTCTAGGCCAAGGTAATGAGAGAGAATCTTGCAATTTCCCAGATTCTGAGCCTCAGGTGGATAAATTCTTTTCCAACTATTTTCTTTCTGTTGATTTCCCACCTATCTTTTTCAGCTCTAAATAAAATAAAGTTTAATAGAGTAATGTATTTTAAAAAAGCAAATAAACTTCCAAATGATGACACTGTTAGAATTTTGTCTGAATTCTTCTGGATATTTAATTTATTTGGCATATTGAATGGACCAGTTTTATTGTATTAAACTGCCACAACTCAGTTGGAAAACTCAGAATTGTTTAACTAATAAATCATATGAACCTTTTATAATCATTTCTAGTTTACTTTACATATAATATTGGTATGTTCACCAAGAGATGACTCTTGAGCATCTGTTTAACAAAGAGCTCAAGAAAACACAGAGTGAATATTATTCAGTCTTTAACCGTCTCTAATGTTCTTAAGTTCTTAATATTCTAAGACATGTATTTGCAGGGTTTAGGATGGAGATTTCAATTCAATTTCTAGAAACTTTCTTGCTTCTTTAACATTAGGAGGGCAGCTGAAGGGGTTTGCAACCCCATAGTTTGCAACAATATCAACCTACCAGAGGCCCCACAGCTCCCCAGGACTAAACCACCAACCAAGGAGTACACATGGAGGAACCCATGACTTCAGCCACATATGTAGCAGAGGGTGACCTTGCTGGGCACCAGTGGGAGAAGAGGCCCTTGGTCCTGTGAAGGCTAGACTCCCTCCCCAGTGTAGGAGGATGCCAGGCAGGGGAGTTAGAGGTGGGTGGGTGGGTGAACACCCTCATAGAAGCAGGGGGACAGGGAATGGTATGGGGGTTTCCAGGAGAGAAACCAGGAAGGGGATAACATTTGAAAAGAAAATACTCAATAAAAAATAAATAGACAACAACAACAAAAACATTAGGAGGGCAATATTTTATGGCTTTCAATACTCTTCATAATTTTAGAAGTGTACTTAAAGATGCAAACACCAAAAGCGCTGAAAAATCAAGGTGGTTTTGGTCTTAAAAAGTCATTTCGCTTGTATCTTTTTGGCTAATTTTAAATTTCTAGATCTTTTGATTTTGGCTTTTTAAATACCATTCTTAATTATTAATTGTAGATATGTTCATGGGCTTCCATGATATCTATTTTAATGTGGTATATTCTTTTAGGATTAGATTATTTCAGTTTCTTTATAGTATTACTCTAGGGCATTTGTTGTTGTTGCCATTTTTAGTTTTTTGTTCTTTGGTTTTTAGTTTTTTTTTTGGGGGGTGTTGTTTTTGTTTTCTCACAAGGTCTATACATTTTGGAACTCTTGAGTAAATGAATCATTAAATTCAGTAAGTGACTTAAACTGTACCCAGGTCTCTGAAGCAAATAAGTCTTTGTGCTATAGTTACTGTCAAGGGAGAGATAAAATTCAAGATGAGACTATTATAACTTTTTCCTCTTATGACTGGTATAGATAAGCTATTATTTTTACAAGAAGTGTCTTTTTAAAGAAATCTCATGAACTTTGGTTATGATGTAGTTACAACATATATTTAAAATGAGTAAAATATCTTCCAAGTTCTTAGAACTTGCTTTTAAATATGGATTCATCTTTATGTGATTTCAGCAATCTCAAGGGATAATCTAATCATGTAAACCAAACAATGTAAATACATACTCCTAGTGAAACACAGTGACTAATGACAAATCTGTGGTTTAAAAGAAACTAGAAATATAAAGAAACAAACAACTTTGCACTCCTGAATTTTATAGCTATTCATTTATCTGAGTTGACAACAGTAGCTAATATACAAGGCTGCTTAATAAATTAGTTATACATAATTGGTCAGTTTTCCTTCTCATTGGGAGACAGTGAATTGGCAGGCATAACTTTACATTGAGAAACATTATTATTGAGAAAATAAACAGACACATGGAACATTAATTGAAAACATGTCCCTTGTCTCTTTTTTATTACACATATTTAAAGTAATATGGAATGATTAATATAGAAGAAAATTATTCCTAAAACACAATAAACTGTGTGTACTTTTTATCTGTCAAATAGAGAAGCCTATCTGTTCTATAAGAAGTCACACGAAAGAAAGATGGTAAAAGAATCAACAGATTTTTCTATAAACTTCCTAAAAAATTGATCATGTGAAAATAAATGTATGCACCACATATAAGACAAGTTTTTACACATACTGAAATATTTTAGTTTTTTTTAATCTAAGAGACAAAGCTAAGCATGTCAATGAAGTAAATGCATATCTAATAAATTTGTAGGCTAAAGCCAATCAAAACAGACAAAATGGCTAGTTATGAATGAAATAAAATGTTGAAAAAAATACAAAGCATGCGATGTTCTAAAATAGAAGTGAATAAGCTCATCGGTTAACTGAAGCTCTGAGTGTAGTATCTAATAAGAACACAGGCTGTGAATAAAAAATCTTATACCTTCATAAATATCACACAATACCGTACATATATTAAAATACTAAGTAGATCACCATTGCCAGAGAGTGAAATCATACATTCTGCAGATTTGCAAATTTCAACAGAACCCATTCTGTCTAATTAAATTATTAAGCACAATATTTTTATTTCAACATCAAGGAAAGAATGTAATATACTTTTATGATCAAGTTAATTTCATCAGTATTTTACAACTACATTTATGTAGTCTTTTTATTCTTTTAATTGTTTGATCAGGGTCAGGAGAGATGGCTCAGTAGCTAAGAGCATCTGCTGCTCTAGCAGAGGACCTAGATGACATCCAGCACTAGTAGGGCAGTTCCCAACTTTACTACTTGAGGACCAGCGAAGCCAACCCATTTTCCCCATGTATAGATGGCAGTCAGGCAAGTGCTGCACAGAGATTCACGAGGGCAAAACACCCAGATAGGTATAACTTTTAAAAATGTAAAGAGTTTAAATTTAGTTGCAAGTGGCTAAAATCAATGTGTGTGTGTGTGTGTGTGTGTGTGTGTGTGTATACCTGTAGTTTGTTTTCAAAGCTTGGGTGTCTTACACACTAGGCAGGTACCATTCTACTGAACTACATCTCCAGACTCTGTTTCTTCATCAACTGGATTTTTGCATAAGAACGTTCAGTAATTTAAATAGTAACAATGTTAAAGTTTTTATAGGAGAAGAAAATCTAGCATTTTCAGGCTGTCACATATGCTGGATCTTATGCTAGTATGTTACATATATTATCTAAGTCTCCAAATAACTTGAATTTTCTTATTCTTTATAAATTAAGGAGAAAGTGAGATGGGGCTACAAGAATAAAATAAAATGGTCTAGGATGCTCTGGAGGTTAAGTTTAGGTATCATCTCAATTCTGTATGAAACAAAACTGTCCATTACTATAATTTGTAAATAAGCTTAAGTGCTTAGGTACTGCATGTAAAGAGATTGATTTATTTAATAAAAGATCAGTGTAAAAATCCATGGCATCAGAATGGCTCTGGCACTTCTTTGTCTATGTTTGGATAATATATTATAGCTTTGACTTCCAACTAAATTTTAGCTAGACGACCTTTAAGGTAGAGGCTATAATCAAAATATTGGAAATCATCCTAGCACCACAAACAAAGGAGAACAGATGGTAGAACCATCAGAACTGACAGCACTCTGATGATGGTAGAACCATCAGAGCTGACAGCACTGATGACCTGTGGAAAGATCAGAGTGGCTCTAGTGAGCCACAGGAAAGATGCTTTCAATGTGCTAGAGTTGCACTTGAGGACCACTGAAATGTGCAAGTCTTTCTAGCTATGAACATTCTGAACATCCTGTTGTGTGTTGAACGTATAAACTGTATTTGCGTTCTGCTACATCATTTTTTACAACATTTCTTTTCTTGTTATATGGAATTAATTTGTATTTTTTATTAATTTATCTCAATAGGCACTCACTTAATATTAATTCCACCACTGCTCATTTAAACTTGGTGAAACTCTCAAAATTAAGCAATAATTGCTGAAGTGTATAAGATTATTATTGTGAAAATTCTTAGAATATAGAGCTCTGTTAAAGAGACAAATCATCATTTCTTGTAAATTTGTATAATTCATTGCAGAAAGAAAAGCAATTTCAGACCAGCAGGTGTGTCATTGTTTCAAAAGAGGGAGAAGGGACTACATAAAATTTCCAGGAGCATTATTTATTGAAGTTCATTATTTGAGTATACATTTCAACAAAGGAACTAAAGACAAGCAAAAATGTTAGATGTTAATTTTGAGACATACATGTGATGCTAAATGTTTTATATCATGTCCTTGAAATTTAGCAAATAAATTGAAATAATTATAATACTTGTAATATGGTAATAAAATAATGTTTATTTTGAGTAAAAATAAAATTATACTCAGCAGGGATCACAAAACAACAGTATCATGTGAATATTTGTTATCCAAACTGTCAGCAATTTTTAAAAAATGATGTATTTTCTGTAGTTACATGTGGAAATTAAGATAAGATAGTGACCTTTAAGACTAATTATGAACAATATACATTGCTCAAAACCTATGAGTAGGGTAAAATCTTACAGAAATAAAAAAAAATTAACTTGTTGGTGCATAGCTGGCCCTCATCCTAGAATTGACCAGAGGAACTTTGCCTGGATGTTATTACATCTTTAGCTCTGCTTCATAACATTGATAATGAAAGTTTATTCAAATGTTTAAATTAAATGTAAGCATTATGATTGTTAATTCCTTGAGTACATCTCTCTGGTGCCATGATTTTCATGTAATATGAATATATAAAACATAATAAAATTTAAATGTTAAATATGATGAAATGGAGTGAATTTCAACATTTGCTACTATAATAAACCATGTGCAGGAAAAGAACACTAACTTTTTTTTTTCTTTTTTATTATTATTTTCTTTATTTACATTTCAAATGCTATCCCGAAAGTTTCCCATACCCCTCCCCCCACCTCTGTTCCCCTACCCACCCACTCCCACTACTTGGCCCAGGCCTTGCCTTGTGCTAGGTCATATAGAGTTTGGAAGACCAAGGAGCCTCTATTCCCATTGATGGCCGATTAGGTCATCTTCTGCTACATATGCAGCCAGAAACACAAACCCCAGGGGTACTGGTTAGTTCCTGTTGTTGTTCCACCTACAGGGTTGCAGCACCCTTCAGGTACTTGGGTACTTTCTCTAAGAACACTAACTTTTAAAGTTAGTCTTTATGGTTTAATTCCCATAGGGTAGTACTGAATGACTATATTTACACATACAAGGACATAGTGGCCTGTCGTAATCCAGAGGAGAGTTTGCAGATGTTATGTGTGAAGAATCACATTCAGAAATTAAGGCTACATAAAGAATCACAGGACTAGATAATCCTGATGAACAAACTGATCCTCCAGCAATCTGAAATATTAGTGACATTTTATTCAAAATGAAACAGAATAAATGAGATGGCTTGGCTCATGTTAGATATAATAATGAGGTAAAAGACAAATGACTAAGAATATTTCACAAAACTTGAGACTGAAAATGAAAAGTATACCTTTGTTTCGTAAGCAGAACACCACTGCTAAATTTAGAGAAAATGAGTATATTTTGGGGGGTGTTAGGGAAGAGTTATTAATCAGGACCCCAGATTTAATATTGAAATAATGTGAGAAAGATTATAGATCGGTCTGTCTGGCCTGAGTATTGACAGATGATCCTCTACACATAGTCCCATTTTGTCTTTTTTTTTTTTTTTTTTTAAGACAGGGTTTCTCTGTATAGTCCTGGCTGCTGGTTGTCATGGAACTCACTCTGTGGACCAGGCTCGCCTGGAACCCAGAAATCTGCCTGCCTCGGCCTCCCAAGTGCTGGGATTAAAGGTGTGTACCATCACTACCTGGCCCACTTTTTCTTTTGAAGGCTCTTACTTCTTTATTTTTATGACAGGGGGGTTTAATTGAGTCAGTTTGATCTAGTCGTTCACAGTGAAGAAACTTTATGACAGTCTGAAAATGCTGATCTTAAATTCTGTTTATAGTGTTAACCAAAAAGCCCAAACTGAACATTTAACTTAGTTAACCGAAGTGTCTGTAGTACCAACTTAGTTACCCTGCAGAGAACCTCCAGAATCCAGAGTGGTGAAAACCCTTGGAGGAGCTTGACAATCTCTATTGTTATAGACTTCCTACACCTGGCTGTCACAATACTGAGGTTTGCTTTCGTATGATTTAATTTCTTCTAACACTGCAACCATGGCCACTAGTTTATTCACAATTATAGGAGGGGCACTGTAACTTGAACATAATAAAATAGTTTGACCATTTCATTCAGAAACATGTGCATTCGTCTGTAGGATTTTCAAATTACCCTAAAAAGTTCCAGACATACGCTTGTGATACAGCATAATTTGTTTTCTGTTATGGTATGCTAACATTAACATAAGTAAAATACACAGTGACATCTCATGGTATAACATATAAAGGCACATAAATAAATGCTTCTCTGATAATAAATGACTAAAGAACAAAATTGTTCACTTTTGGCAGGTATCTTTAAAGCTAGTTAATTAAATTGCAAACATTTAAAAAGATATTTCAATGGCTTCTTTTCACTGATCCTGTGAGTAGATGACCATTTGCATATTAATTTCAAATAAAATTTGCCAATGATACTTAACTAGAATTGATGAAACATAATCATAGCCAATAATGCTTAGCATTATAGCATAGATTCTATCTCCCAATGATTTGTGCACCATAATATATCTGATTTAAAACTATCAGTTTTCAAGACAATGTAAAGTTAAATTAAAAATTCTGTCTGTGTATCTTAAAATATACTTACGGGTTATCCAATAGCAGAACTATGGGATTTAATTCTTTCTTTGGTCTATAATATGCCCTGAGAGGTACAATAAAATTATATAATCCATTTCCAGCTGTTTCAGCTGCAACTATAATTAGTTTATTTTTGAATCCATAGGCTTTTGCATCTTCATAGTAGTTATGCTGGCAACTCTGGAGAAGAAAAATTATACAAAGAAATGCCATTTTTATACACCGTTAAAATTTGGTGGAAGAATATAAGATATATGGTTACATAAAATTTGTCAACCTAATTTGCTAACAAATTGGAACACAGTTGCATTTGTCTTTGCTCAGTTCTCCAACTTGATGTAGGAAATAAAAGTGTGATCAATAATGAAAAGGAGTGGGAAGTATACAGGATGGTGATGAGAATGGACTGTGTGCACTGGTTGCTGTGCAAGCTAAAAGTTGGAGCTGTATAGCCGCACACCATCTGTTTTGTTATAACATAGATACGTGAATTCTGTTTCAAAAATATATTGATGTTATAATTAAAAAGCCTCAGGGGTATATCCAGTCTAGTTACCTAGGGTGATATAATAAGAAAAAAATTAAAAATGGAAAAAAAATAGAGAAAAGAAAACTGTGTTGTGTAAGTGCAGACAAGGTTTAAATAGTAAGAAGCAATACACAAGAAAGAAAGCACAGAACTTCATCAGAACTCACCACAAAGTTGGGGTAAGAAAAAAATTGTTGGGAAAAAAATGTTGCTATTCCTAAGTTAGACTCAAAGGAAATTAAACAACATTACTAAGTCAAGACAGTTTTCAAGCTCAATTATCTGCATGCCTAACGGCTACAGTGGTTATCTTTCTTCACCATTATATGTCTCTACATGGACTTCTTTTTGTTTACCTGGGTTGATATTAGTTAGTTCTCTTTGTGTTAATTACTTATGAAGTACCCTTTTGCCATTATCCCTTAATAAAATTATTTTTTAAATGGCAAAATGTAGCACAATGTGTGAATAAAAACAATTAAGCCCTACAAAAACTACAGATTTTGCTGTTACTAGGTTTGGAAAATAATGTTAATTATGTTTGAATAAAAATGTAGAAGCACTTAAGAATTAACAAAATTCTATTTAATATCCAAGGCAGCTGTTTAAACATACTATATCTATTTTTATATATCTTCTCAAGTTGAGCAATGCAACTCAAAATTAATTCAGGGTTAAAGATATAAATCAGTGGTGAAGCACTTCCCAAACTTGTTTGAAACACCAAGCTCAATTTCCAATGCTAAAATAATTAATAATAATAATAATAATAATAATAATAATAATAATAATAATAAAATCCACATATTTAATGCAGCTGAGAGAAGCAATTGCACAACAGAGATCAAACTCTTATTGCAAATGCAAAACACAGGCCAAAACTAAAGGCTAGGAGCTAAAATAGAAATCACAATCAAAAAGGAACCTTATTCAAATAACTATTGATTGAGGATTTTGTATAAATGTCCAAGTCACAGGCCTCAGAAGAGTCAGTGAATCGTAATTCTGAATAAAAATAAGTGCACAGTCATAGACCTTATTATGAAAGCATAGACCAGCCAAGACTATAGGATTTAATCAGCCATTAAGAAAGAGTGAATATCAATAATAATGATGTCTATTTATAGTGACCAGAAGGACAGAGGCATTAAAAAAATAATTACTGTGGAACTGGAATCCAAGCAAACTGTCTTCCAAGGATGAAAGTAAAGAGAGTCCAGTGGCAAACATAATGGGGAAGAAGTTGTCAACATCCAAATCTCATTGGTAGAAATTCTAACAGCTGAAAATGAAGCAGTAGGGAAATAATCCAGAAAAGCAGAAGAAAAATATCTAACGGAAGAGAACAGTAAAGAATAGGGGCATAGGTCTTCATAGGATGCACTAGGGAGAGTTTTAGTTCTTATATTCAGATGCTACAGCCATATAAAGCCCATACTTTTTTTTTTTTAAAAGGGGGAGGGTACGCAGACACTACAGCTGATGGCAAGAAGTGCTTGCTAACAGGAACCTGATATAGTTGCCTCCTGAAAGGCTCTGACAGAGCCTGACCAATACAAATGCAGATGCTTGCAGCCAACCATTGGACTGAGCACAAGAACCCCCATGGAAGAGTTAGAGGAAGAACTGAAGGAGCTGAAGGAATTTGCAATCTTATAGCTAGCACAGCAATATCAACCTATCAGAGCCCAAGAGTTCCCAGGTACTAAACCACCAACCAAAGAGTACACACAGAGAGACCCATGGCTCCAGCTGCACATGTAGCAGAGGATGGCTTTATCTGACAACAATGGGAGGGAGTCCCTTGGTACTGTGAAGACTTGATGCTCCAGCTTATGGGAATGCCAGGGTGATGAGGTGGGTGAGTTGGTGGGGGAGCACCCTCATAGAAGCAGGGGAAAAGGAATAGGATATGGCATTTGTAGAAGGAGGATAACATTTGAAATATAAATAAATTAGCCAACAAAAGAAGCAGGGGGCACTAAGAAAAGGACTGGAGAATACTGATGGGCTGATGCTTAGAAAAGTTAGAACTTTTGAAAACCAATGAATTTATGAAATTCTTAGGCAAATGGATGTAACTGGAGTATATCATCCTGAGTGAGGTAACCAATCACAAAAGAACTCACTTGATATGCACTAACTGATAAGTGGATATTAGCCCAGAAACCTAGAATATCCAAGATATAATCTCCAAAACACAAGAAAATCAAGAATAAGGAAGACCAACACGTGGATATTTCATTCCTCCCTAAAATAGGGAATAAAATACCCATGAAAGAAGTGGCAAAGTTTGGAGCTAAGACAAAAAGATGGACCATCCAGAAACTGCCCCACCTGGGGGCCCATCCCATAATCAGCCACCAAACACAGACACTACTACATATGCCAGCAAGATCTTGCTGAAAGGACACTGATATAGCTATCTCTGTGAGGCTATGCCAATGCCTAGCAAATATAGAAGTGGATGCCCACAGTCATCTTTAGGATAGAACACAGAGATCCCAATGGAGGAGCTAGAGAAACTACCCAAGGAACTGAAGGGGTCTGCAACCCTATAGGTGAAACAACAATATGAACTAATCGGTACCCCCAGAGCTCGTGTCTCTAGCTGCATATATAGCAGAAGATGGCCTAGGCAGCCATCATTGGGAAGAGATGCCCCTTGGTCTAAAAATCTTTATATGCCCCATACAGGGGAACAGCAGGGCCAAGAAGTGGGAGTGGGTGGGCAGGGGAGCAGGGTGGNGGGAGGGTATAGTGGACATTCGGGATAGCATTTGAAATGTAAATGAAGAAAATATCTAATAAAATAAGTTTAAAAAAAGAAAAATTAGAATTTCAACATCCATGAATTATCACAAGGTAAGAGAACTACTATGTTTATGAACACACAGACGGGACACAGTTAAGAAAATCCAAGGGGACAATATGAAAATAATGTTGAGAAACCTTGACCAGAATAGTCAGCTGACACTGTGATGATGAGATCATCCCAATTCATACATTTCAGAGACACAATGGAGCCAACTGATTAATGCCATCCCATAATCCCAAACAAAACATCCATTTTCAAAGCAGATCCTCTAATACCAGCCTAATATTATTGGTACAACCAATAATCTCTTATATAGCCATAAAGTAAGAAAACTGCATAATTTTCCTGTATTAATTTAGCAAAAGATTGTTAGTAATCTTCTTTTAAAAGTCTTCGACTGCCCCTTTTCTCTGAGAGCTGAGCCTTACTTGGGGATAATTCAGTTCTACTCTCTTGGTTTCCTGATAGTTTTCCTACACTTTATAACTGTATGTTTAAGAAAAGAATTGAGTACATTATAAATGGACACTAAAATTTATGGTATGCTAAGAACAATCTTGAAAGAAAACATCAAAAATACTCTAAGTGAAAAAGAAAATATACCTGTAGAAGGGGTCAATACAGATGAACAATGCTGAAACTTTACATCTGTTAATTTAGCAAAGCTGACAAGAAATCTCAAATGCTTCAAAAATCAAAGAAAAGAAAAGACAACAAATAGTAAGGAAGGCCTTGAAAAATAGAATTCCTGATGCCAACGAATGGCATGGGATGATTAAAAGCAACAGAATGACGCACAGGCCAACTTAAGATAGATAAAGCTTGGAGTTTACAAGCATTCTATCTCCTTTAAGTGCAGGAGCAGACAGTATTTATAACAAAGAAAAGAGTAAGAACACCAGCTCCGTAATCAAACACCTTGAGTTAAATGTAAGAACATAACTCTTATAGGAACACTACAGAAGTCAGAGCATTAAAATTATATTCATTTTACAGATAAGTGAAGTGAACTTTATTTATGACTTTCTCAAGTTGCACAGGCTGTGAAAGGGTGCAGGTGTTATAATTTTAAAGCCAAATAAACAGTAAAAGAAATTCCATTTTTCTGATGCAAAAGGCCCAGAAAATTCTGTAGGGTGTGTGTCATTCCACTTCAACCTGTTCCTCATTCCTCCGGAGTAAAAAACATCAAAGGAAAAAGGCAAAAATGTGCACATTCTCAGAGTGTTTTGCTTTGAGCTGATTCTTTAAGACATTCATGCAGGAAGAGAAAACTACATAAAAAATGTGAGAAGGAGATATGAGTCAAGATACTTGGGTCAGCTTCAGCCTAGCCATAAATGCATGTAAATCCCTTTAGTCAAGAGGTTGTTCATTAAAGCATAGATTCGATATGTGAGCAAACACAAATGCTGATTAACTAATAACCAAAAGTGGTTTAAGAGTCTTGTGCCTGTCTTCCCTTTTAAAACCTGACTGACTGGTTAACATAACTGGATAATTAAATAGAAGTATAAAACTGTTATGTGATTTCTTTTCAGTGAGGACAAAAAAGTAAAACTGACCACTTTCTATAATCAAGTTTATATGCTAATATATTTTAATCAAATACTATAAAATTAATTATGTGCAATAGCTTATGCTATAAATTTATTAATAGAAAAAATAAAACCCACCTTGTCTAATCTTAAGCAGCAAAAGGGCACTTTTTCTTGAAGTAGGTGACAAAAAGTAGGTGAACTTCCTATGTATGGGGAATAAGGTGGGTAGCCTTTGGCATACCTGTAAAGCAATATGAGATATTACACTGGAGTAGTCATGGAAGCTAGGACCCACAGATTTGAACTATATGTACAGCATGTTTAAATTATCATTAGTGAATCTAGGCTTCCATCATGTGATGAAAATCACATATTTTAAAAATGAGAGGCAGATTATGATGCAATATGACAGATTGCAATATCTTATGATCTGATAAAAATGTTTCCTATCATGTGAAAGTTACATGAGCTTTCAGTTCTGCATGCATGAACTCAGCACCCCTGTAACACAGGCATTCACACTCATGCTTAATTGAGTAATGGGCGCTATGTGTTTGATTCAGAGAGAAAGGTGAATAACTACAAATATTTCATAGCTGTTTCTTTTTAGAAAACATTTTTCAATCCTCACCCTTGGATGTATAAACATGTATCCATAGTAAGGAATAATATCATACCTTGCAAAGTATATTTAAAGCAGACTGTATTAAGATTGGCTTTATTATTATTCATTAGACAGACACATATAACTAAAGGGAAACAATTATTTTAATTAGTCAAAAACATGGTTTTCCCCAAAATTGTTCTTAAAATATTATCAAAGAAATTTAATTTGTTTACTGACTTTTGAGACCAGCCACCTGCACATTTTGGCTACACTAGTTTGGAACATGGAACTTCTAAAAGGCAGAAGCTTAAATGTTAATTAGTAAATAAAAGGAAATTACTGAAAGCAATATTTTCTCATCCAAAACAGAAGCTCTTGAGTTTTGGTAACTTTTTCCAAGACACCATGAAGTTAAGGCCTTGTTGAAACTATTTTCTAGATACTATTGTTTGGGAAGTTGAGTTGAGAACATTTTATAAATTTAGATGCTGATAACCATTACTGTTACCTTAATATGACATTTATTTTCCTATTAAAATTTCCTTCTACCTCTCTAAGTTTTAGAAATCTAAAAACAGAATTTTTTTCACACTTCAGAACATCATTTCCTACAGCGATGGTTGCCTGCAGGGAAGGTTGTCTAGTCTGCTGGTGTTCCCATTCTGTATTCTATAGATATACTTGCATATTTGGACCACAAAATTCTTTGAGACAAGATTTTATCTACAAGTATGTTGATATTTTCTGAAACAAGTAAAAATTATGGATGAATTTGAAGTGACTTTTCTGTTTCGATGGCAGCTCAGTTTCAGTTTAATAAAACATTAAATGAGCTTAAATGAACTTTATTGCAGGATATGATCAGTGATGATTGGGTTTATATCACTAGTCCCAGTAACAGCACTTAAAATGCCTAATGACATAAGTCACTCAGCATAACACATCATAGGAACAGTCATTTTCCCTCATTTCAATTACGTTTTATATAATGCAATGATGTGGCAATCACACATGGTTCATGAATAAATTATGGTAAGATTGTCTATTTGCAAATAAGTATTATAAGATGCAACTGGAATGGCAAAGAAATCATTGAGATAACAAGGTCAATACTGTAGGCTATTGTACTCTCGGCTTTTCTATAGCAATCCACGTACCATTTACATGTAAACATTTACAGTGATGGTTGCTAAGAGGTAGGGGCTGTAAATGAATGGAAGCTTTGTAAAGGGAGAATATGTCTTTGATTTGTAAATTCAAACTATTGCTAGCTTCCAGATAAAGGGGTTGGTAAAGGCTGAAATGAGAAAACACTTTATGGAGAGGGCTAAATATTTCATTGGATAAACTCTTGAATTTCATGATGGTTAGTCCTGCTGCTCAACTTGAAAAGCTTTTTAATCACTTAGAAAACATATCTCTAGGTAAGGGGATCCTTCCATATAAGACTAACTGATGAGGGAAGAACCATCATGAGTTTTGGCAGGATCATCTCAGGGATTGGGGTATTAGACAGCAAAAAGAAGAAATTCAGTTGGGTACCTCCATCCCATCCCATCTCTGCCTTCTAACTGAGAACACAATGTGACCAGTCATCTCCTCATTTATTATTAATAAACAGATCTTGACTTTGAGAGGGAGTGAGAGGGGTACATGGGAATAGTTACAGAGTGAAGTGGGAATGAAAATGATGTAAATATTGTATTCATGTAAGATATTTTTGAAAATTGAAAATGAAAAAAAAAAAAAAAAAAAAAAAAAACGTGAGCAAACCGCAACCTAATAAAGCAAACCTACTCTAAATTTGAAGATGTTTCTTCATCTGGTGTAGTTTCATCTTCGGACTGGTCACTTAGGAGATCACATGTTTGAATTGATGATGTATCTGCCACCTCTAAAACAGGAGCAATGCTAGGTCTTCTTAATTCTTTGCCTCCCTCTGAAGGAAGAGCTAGGGTGGGGCCGCTTGTTGCTCTGCAGCTTGTGTCTTGCAAGTCTATAGCTACAGTACCTAACACAATAAAACATGAAAATCCATTAGCACATTTTAACTACATGTGACATAATGACCATTTGAAGGTGAAAACTAATCTCATTATCAAGCATGCATGCATTTGTGTGTGTGTGTGTGTGTGTGTGTGTGTGTGTGTGTGTGTGTGTAATCTCTCTCAAGTTCTCAATGTAATTTGGTTATTTTTTCCATAAGCATTTCACTGGATAAATGTATAGCACAATTTATATGTGAGATCAGTCAGGCACAGTGGCACATGCATTTAATTCCAGCACTCAGTTGATCTGTGTGAGTTCAAGGGCACCCTGATCTACCAGGTAGGTTTTGAGTCAGTCAAAGCTACCGGAGGAGACCCTGCATCAATTATTTGTTATAGATGTAGTTTCTGGTGATGAAAGCTTGGATTCAATTGTGAATATGTAAGAGGCAATGAGGTCTTTAAAAGGTTTGGTCTCCAGGAAAGTCCTTATATGAGGACTAGTGCTCAGTCATTCAAGTGTATGAACAAAGATGATGGTGATTATTAGATATCACATTATAGGACAACTCTGTCTCACTGAGAAAAGAAGAAGTTTTCTATAACCAATGAAAGAAAATCTTAAACAAATAGATAGGAGATTTAAATTTTATAAAATAGATTTATTGATGCAAAAGAAATTTATCACAGATGCTTTATCTTAAAGTCGTAGATCTGAGTGTACATCTAACACATTAACCCTATAGATGATCATGCAGTACTCTAGTACTTCAGGACAAAAAGAAAATAGGGCATGCTAAGATTCTTTTCAAGTCCTATCAAAAGCCAAATGAGATTATTTTCATTTTACAAATGTGTCTCTTCATGTAAAGTTGTCCCAACCTTGAGTGCTAAACCCTTTCTCACTTTCAAAGGGATGATTATATAACCTTCTTGTCATATCTGACTGAACATTACTTCTAAATACAGAGTTGTTTTCTTTCCTAACACAGACAGAACCGTGCCTATATGGAGGCTCCATTTGCTCTGTTGTCAGTTATACTGCCAATACTGATATCTGCCAGGATCTCATATAGATATGAGAAATTTATAATATAGCAGAAAGATCTGAAGAAGCAGTTAGAGCTGCAGGAACAAGACTTTCCTTTCAACATATTTTCCTCTTACAAATGCTTGGTCCTTTCTGAGATCATTCCTTTGCCATAAATAGGTAACCTGTGCTTTAGAGGTGGGCAAATTCTTTTTTTTTTTTTTTTTTTTTTCGAATCTTCTGTGGAAATACTTATTTTTGGATAACAGGTCTTCAGACTATAGGATCTACCTTTTTTTATTAGTTCAATTGTTCATCAGCATTATTCTATTTTTTTGTGAAACTCATAATAATTGTAATAGTTTGCTAAAGCTTCCATAACAATATGGAACACATTAGATGCCAAAACAGAGACCAATTTCTCACAATTATGAGGGATAAAGTTTCAGAACGAAGTCTTCACATTGTTGTTATTTTTTTCAGAATGTGGTGAGAAATAGATGTGTTTTCATTCCTAGTTTACTGATTGCCATCCCTTCAATTCCCTTTTTTCATCAGTTTCCTGAATGTGAGTCTATGTTGTATTTCTTCTTCCTGACAATTCACTAATCACACAGAAATACATAATGCTACCCATAATGACTCCATTTTAACTTCTTTATAAAAATAAAATTCCCAAATAAAGGTATATACTAAGGCACTGGAAGGGTTTGGTTTCACTGTATGAGTTTGGGATGACAGTCACAAATTTCACCTAACACTATTATTGTCTCACTGGGGTTTTCAAGATATAGATCAATATGTTTCCTACAACTTAATCTGTGACTCCATGAGATCACAAAGGTGTGTCTTTCTCCGTATCCTGGACTTTTCTATTCTTTTTCTTTGTTGTGTATTTGTGTACAAGTGAGTAGAGGTGTCTTTATATTTTTTGTGTGTATATAGATATACACTGTATGTGGGAGCACATGACAAATATAAAATATATGTGGAGTCCAGAAATAAATGTGGAGTCCAGATATCAAATGCATGTTCTTCAGGAGTCACCTCTCTTGCTTTAGGGAACAGGGTCTCTGAGTTGCTGAGGGTTAGCAGCATTGGTGAACTGTCTAGGTAATGTCTATGCAGATTGTCTCTGGCACTTCAGCACTGGGATTACACGTGTATGCTGCCATGCTCAGCCTTTCCATGTAAATTCTTGAGAACAAACTCAAGTCCTCATGTTTGCATGATAAGCTGTGTGTCCACGTATCTATCTCACAGTCCCTCAGCTATTTACTTTCACTCAGATGATGTTACAAGTAATAGCAATTCTGATTGCATTTATTCTGAATATTTAATCCATGAATGACACTGTTGTGACTTTATGTAACCATTCTTAACTACAGCATGGTTTGAAACCACTGAACACTGAGTTCACTTACATGACTACAGACTGAGGTAAAGATAGCCATGAATGGCATGATATTTGAAGCTACACCAAAAGCCAACCGTTTTGAGGAACTTACGGAGGTGAGAAATCATGAATGTCAATAGCATATGAGTATATATCTTGCTGGTTATGTATGGAATGGTGTATAAATAGCAGCCTCCAATTGGGGGTGGTTGGAAAATGAAGTTAAGGGTAATAAGGTTAAATATAGTTCAAGTAAGATATCCAAAACAGATGCAAAGAGTGATTTCATTGAGTAAGTAAAGCCAATGAAAGACAATGGCATGCATTCCATGTGACAAGAAATCATATACACTTATAGGTTTGTAGGTAGTTTAATGGAAAATTTTTAAAGAATTTCATCTTATTATATTATTTTGCACTGTATGTTAGTGTCATAAATGTCAAGTCTGTGATGGGTATATAGAGAAATAAGTGAGTTTTGAAAACAAATTTAAAAGCCCACTGGAAATAGTACCAAGTGGTCATTGAACAGATAACCAACAAGAAAATTATACAAGGCAAGTGCTTATAATCAGAAACATATTTACTGAATACATTTTGGTAATCTCTTTTTAATCAATGATTTAGAAATTGTGTTCAGTACTACCTAATCATGCATAGTTTATCATATTCACAAATAACATTTGAAGTTGACTATGAATTTTTAGGAAAATAGATGAGCATTTATAATCTTAGAAAAACACATTAAAGGTAATTCCAATAAGTTTGTACTGACCCATGCTGGCAATGATGCTGTGGACAGGCAATCTGGAAGGCCCATGATAAAATGACCTTGACACATTACTTTTTCTCTGTTGGTCTTGATTCTTAAATGCTGAATTTTCTTCTTTGGTAATATTAATATAAAAACATATGTCTGAAGCATTCATAATGTATCGAGGACCTGGATTCAGCAAAATGTTTTTATTATCCTCCCTCCTAACACCAACCAAGCAGACACCAAACCTTAATTTAAAAGAAGAATATAAGAGTTTAAGAATTACAACTTGGAAAAGTCCTTAGTTTTTTGTTCTTTTAAAAGCTTATATTTGTAAGAAAATTAGCCAACTCTAATCAAACAGAACAAAATAAGAACATCAAATAATAGAACTAGGGAGCCAGAGAGGGTCCTAATATTTAATAATCTTACTTCGAAAGGAAAAAAGTATAAATTCAATTGGTCTTAAGCATTATGATATATATAAATGAAAAAAAAAAAACAATATAGGTGCTATAAAGGCTCAATAGATGCCCCAGTGTAAGGAAATCAAGGGCAGGGAGGCAGGAGTGAGCAGGTGGTTGGAGGAAGACCCTCATAGAATCAGGGGAAGGGATGGGATATGGGGTTTTCAGGAGGGAGGAAACCAGGTAAGGGGATAACATTTCAAATGTAAATAAATTTAAAATAAATAAATAAATAAATAAAAAACAATATGCAATATTAGCATGTCATAAGTAGATATAACATTGCTTTATAATTCTTAAGATAACTAATGATATCAAAACTATGAACCATATGTCTTACCTTGCTTAAAATGTGTAAAAGTGATTGGCAAAAGAGAGACTCGAATAAAATGTCATGTGAAAAGATAATGAGGTCTCTGAATTGCCTTGCTTACCAATTCTACCAGCTTTCATATATTCAAGAAAGAAACATTTCAAATGTTCCTCAATTGTCATACATGTTCAATAGCAGACCTTCAAAACTTTGAGTGTAATTTGTATATAAATATTTATTATTGATCTTTGGTAACGTTCTAACTTTCAAAATTCATCTTAATAGAAAACAGTAAGTCAAGTTTAAAAATATATGTAGTAGTACAATATGTGTAGATGTTGACATAGAGTGTTAAATTTGAGTTCATTATATATTAGTTAAGTAGAATACATTAACATAAAGCACCATATAGCTTTCATTAATATACTTCAGTATAGCTAAATTGTGATATATTTTTTAATTCCTTAAGTTATTAATTTAGTACAAAAGGGAAAGAAAAGAGTCTAATATCCACTTCTCTAATTTTTGAAGAGCTATGTGTTGTTTTAGAAATAAAAGTGGAAAGCAACATTAGTCTTGTCCACATAGTGAATTTGAGGACACCCTGAGTTACATGAGATCATGATTCAAAAGATTAAAAGGGGAAATTTTTTTCTTTACTCTTTTGTTGAACTATTTTTCTTATTTTTTATTTTTTTATTTTTTTACTTTATTTATTTATTATTATTTTCTTTATTTACATTTCAAATGCTATCCCAAAAGTTCCCTATACTCCCCACCCCTTCTCCCCTACCCAACCACTCCCACTTCTTGGCCCTGGCGTTCCCCTGTGCTGGGTCATAAAAAGTTTACAAGACCAAGGGGCCTCTCTTCCCAATAATGGCTGATTAGGCCATCTTCTGCTACATATGCAGCTAGAGACACGAGCTCAGGGGATACTGGTTAGTTCATATTGTTGTTCCACCTACAGGGTTGCAGAGCCCTACAGCTCCTTGGGTACTTTCTCTAGCTCCTTCATTGGGAGACCTGTGTTCCATCCAATAGCTGACTGTGAGCATCCACTTCTGTGTTTGCCAGGCACTGGCAAAGCCTCACAAGAGGCCACTATATCAGGGTCCCTTCAGCAGAATCTTGCTGGCATGTGCATTAGTATCTGGGTTTGTTGGCTCATGATGGGATGAATTCCTGGATGGGGTAGTCTCTGGATATTTCACCATTTCATTTTAGCTCTAAATTTTGTCTCTGTACCTATATCCTTTCGTGGGTATTTTGTTCCGTATTCTAAGGAGGAATGAAGTATCCACACTATGGTCTTCCTTCTTGGTTTTCTTGTGTTTTGCAAGATGTATCTTGGGTATTCTAAGTTTCTGGGCTAATATCCACTTATCAGTGAGTGCATATCTAGTGACTTCTTTTGTGATTGGGTTACCTCACTAAGGATGATATNCTCCANANACNTCNATTTGCCCAAGAATTTCANAAATTCATTGTTTTTNATNGCTGAGTAGTACTCCATTGTGTAAATGTACCACAGTTTCTGTATCCATTCCTCTATTGAGGGACATCTGCGTTCTTTCCAGCTTCTGGCTATTATAAATAAGGCTGCTATGAATATAGTGGAGCATGTGTCCTTATTACCAGTTGGAAGATCTTCTTGTTGAACTATTTTTCAAGTGTTTCGGTTATGATGAATATAAATAAAACTAAATATCACTTTAAATTTAATTAATAAAACAAGTACATTATTGGATGGCTATAAATATTTATATATTTATTTGTTTATTTGTTTGTTTGTTTTTGAGAAAGGGTTTCTCTGTGAAGCTCTGGCTGTCCTGGAACTCACTTTGTAGACCAGGCTGGCCTCGAACTCAGAAATCCACCTGCCTCTGCCTCCCAAGTGCTGGTTTTAAAGGCGTGCACCACCACTGCTCTGCTGGCTATACATTCTTAGTGGGGTAAGATGATGTGAGGATCTAAGATATGATAGAGTAGACTTCCTAACATATTTTCCTCCTGGTAAAAATAACTTACAGAAATGAAAAAGTCTATAGCTAAGACTAGAACAAAAATTATGCTTAAAAAGTCTAAACACAAGAGCTCTAATTTGGAAAGCTCTTTAACTGTTCTGATAGGTTAGTTGATGAGTTAATTCTTCACTGGAAACAGAAACATACTTTTTGTGTGCATGAAAAGAAGCATAGGTAAAACTCTTCCCTTCATATTCAGCAAAAAATGTACTTTCTTCCAAAACGATGTGGTAGACTTCGTTTCCCGAGCACCTCCCGTATGTCTTCTGCCACTGTTCAGGTGACTGCTGCCCTTCTCTGCAACACAAGCACACACACATACAGGCAAAGGAAAACACAGTGAATGGGGGCGAATGCCAGTAGTGACCAGCCAGCCATTCCACAAGGTCAAAAAGCAGTAAACACAATTGAAGGAGGTAGCATTACGGAGCTTTGAGCTCAGAAGGATGGTATTACATAGAAGTCCCAATTCTAAACTAAATTCAGCATCACGTAAAATATGGAACCTTGATGAATAGTCGGTTGCAAGAAAGTGGGAGTTTTATAAGGCCCAATGTCAGAAGTATTTACTCTGACCATGGCTTTATGAGCTCACATTTGATGTCCTCTCTGTGGAAATGCTATATTCATGTCCAGTTATACAAACTTTATGTTAACTTTTGTCCATTTTATAACCAATGCTCCCCTCAAGCTTTGTATTCTTTCAAAATTATTCACTTTGTACATGGGGACAAGGAATAGATTTGATATTTATACCATTTCACAATACATGTTATGATTTTATTCATATGGTAGCACTTTATGCAAGGCCTTTGGGGATAATTAGGCCTTAAGAGTAAACTCTAGAATAGATTAGAGTGCCATCATCAGTTCTGAAGAACTAGCCAGATTTTTCTACTTATAATATAGTCCAGAGTCAGAAATATACAACTCAGAAATTGCTGTCCAGCATCTGACAGGCCACAACCTGGATTGTAGAGTTCTAATCTACTGAAATGTGAAAACTAAAGTTTTTTTTTTTGTGTCTGAACTACTCATTCTTTCTTGTGAAAACAACTGAAAGTTGATTAAGCTGGTATACAAAAGAGATGCTAAAGGCTCTTATAGAAAGAATGCATGTACATTAAGAAAGCGTGGTTTCCTCAGCTTTATAATGTTCTTCCTAATCTTTTGGCTTTAGAAATCTAATTCACATGAAAATCATAATACAATGTTTATATCTCATTTCTCCATTTACTTCATTACATCTGTTTACTATTTCCGACTGATTATGGATTCTAGAAACAAAATCATCACAAAATTGAACTTAATGCTATCTCATTGAAATCTCTACAAGGTAACTTCTTAAAGTAAAAAACTAAATGATGAACTTTTCATATTCAGTTTTCAAAATCCATTTTAAAGTCAAACTATGCCCTAAAGAATTACTAAAGAAATTAATTCATTAATATTTTCAAAGTGTCAATTAGCCAAAACCACATACATGTTCCCAAAGTAGAGGTTCCCTCCTTCTTTACTCCATCATGAGTTTCTTAAAGAATCAGAATCAGATTCTAGAATCTACTACCAGATTTGAATTTTGATTCTGCATATTTCAGTGAGTTATTTGACTTCCTATTTATTTGAGTTTATCCCTTCTGTGAAAAACAGCACTGATGTTAGTGTATTAGCTACAATGATGTAAGCTAAATAAATCACCAGGACAATAGTAAAATAAAAATACTCAGAAACATTTACTGCTTTTTTTAGTTGTTCTAACAGCTTGGTTTCTTCCATTTTTTGATAGTTATTCTCAATATATCTGCAAATATACACCAGTAATATTCTTTTAAAAATCTGTACTCTTTAATGTTAGTGTGTTTCTTGAGAAATATTGTGAAAAGGTGAGTATTTGACTATTGGTGAATGTATTACTTCTAACTACTACTTCCTAAACATCATGGTTTGAATCTCAACTGTTTTCCAACATAGTCATATCTGGAACATATCTATGACTTATGGGACTAGTTTGAAGCCTGTGGAAACTTGAGGTTGTAAACCCTGACAGGCTAACATGGGTTGTCAAGTATGGGCCTTTGAAGGTCAAATGTAGCCTTCCCTGCTTACTGATCAACCATTGTGTTAAAAGGCTTCTGTGACCTGCTACCATTGCACAAATGAACTGCTCTGTGGAAGGTCTGAAATCTTTCTGAAACCCCGTATCAAAAAAATAAGACTTCTTGCCCTGTAAGTTGTTTCTCTCAGATACTCTGTCACTGAGGATAATGAAAGTAAGTATCTTAAGACTGAAGACTCTTTGTGGAGAGTATTCCCCTTTGGCCAAAACAAATAAAATCATCCTGCATACCAAAGAACAATTGGTTAAAATGGTATTAGGTAAAGATAAAAGTCTATGACAAAGATCCAGCAATGGTCAAGAGCATGCTGGCAACAAATCAAGACTCCTTTGAGATACAGAATGATCATAGGGTCAGAGAGTTGTTATGCAGTTATACTAAAATTCCTTGAAGAGAATCCTGAATCTAATTTAGAAGCCAAAATGGGAACACAGTGCAGTGCTGAGATGGAGGGGAAAAGTGATGGGCAGAGTGCAGACCAGCTCCAAAATCTTTCCACGGTTATGTCCCTCTCCTTTTGCTACTGTACAGTCTTACTTCACCTCTCAGGAAGCATCATCTCATTAGGAACCACTCTCTTCATAACTTCCCTAAAAGCTTCTAAGAAGTAACCAAGAACATTGACATTTTTCCTAATTATAAAGATGTAAAAAAAAATTCTCCATGAAACTGAGGTCATTTGTTTGAAAGCAGATGTGGCCCCTTTCACAACTATGTTCATGATAGCTATAATCATTATAGCCAGAAAATGGAATCAACCTAGATATCCCTCAACAGAAGCATGGATAAAGAAAATGTGGTACATTTACAGCATGGAGTATTAGTCAGCTATTACAAACAATGGCATCATAAATTTTGCATAGTGCTACATTCTCTCTTGTAGTGACATGCGCAACAGGCCCCCCAAAACCTAGGCGCTGTCCCGAGGCGAAAAGTTCATGGAAACTTAGTCTCCTGGAATCGTGGCATCCTGTATAATGAATGCTCCAATGTCCTTACTTTATTTGGAAAATAAATGCATGTGCTTTCCCTTAATACATAGCCAAGTTAGATCCTAGGCAGTCAGTCCTTGAGCTGACCCTGGGTTTAGGTAGCTATGTCACTTCCCTACACAGGAATTTACCATTCTCTAGGAAGAAGGAAGTTTGTGATCTAAAGAGGAACCAGAGAAGATGCTTAGAACTATAGATAGCTGAGTTATACCCATCCACAAGTATTTACAATGGCCTAGGGGGAAGGTGGACTATAGGAACTATGGCAAGGGCACAAAGTCCTTGCCCCCGGCTACTAAGTTTAAGCTGTCTTTACGAGGAGATGAGGAGATGTTTTTGATCCCAGCTGTTAACATTGAATTTTATCCCAGTTGGTTCCTGCCAGTCCTTTCGTGTTTGCATTCCTCTGTTTTGTGTAACTTCCCTATTTTCTTCTGTATAAATAGTCTGATGCTCGAATTGACAAATTACATTCAGATACCACACTCCCTTGTGTCCGTATTTGTTTGTCACCCCACATTTGCCGAATCCTTGCTTGCTTGCAACCAGAGACCCAGTTCCATGCAGATCGGGGACCCAAGTGAGGTCCATCTTCGGCAGCAGAGACATCAGAAGAATACAGGCAAAGAAAGAATCAACTGACCAGGGCTCATGAGGCTTGCAGAGACCAGGGAGCCTATAGGAGTCTGACCAAGGTCCTCTGCATATACATTATAGATGAATCACTTGGTCTTCTTATGGGAATCTTAACAGGAGTAACAGGAGAAGTGGGTGTAGGAGTATCCCTGACTCTTTTTCCTACTTGTGGAAACATTTTCATCCCACTGGGTTGCCTTGTCCAGCCTTGAAGTGATGGTATATGCCTGGTCTTATTGTAACTTATTATGCTGTGTTTGCTGGATGTTCCTGGGAGGCCTGGAATTTTCTGGGCAGTGATAGTAGAGGCAGAGAATTTGGAGAAGAGAGGTGGGGGCAGTAACTAGGAGTAGAGGAGGGAGTGGAAACTGGTCCAGATATAAAACATGAGAAGTAAATAAATAAGGCAGATGTAAAATTTTCATCAAATAATGATAGCAACATATAGTCTCACGAAAGAATCACTTTGTGCAGAGAAGGTTTTTAGATTGAATATTATGGTAATTAACACAATGATGAGTGTAGTCAGACACTACTAAGTATAAACATGAATGTTTAAGATTTGAGAAGAAACATAAAGAGAAAAGATGTATAAGTTTTATGAAGGATAATTTCAATATAAATAGGTTTGCCCAGGAATGCCACATGGAGAGGCCAGGGGCTGAAGCAAATATGAGCAAGAGATTAGCTGCTGCTGATTAGAAGCAAGTCATGAAAGACAGCAACAGCAGCAGCAGCAGCCACATCATCATCAACAACAACAACAACAACAACAACAACAACAACAACAACAGGCATTTTCCCAAAACATAGGAATGCTTAATATGTCTAAACAAGAGCAAAGAAGTCAATTTGTTTGAACTGAGGAAGAAAGAGAAGAAATCAGAGACAGTTGACGAAGGAGCATGCTCTTTTAGAAACATACCCATCAACAGTTGTGACATTTACTTGGAATAACTTAGCATCCACTGAGATTTTTAAATATGTACAAAAGAATGCACTTACAATTTATAAAAATTCCTCTTGTCATTGTGTTAAGAATAGCTTGAAGAAAGGTAAGGACAAAGGAGGTTATTTTGTGGGGCCAGCTAGTAATGATGACTACCACCAAAGAGTCTTTTAAGCTCATTTACTTGTTTGTACTTTTCTCCATGAATGGTGAAAGTTTTAAACTAGTCCTAACTAACCTTTGTCTCAACTGCTGGCCTGGAAATATTTACTATGTTGTAATAAAGATGAAGAAGAATGTAAAGTTTTTCAGTGCATAAGGATGATAACGGAGAATATGGAATTGGGGATTGCCATGATTTGGTCATTATACATAGTATACATAATTAAATTGTAATTGTATTACAATCTAATTTCATTAAGTGGGTACAAATATTCTGTCAGTGCTTAAAGATTAAAAAGTAAATTTTCAAAGCTTTAACTCATTTTTTCTAATTATCTTATAAAATTTCTATGGGATTGAAATTTGTGACCACTATTACCTTTAAGGTTTCAGAGGTTCATGTTTTCTTCTCTCAACTGTAGCCAAGACTAGTCTTTCATTTTGTCTGATCAATCAATATACTCTACATTACACCTAAGAGTTCATAAAAATACTCCATTTTCCTCCTAAGGATCCTCCTTATTGAGCTTCAACTCATTATTAGTTATATATTTGTAGTAGTAAATTTACTTCTGGTTTCACAGAACTACAAATGGAAATTATTGTGTTACTAAATAACAAAGGCCCAAGAAGAAAGGGACAATAATACATCAATTTACTAATACTATGATTCCAAGATGTGACATCCATTTATAACTCAGAGTAAACTCTCCTTTTAAAATTATATTTTTGGGTGCACTGCCGGGGAGAGAGTGGACTGGAGAGGAGGGACCCGCATCTGGACCCGATCGCCCTGCGCCTCTCCTGCCCAGGAGGGGTGTTCGCC
>NC_034594.1:114610019-114643652 GCF_900095145.1 Mus pahari | reverse complement strand
GGATTTGGACTGCAGACTGTAAGTCATCAATAAATTCCTTTACTATATAGAGACTATCTGCAAGTTCTGTGACTCTAGAGAACCCTGACTGATACAGGTGGTAACTGATTTAATCACATAAGGATTAAAAGTTGGTGGAGTGCATATCATGCATCCAGGCATGTCTTTTTGTGACTGAGTTACCTCACTCAGGATAATATTTTCTAGTTCCATCATTTGCCTGCAAATTTCATGATGTCCTTGTTTTTTAATAGCTGAGTAGTATTTCATTGTGTAGATGAATCAAATTTTCTTTATTCATTCTTTTCCAGAGGGATATCTAGATTGTTTTCAGTTTCTGTCTACTACAAATAAAGCTGCTATGAACACAGTGGAGCAAGTATCCTTGTGGTGTTCTAAAGCATCTTTTGAGTATATCCCTAGGAGTGGTATAGCTGGGTCTTGTGGTAGAACTATTCCAAGTTTTGTGAGAAACCACAAAATTGATTTCCAGAGTGGCTGTACATGCTTGCACTCCCATCCAGCAATGAAAGAGTGCTTCACATGCTCCACACCCTCATTAGTGTGTGCTTTTGTTTGAGGTTTTGATCTTAGCCATTTTGATAAAGGTAAGTTAGAATCTTAGAATCATTTCAATTGGCATTTTTCTGATGACTAAGGACACTGACATTTCTTTAAGTCTTTTTCTCAGCCATTAGACACTCCTCTGTTGAGAACTCACTGTTTAGCTCTATACCACATTTTTAATTGGGTTATTGGGTTTGTTCATGACTAATTTCTTGAGTTAGCTTTGGTATATATGTCTTTATATATTTTGAATATTAGTCCTCTGTCAGATATGGGGTTGGTGAAGATCTTCTCTCATTCTGTAGGCTGCCACTTTTCCTATTGATAGTATCCTTTGCCTTACCAAAGCTTTACAGTTTCATGAGTTTCCATTTATTACTTGTTAGTCTTAGTAGCCAAGCTATTGTTGTTTGGTTCATGAAGCTGACTCCTGTACCAATGTGGTCAAGGCTATTCCCCAATTTTTCCTCTATTAAATTTAATGTATCTGGTTTTATGTTGAATTTAAATTCACTTGGACTTAAGTTTTGTGTGGAGTCATAATATGGCTCTATTTGCATTCTTCTTCATGCAGACATCCAGCATGCACTCATTTTAAAGTGAATATTAGCCATAAAATATAGAATATCAACACTGTAAATCCACAGAACCAAAAGAAGTTAAATAACAAGGAGGGCAAAAGGGAGGATACTTTAATCTTCCTTAGAATTGGAAATGATGAGGAAATGGGGTAGCCACTGGAGGGTCCAGACACCAGGAAAACAAGAGGCTCCCAGAACCCAGTGGGGATGACTTTAGCTAAAATGCACTGAGAAGTAGAGATAGATCCTGTAGAGACCATCTCCAGTAGATAGGCTCGGCCCCCAGTTGAGGGATGGGGCCACATTCCTATCTCAAAATTTTTAACCCAGAAATGTTCCTGTATAAACGAAAGACAGGGAGAAAATGAAGCTGAGACTAAACAAAGGGCCATCTGGGAAGCACCCTACCTGGGGATCCATCCTGACTGCAGATACCAAACTGGAAAATTATTGCTTGCTATTGCCAAGAGGCACTTGCTGACAGGAATCTGATGTTGCTGTTCCTTGGGAGGTTCTGACAGCACCTAACCAATGCTGACACAGATGCTCAATGTCAACCATCAGATTGAGCTCTGAGACACCGGAGGAGTCTAGCAGAAGTTCTGGAGGAGTGGAAGGTGATTACAACACCACAAGAAGAACAATGTCTGCTGGATGGATCACCCAGTCCCTGAGGGTCTAGACCATCAACTAAGGAGAATACAGGAAGGGATTCATGGCTCTAGATACGTATGTAGCAGAGGATGACCTTGTCTGAAATCAATGGGAGGGGAGGCCCTTGATTTTGTGGAGGTTTGATGCCCCTATGTAAGGGGATGCTGGAGCAGTGGGGTGGGTTGGTGGGTGGGTGGGAGTGGGTGGGAGAGCACCCGTAGACCAAAAAAGGGGATATCATTTAAGATGTAAATGAATGGAATAATTAATAATTAATTTAAACAATTAAAAATAAAAGAAGAAGAGATAAATAAATAAAAATAGAAATGAGAGGTGGACAGAGGGAAGAAACTAGGAGGGAGAGGAGAAGGGGCAAAGGGAGAGAGAATGAGGTTTAGAGAGTACAAGAGAAAAAGAGAGAGCCATAGGAGTGTGAACAGAAATTGGCAGAGGCAAAGGGCTTAACAGTCAGAGGGGACATCTCTGTGATATGCCAGAGACCTGGGATGGGGGAAGCTTAAGGAAGTCTATGATGGTGACTCTTGCTGATATTCATAGCAGTAGAAGACATGGAACCTGAAGTGGTTACCTCCTGAAACCAGGCATGACTCCAGTAGAGGGATAAGGAAAACAACCTTCCCATAAAACCTTCAACCCAAAATTTGTCCTGCCTACAAAAAGTGTAGGGACATAATTGAAAAGAGACTGAAGGAACGGCCAACCAAAGATTAGCCCAATTTGAGACCCATTCAATGGGCACCAAGCGATTCCTGATTCTATTAATGATATTCTGTTATGTTTGCAGACAGGAGCCTAGCATAACTCTTCTGAGAGGCTCCACCAAACAGCTGACCAAAACAGATGCCAAGACCCACAGCCAAATATTAGTGCAGCTCCAGAGTCTTGTATAAGAATTAGGGAAAGGATTGAAGGACCTAGAGAGTATAGAACATTCATAAGAACAACAGTGTCAACTAACTTGGATTGCTCCTCAAGAGAACCAAGGAGTAAGCACCAACCAAGGAGTAAGCATGGGCTGGACCTACACCATCTGCACATATGTGATAGATTTGAAACTTGGTCTTCGTGGAGGGTTCCCAACAACTGGATCAAGGGATTACTGTCTATGTTGCTTGCCTGTGGATCCTGATCCTATAACTGGGCTGCCTTGTGTGGCCTTAGTGGGAAAGGATGTGCCTAGTCCTGCAGTGACTGGATGTGCCAGGGTGGGTTAGGACCCAGGAGGGTCCTTCCCCTTCTCAGAGGAGAAAGGAAGGGGGGAGAGAGAGAGAGAGAGAGAGAGAGAGAGAGAGAGAGAGAGAGAGAGAGAGAGAGAGAGAGAGATTGTCTATCAGAGGCCTTGGGGGGGGGAGGCGGCTATTTGGATGTTAAGTGAATAAATAAAGTAAAAGAAGAAAGAAAATTGGTATATAAGTCACTAGCTAATAACAAACATCTTCATCTTCTGTATCTTGTTAGTGGATAGAAAAGTCAGAGAAGCTAACCAAATGTGATCTGGTCCATGTGGCTGCTTAAAGCCAGGCCTTAACAAGAATAATATCAATGGAGAGCTTAACATGGAAGGGTCGAAGCTTAGAGGACTTCAGTCCTAGACAAAGAACAGCAGGCAAGTAGAGAGTGATGAGAGTAGGGAATAGTCTCTGTTAAGACAAAGAGCAAATAACAAAACAAAACAAAACAAAACAAGAGACACCAAATAGATTGACCAATACTAAGTTGGCCACTCTTAAAGAATAGATAACATAAAGGTACCATATAGACTGAGCATGTTGTGTTTATAAATTTAAGAATACACCATATAGATATGCACACACACTCACACACACACACACACACACACACACACATACACACATACACTATACATATAGTGTGAATAAAGTCAATTAAGAAATAGTTCAAAAGAATTTCCTATTCCAAATACAACATTTTGAAGCCTTAATACACAGCACCTCTATCTCTGTGTGAAAATTAAACCGAGTTATTCAATATGTTCACATTTTTAAAAACTCATTCATAGCCGGGTGTGGTGGCACACGCCTTTCATCCCAGCACTCCGGAGGCAGAAGCAGTTGGATTTCTGAGTTCGAGGCCAGATTGGTCTACAAAGTGAGTTCCAGGACAACCAGGGATATATAGAAAAACCCTGTCTCAAAAAACAAAACAAAGCCGGGTGTGGTGGCACACGCCTTTAATCCCAGCACTTGGGAGGCAGAGGCAGGCGGATCTCTGAGTTCAAGGCCAGCCTGGTCTACAAAGTAAGTTCCAGGACAGCCAAGGCTACACAGAGAAACCCTGTCTCAAAAAAACCAAAAAACAAAACAAAACAAAACAACAACAACTCATTCATCTGACAAAGCCGGGCGGTGGTGGCACATGCCTTTAATATCAGCATTTGGGAGGCAGAGGCAGGCAGATGTCTGAGTTTGAGGCCAGCTTGGTCTACAAAGTGAGTTCCAGGACATCCAGGGCTACACAGAGAAACCCCGTCTTGAAAAAAAAAAGGTGGTAGAATTTGATTTGTAACCCATGTTTTTATATGTGTGTGTGTGTGTGTGTGTGTGTGTGTGTGTGTACTTGTGTGTGTGTAGCATGTTGTGCCTCTGAGCAAAAATAAGGGTGTCCTTTTTGCCTAGGGCACTGCCTTTATAGTTAGGAAGTGTAGTCATTAATGGGCATCTAACTCTTTTACAATACTACATTCACTGTTTTAAATAAATAAGATAGTAGTATCTTTATCTATATCTATATCTATCTATCTATATATTTATATCTCTGTTCACTTTGTCATAAAATTAGTCAGTTAAACACAAGACACACCTTAATAGGTTCTCCAAGCTTCACACACTGTCACCTGACTTGTGGATATACAATTATTAGCATTATTCATCCAAGTTATCTTTACCACAATAAAAAATAAAATTTTAAAAGACATCCTTGACAGAGTAATCTAGTTTAGTAACTAATATAAGCTTTATATATAACAGAAAATTTGCCTTAGGAAAGGAGGTCATATAAGTTCATATTTAAATAAATGAAATAAATACTTGTTTATTTGTGCATAATTAAAAATGAAATGAATATATTTATTAGCAGGATATTGATTAGAGGCTATTTTCAAAAGTTTTATATGAGTAACCACATGTTTAAATGTAGTTCAAATCTATTAATTTTAGTTAACTCTGAACTCTACAGATTGATTATCATCTTAGTTATATATATTTATTTTAAGAATTTACAGAATAATCTTTTTCTATTAGACATTAAATACATGACTTACAGTCTCTGAAACTTTTAGTATAATGAAAGTTAAAATATGTAAGTATTATAATCTTGGCTTTACTTCTACCATTCAAAAGGTATCTATGGGTTAATCATTGTTGGCTCAAAATATAATTATGACAAATAGTAGCCTATGACATTTTATTCATACTAATAAATTGTGTGTTGAATGGGGTACATTAGATCCCTAAACAATTATGATTACAATACAAATAGACTGTAAATATTTAGATACAGATTCACTCTTGATAGTTGGTTTCTAGAAAGTTCCTAAGAGATAAACCTTCATCTTAGAGATAATCTTAATAAAGACACAGCATATTCTAGGAGGGAATGAAACATTTCATCTTGAAGAAATCTCATTGAGATCAGGTCGGGAAATAAACAACCCAAAGGTTTCCAGAAGTCACTGAAACTGACAAAGATCACTAATGCCTCCTGCCTGAAGCAAAAAAAAAAAAAAAAAAAAAGAGTCCTGATCCTGGAAGAAGCTCAGGCCAATATGGCACCAAGAAATGACACACAAAGCTTGTTGAGCTTTTTGAGCTTTTTGCAGTCTGTGCTGTGCATTATGTGTTGCCAGCTTTTTGTGAGCTGTCACCGGTGCTTTGGGGCTTTCGGTGATGCATCTATCTTTGAGTCATTTTTGTTTGTATAAGTTTCCCCTCACCACACTCCTATAACTCCAACAAAAGTTTGTTTTTGTTTTTTGTTTTTTGCTTTTTTTTTTAAGCAAATTTGAATTTGGTGGCATTCTTACTTTGGTCTATCTTCAGTTTCTATGTGAGGTGAGTGGAATAGAAGAGTTACATAGCGCTAGTTCTCATACAGACTAGACTACATGTATAGTGTTCTGTCTAGAAAGAGGTGTGGTGAGGCTTCTACAGGAACAAACAGGATCATATAGTTCATTATAGGAGGATGTGTTTATGCACTTCTGCTTGAAAGCAGGATTTCAGCTATTTACATTATCACACACCAAAACAGAAATCTGCATTCTAAGACCAAAATGTAGCAAGGACTATATAAAAAAATGACAATTGATTTTCTATCTACTAGATGGAACTGAAAAGCTGTTTGGTATTTACTGCATATGTGATTCAGTTGCCTAAATTGGAGTGAATTGAGAAAGGCTATGCAATGTAATTTCTCACACACTAGCAGAAAACATAAGTAAATGGATCAAGCTCATAAGGAGTTAAAGTGATCAAAAGTTGAATGTTCACAATTGATTGGTTGGCTAAAATTCACCAACCTTAAAGTTGATTCGTCCTATGGTATCTTAAATGTGGGTGTTTTGAGACAATCACTTAATTCTTGTCAATTATTGAGAAAATAAAATAAATAAATCCTGATAATTTGGGTCGAAGATTTTTATAAAGTTTTAGAATTGTCAGGTGAAGGAAAGAAATTAATTTGTCCTAGTAAAACTGCACATCACAGCTCACAACCATCATTTCCTCATGTCTCATATGTTAAATCTGTACTTCAGAAACAATATACATTTAGAGTCAAAATGAACTTTGTACTGTCTCAGAGTATAGCTGTGCTCTTACAATACACCTACCCTTCAGCTTCTGTTCAAGCGCCTCAGTGACTGTAATACGGATATTCCACTGTTGTGTTTGTATCTTCAAATTAGCACACTATAATGAATTCTACAGCAAAATTACATTCAACAACCATTAACATGATATTTAGGAATAAAGGAATCTTGGGAATTTCCTATTCTGGCTATTTAAGATTAATAGTTTTTGCCCTTTTAAAAAATAATTGTAGCTTGGAAGACTTTTTGCTGCCTTTTCCTGTTGTCACTGAATGTGTTTTTTTATTTTGAAAAAAATTTATTGACAAAGGTAAGTCCATTACCCGAAATTTATAGCATGTTCTAAGCCCACATATAAAGGGTTGGTTCAGTGGTCGAGTGCTTGCCTAGCATGTGTGAGGTCCTGGATTTAATTCCCAGCACCCTCAAAAGTTTAAAAACGCTGAGAGTCTGTGCTGTATCATGAGGTCCACAAATCAGAGCACTGCCTTTGTGAGATAGGAAATGAAAAAAAAGCTATTTCAGAACACAATGCTCTAGAAACAATTTATAGGCTTCTGCATCTCTTACATCCACAAAGCATGGTTAGTGAATTAAAGGGAAACGAAGGCTGTTGTTTAGATTGCGACGCATTGAATGCAGAGTCAAAGGACAAACTTTAAAAATTTAAAATAAAGGAAAAAAAATTGTAGCTACCAAAGAATTAACAGATTAACAGACCTGTCCCCTGGGTAATGAGATTGTGTCAGTTACCTTTTAACTTCCTTACTTCCCCAATATCCTTTCTCACTTTTCCCAGCTAGCTCTCCACTGTTTACAACCCAAGTTGTTTTTAAGGCTAGGTTCCTATAGGAGAAAAAATATGTGATATTTTCCTAAGACGTTTTCTCTACCAGGACTGTTCTTAAATTTGAAAGTACTTCTTTTCCTGGGAGAACTTTCTCCTATTTATAATCTGCATTTAGCCAGACCATGTGTGATGGTTTGCATATTCTTGGACCAGGGAGTGGCAACTTTTGGAAGTGTGGCCTTGTTGGAATAGGTGTGACTTGGTTAGAGTAGGTGTGTCTCTGTGGGTGTGGGCTTAATACTCTCACCCTAAGTGCCTGGAAGTCAGTCTTCCACTAGTAGCCTTTGGATGAAAACATAGAACTCTCAACTCTGTCTGTGCCATGCCTGCTTGTATGCTGCCATGCTCCCACCTTGATGATTATGGACTGAACCTCTGAACCTGTAAACGAGCCCCATTAAGTGTTGGTTTTTTTATAAGAGTAGCTTTGGTCATGATGTCTGTTCACAGCAGTAAAACCCTAACTAAGACACCATGTCAATTTAAAAAGCTTTTTTTTTCTTTTTGTCTCAAATTTTCTTATATTTAATTTTTAAATTTTCTGGCAGTTAGGTCTTCATGTATTATGTCTCTGAACTTGTATTTAAAATCCTAACCTAAAACATTAGCTTTTATAATATTAAACACTTCAGAAAAGTTTAGCAATAACACCTCTAATTTCAACAAGTCTTCAGATATTCTCTTCCCACATCATTTAGTTTTTAATCATCCTGATAGTTAGAATTATATTCATTTTGAGCTCTTTTAATTTCAGGATTTATTTGTTCTGATATTTTTCTAAGAGAAATATAGAAAAATTCATTTTCATAGATCGTATCAGGAGGAATTTTTGTTACATATTCTAAAAATTAAAACCAATTGTATCAAAAATATCCACAGTATTTTATATATCTAAACAACCATTCACATGGCTACATAAATCCTTAATGTCTTTCTACATTACTTAAATTTCTCAATTTTTGAAGCAATGTTAAATATCTTAATGTACTTTTGCATGTAACTTTATCATTTACTACAATATTCTTTATTTTAATATATAAATCTATATGTTTGTATGATTTTCATTTTAATTGTAAATAATAGTTTTGAATTAGTTTTTAAATTTTAACTGTGACTATAAAAAACACCAAGTCTAGCCTATTTTCATACATAATCTTCATTCACGTAGAGGTCACTATCCTAAACGAGTACACTAGCAGAACTATTTCCAATATGATGCTATTCAGCAAATAAAAAAAAATGTATTTTAGAACTCGGAGCATTGGATATTGAGATAATAAAGGATCCATTTTTCTTTGAAGAACATCTTTAAAATGGCTGGTTTCAGTTCACACTGAAACAGAAGGGAACATGTCTTCTCACTATTGAGGATCAAGAGCCAGTCCAACATTACTTTGTAGAAAATCTACGCCAGACATTCAAAACTAGTAAGTAAAATAAGGTACGTATTTTAGAGGTTGGAAGGTCGCAGTGGGTAAAGTGGTTGCTGAATGAGCATGCGAACATCATGGAGATGCTCAGCCTGATAACTTAGGCTGTAGAAAACACTAGGCTTAGTATAAACAAATGAGTCATTAATGTTCAGTGCACATAAATATAAATCTATGAAAAAATGGAAGGGTCAAGAATCATTGTCCACTCCCTTGCATGGGATCCTGACTGGTTACCTTCAATATTCACCCTATAGTAGGAAGTATAGAGAATAATTTGGAAAATATTTTCTGAATGCTGGTCCATAACTCACTATTTGTTAAACTTATTTAAGTAAATTATAATGCGTTTCCCTTAAGATAGAGAATCTCTTTTGTTTGTTTTTTGTTTTGTTTTGTTTTTTGTTTTTGTTTTGTTTTTTGTTTTTGTTTTTCAAGACAGGGTTTCTCTGTGTAGCCCTAGCTGTCCTGGAACTCACTTTGAAGACCAGACTGGCCTCGAACTCAGAAATCCACCTGCCTCTGCCTCCCAAGTACTGGGATTAAAGGTGTGTGCCACCACCCCCGGGCCTTGTTTTTGTTTTTGTATTTTTTTTTTTTTTTTGTCTTTTTGTTTTGAGAATCTCTTTTTATAGCTCAAAATTGATACAAATTTAGAGTGGTCTGATACATATTAACTATTGGAATGTTTAATGAATACTTGTAGAAAGCAATGAATATAAAAACTCTTAAATGATCAGTTAGATTTGTTATTGTTTTAAATTTTGCACTTTCAGGTAAAACATTTATAACCGTTTATTAAATGAGTATTTTTAATTTTGCCATGACAATTAATTATTTTTTTCATGTAAAACATTTCAAAATTGGATTTAAAGACATAAAGGAAAAATTAAAAAAGAGGTAGAGGACTAGAGAAAGACACCTGCCATTGATCTGTGCCCTCTCCATGCACAGAGGAAGAGGAATAGATGATGATGGTGATGATGATGAACAAGATGACGATGAAGATGGATAGGCAGGCTACTCATATTACATACACACGCATGCACACACTCATACACACACACATGCATAAACACACACTCATACACACACACACACACACACATCTGCACACCAAAAATCAAAGCTATACAAAGAAAAGTCTTATCATCGTATTTCCAGCGATACACTTCTAATTAAAAATAATTTTAAAGTAATGGGAATGTAGTAAACTGATGAAGAAGAAGGGTCACACTTTCTTTGGTCTTTCTACAGAATGAGGTTACTATTTTTCTTTTCTAGGAATTTACAGTACCAGTGCCTCCTGGGCCCCAGCTCCTGCTATCTTGGCATCATCTGAAATATCATGGCAGTTGCTTTCCTTGACATTGCTTACTTTCACCTTTCAGAAACCCAAGAAAAGCTCTCATTTCTTATCATTTTGATCAAGAAATGTGATTCATTATTTCTTGGTCATTTTCAACAAAGTCTTAGGAAGGAGTAAGTTAAATGCGTGAAGATCACAAAATGCTTGGAAGCCAGGGTTCAGAGGACCAATTAAGCATATTCTTTATGGTACTCATTCAATTAATGCCTAATGAACACTTATGTTGAACAAAAGAACTTTCCAGAGATATAAAATGTCTAAGTAAAAACCTCTACCTGAATTAGTTTATAGTCAACGAGGCAGGAACATACAGACCTGTGCACAAAGGACATAATACATATATATTGGTCAAACATAACAAAATTCATTGCAAGTTTAAAGAGAATAAATCACATCAAATTGGAAAGTTTAGAAATATCCATAAGGAGAAAGAACCTTTGATATACCAAAATCTTCCAGGAAGGGAGAAAGAGTGAATTTAAGGCATAGGGAATCACATTTAAAAAAGATACAGAAGGCGGAAACTACAAAGTATATTTAGGATATGTTATTTGGAGAAAGTGCTATACACAAGAGAACCATGGGAGATAAGGAGGTTAAAAATAAACCAGTACTCATGCACAGAGTGTCTTAAAGACATAAAATGGAAATGTTTCAATCTCATTTGACGATGAATGCTAAGCTATTAGAGGCTCCCCAAGCAGAGGACTGCAAGGCCACTACTCTACACAGATTTCTCAAAATGTGTTCCACAGGAGGCCTCCAGTTAATTCTTTATTAGTGTACTTAAGAAAACCTCAAGTAAACACGTGGACTGATAGAGAACTAAAATAAAATGCCATTCTGTGCAAACTCTCATTATACATTAGCCCATATAAAAGAAAATTTTCAGCATGTTTAAAGAACACAGCACTTCCCCTTACTTCATTTTTAGTTCCACTCTTGAAGCTCCTATTACAGTTGTTTTTATTTGTTGGTTTTGAGACAGAGCTTTTTGTAGCCCAGGATATATTTAGCATACCCAGTAATATGGATTGTTGCTCCCTGTTCCAGATCACCCTGCCTATGCGTGCAAGCATCAGGATTGCAGGTATGTGACACCACAACTGAATACTTCTTTATGTTATGAAAGAAATGGATAAAAAACCACCAGGCACAAGCAGAAACTACTGTGTTTCTTAACTTTTGTGATCAAAGGATCACATTTCTGTGGGAGTGTTTGGAACTAGATACACCCTGGAAAACAAGAACAGTTTGTGGATGGAATCCCAAAGAACCCACCACACTCACACCCCCTGACCATGTTAGGAGCCAAACAGTGCTCTCTCTTCAATCCACATGTCCAGGCTCAATTCCTAGGAGCTGGGGACACGGCTACATTTGGCAATCAAGCCTTTGAGGAGGTGTTTTCATTAAACTGGGACTGTTGCAAAGAGTCCTAATCCAAGTTGACATGTGTTCTTAGAAGAAGGTGAAATGTGGGCACATAGAAAACAGCAGAGGTGTGGGCTCATTGAGGAGACGCCATCTGAGGCACTAGCAAAAGGCAATCAAGGAGACTGAGCACTGAAGAGGCCTTCTTGCTTCAAGAACTTTGAGAGAATGAATTCCCTCTATTTTCAGTCTCCAGCCAGTTGTATTACTTGATTAATATGCTTTGCTCTTATTTTTAGTGGCCAATGATGGTCACAACACACACACACACACACACACACACACACACACACACACACTGAACACACAAGAAGAGGAATGAAAGAGAGAGAGAGACAGAGACAGAGACAGAGACAGAGAGACAGAGAGTTTGATACCAAAATTACCTATAAATTCTCCTGAACGTTTAAATGAGTATATGTTTGTGGCCTAAAGGTCACCCAACGAAACAGGCTGTCAGAGTTGAATAAGCAGGTGGAGCCCATTTAGGTAGTTAACAATCTGTGGAGTTCTAAGTATAAAGCTGGGTCCTAAGAATAAGTGTTAGCCACTGAGCTCCTGTTGAATATTGGAAAACTACACTGTACCTGAGATGGACAGGAGGTCAAAATGAAGCAGTGGATAATTAATTATAAGTCATAGTCATTGAAAAGGGGTACTTCTTCACCTTGTTGCAGCTGAAGTTCAGCATGCTGGAAGTGACATGAAGCAAAGTCATGGGAAGGAAGATACATGATGGAACCTTCAGAAAATCACATCAAAATGTATGGGTGGGATTAGAGAATCAGATAATTTTTAAAGCTATATCACATCATTATTTTGAAAATAATACCTCTTGTTGCCAAGGGTAGATTCAAAGTTATTATGTAGCCACAGATGGCCTTAAACAATTGTTTTTCCTATATCTACCATACAAATGCTGGGATTTACAGATGTGCACCAATAAAAGCCCTGTTCATTTTAATTGTGATGTACAGTGGATAGAGCCCAGTTATCCATGCATGCTAAGCAATCACTCTTGCAGCATAGGTACATATCTAGCAAATAAAGTTCAACTTTTATATGCTGATTTAGATTAGCTAACATACTGTAACCTAGTATATTCAAAACTCAAGTTATGTGTATGTGAGTGTGTGTGTGTGTGTGTGTGTGTGTGTGTGTGTGTGTGAAAGAGACAGAGACAGAGATAGACAGAGTGAGAGTCTATATGTGTGTGTGTTTGTGTGTGTGTGTGTGTCAGAGAGAGAGAGAGAGAGAGAGAGAGAGAGAGAGAGAGAGAGAGAGAGAGAAAATGAGACCTTAAAGTTAAATCACAGTACCCCTTGCTGTTACTGACAGCTATTCTAAACAGTGAACTAGATTTTCCAGATTTCGAAATGTAGTCTTCTGTCACAGTTTTGAGTGTGAACCTTTCTATGGAGCTAAAGATAGTCCCTTTGAGCATTATCTCCCACCCTTTTCTTCCTTTCCTTTCTTGCAGCCAGGATGGTAATTATAATCCCTATTACTTTTGAGAAACTTTCTCTTCCACCCACATGGCAGCTGATTCCCTGGGCTCTCTGCAACAAGCTCAGGGAAAGATAAAGCTGCTCACTCATCTTCTACATTTCTCACTCATTTCCCTCTTTCTTTTCTTCACCCCCTGGTGGCTTTCCTTGGGCCTTTTCTTGGAGTCAAAACACTGGATTTTCCTTTTTTTTTTTTTTTTTTTTTTTTTTTTCTCATGGGTGTTTGAACATAGTGAATGTGTGGGTGCTTGGGTAATATGCCCAGGTATTGGGTTATGGCTAATGTCTCACTTGAGGTCATTAACCTACTTCCTAAGTAGAGAAGAGCAGCAGGCTCTGCCCCATGTAGCACAAAGTCTCCAAGCACTAGGGCATAGCAAGCATTTTGCCACCATTTGCCTTAGTGTATGTTTTCTACAAATGAATGCTTTCTTAAAGATTTTTCTGAGTGAACTCTCCCCGACCACACAGATTGTAAACCTTTAACACCCTTCCAAATTAACCTGCACCAAGTGATGAAATATAATCACTCTTTCTTCTTTCTACGAATGTGACATTTTAAATTCTATAAACATGGGATTCTGCTCATGCTTTCTATGTATCTTTTTTTTTCTATTTATCCATAACAGGAAAATGCTTGCAGAAAAATTAAAGAAACTAAGCTGGGTCCTACATGCATTCTGTGAGGGTCTGTGATATATTTTAGGTCTTTTCCTTGAGGCTCTTTCTAGCATTTCCTAGCTTAGGGTATGTTTGTCAGGGTTTTCTTATAAACTTACAAGTTTTATATTGCAGCTAATAAATATCTGGGAAAGGTATGTCAAGAATGCAGTTGTTCTGTTTCTCCTCTAATTTTTACCCACTCTCATTAGCACTCACTGGCAGGAGGGCAATATTTATATGGTTTCTTATTGTAGTTTCATACCTTCTAGATTTAGTATTGGAGATTTTTAGAAAGAGGGTTTTATTTCTTCAGAGACTTGAAGTTATTGTCATTCAGATCTTTCACTTGTTTGGCTAGAGTCACACCAAGATATTTTATATTGTTTGTGACTATTGTAAAAGATGTCATCCCCAATGGAGGAGTTAGAGAAAGGACCAAAGGAGCTGAAGGGGCTTGGAGCTCCATAGGAGGAACAACAGTATGAACTGACTAGTACTCCAGAGCTCCCAGTGACTAAACCACCAATGAAAGTATACATGGAGGGACCGAGGGCTTCAGCTACATATTTAGCAGAGGATGGTTTGATGGACATCAATAGGAGGAGAGGCCCTTGTTCCTGAGAAGGCTTGATGCCCAAGTGTAGAAGAATGCCAGGACAGGGAAAGAGGAGTGGATGGGTTGGTGAACAGGGGGAGGGAGGATGGGATAGGGAGTTTTCAGATGGAAAACCAGGAAAGGACAGGACATTTGAAATGTAAATAAAGAAAATATCTAATAAAAATGTTTTAAGTTTCCTTTATCTATTAATTTTTTATATGCTTCCATGTGGATTCCTGGTATTTATTTTATTTCACAGGTTAAAATAATTTTGTTAACTTAATTTTTAGCACCATCAGGGAAACTATTAATTTGGACCTTTTGCTATTTTATTGGTATTTACACAACACAAGTCCTTGTTTTCTGCCATCAGAGTTACTAGGCTTTCGCTTTCCTTCTATTGTTCATACAACAGTCCTTAATTAAGATATCCCCACTTGTAAGTGGACATTAAGCATAAACTGCAGGATACCCATGATACACTCCACAGATCCAGAGCAGCTAAACAAGAAGGAAGGCTCAAGCAAGGATGTTTGAATCTCACTTAGAAGGGAGGGTAGTGGGTGTGGGTGATGGGAAAGGAAATGAGGAAGTGTTCAGGATCAGCTGTGGGGAGAGACAGAAGAGATGACCAGAGAACCAAGAGAATGAACGCAAATATGAATCTGGTGGGGGTTTGGGTGGTGTGAGACATCTCTAGGATGTGCCAGAAAACTGGGATAGAGAAACTCATAGAAATGGGGATATGAACCTGAAGAGGCTACCTCCTGTAGCCAGGCAGGATCTTCAGTGGAGGGATGAGGACACCAACTCACCCACAAAAATTTTGAGTCCAAATTCTATCCTGTCTACAAAAAATGCAGAGACAAAGATGGAGCAAATACTGAGGGAATGGGCAGCCAATAACCAGCTAAACTTGAGACCTATCCCATGAGCAAGCACCAATCGCTGGCACTATTAGTGATACTCTCTTATTCTTGCAGATAGGAGGCTAGTATAACTGTCCTCCAAGAGGCTCTTCCCAGCAGTTGCCTGAAACAGAAGCTGAGACTTACAGCCAAACATTGGATGGACCTTGGTGACTCTTATGGAAGAGGTAAGGAAAGAAGGTCCCAAAGCAGATAACAACTGCACAGGAAGACCACCGGAATCAATTAACCTGGACCCTTGGGAGCGCTCAGGGACTGAGCCACCAACCATAGCGCATATGCAGGATGAAACAAGGCCCCCAGCACATATGTAGCAGATTCCCAGTTCAGTCTTCATGTGGGTTCCCCAACAACTGGAGCACATGCTAGTCTGGCCTAGTGGGAGAAGACGAGTCTTGCAGAGACTTCAAGTTCCATGGTTGAGTGATAACTATAGGCAGTCAGTTCCCCACCTTCTCACAGGCGTCGGAGAGAAGAGCAGGGGGAGGGTCTATGTGAGGGGGAATCAGGAAGAGGGCAGTGACCGAGATGCAAAATGAATAAATAACTTAAAGAAAAAAAAAAAGAGTCCCAATATCCATTCCCTTTGTAACAGAACAATACTGAAGAAGAAGGTTAAAATCGTTCCTAGCAGGATGTCATTTGCTTCTTGGGTTTTCTTGAAACACTGTGAAAAATCCCATATTATATATTCTAACATACCTCTCTCTCTCTCTCTCTCTCTCTCTCTCTCTCTCTCTCTCTCTCTCTCTCTCTCTCTCTCTCTCTCTTTCTCTCTCTCTCTCTTCATAAAAATCATGTGATTATACTCATAGGAAGTGTCACATATTAGAAGAATATGAGAAGAAAGACATATATATATAAAATACAACAGAATATTTTGATAGGACAAAAGAAGATAATGTTAGTAGACAATTCAAATAGGGTAGATAACCTGGATGATGTCATTATACCAATGCTACGCCCTCATTTCAGAAGTACACTACAGCTACAAAAAGTATGTGACTTACAGCACTGCGAATAGTATGTGGAACTGCTTATGCTAATTTTGAAGCTTTTCTTTTTGGGGGCAATCCTAAATTACATCAAGTAAAAAGACAAGAAAAGAGGTTAAAAACAAACTTTTAACATCGTAATTTTCCAACTTCCAAGATTATAGATATCTTTCCTCCAGATTTTTAAATTTGTTCCTTTGGTAACTGTGTATTTACTTTAATAAATGTATAATCATTAACAAACTAAGATGTAGTATTCTTGTATCAGTGCTTCCATTTGTTTTAAACAAACAAACTAATAATATTCAGGAAAGTATCAGCAACAGCGGGCAGAAAGATGCTTTAGTGGTATAGGCAATTGTTTCCAAGCCTGACAACCCACAATACAATATGATACAATACAAACCTGCACCACACTCACAAATTTAATTAATGTAGTAAGTGTTTCTAAGCAAAATTTTAAGATTTTTTCCCATATTTTATTTATCTTGAATATTTCTCTCGTATAGTAATGTGTCCATTATGCATAAGTTCTTTCATTACACACCAAAAGGATACAATATTGTGCTGTATACAATTAGCCATGAGTAAATGCATTGCAAAGATGCAATGAGGCATCTTCATACCCAACTATGATGGTTGGAAGCAAAAGGGAAGATTAAATACTGATGAAACTGTGATCAAATTGGAACCCTGATACAGAGCTAGGAAAACTCTAAATATCATAATTTATTAATAAATCTTCTTACAGCACCCAACAAATTATTCACATAGTGACTGTACGATCTACTAATTCTACTCTTAGATTTAAGAAACTCCAAATGAATAAAGGCACCATATAGAGACAACACCAGAGTCTTTCATAGTATTAGAAACAACCTGTATGTTGATCCTAGATTAAAGAGAAAAATGAAAGATGGATACTTCTGTGCTGGCATCATCTTAAATCTAAGAATACCAGTCATTGTGTGTCATAGTATAGTTAGACTTTGAAAATGTCACTCAAAAATTATCTAACCCAGCAACATATGCCACATGGAAAGATCTAGCACTTGTAAACCAGCAGAAACAACTAAATTAGATGGCTGGTCAGGGTTGAAAGGGTGCAGGGAATTGTTAATAGTTAGGTTTCTGTGTAGTTTGCTCCAATTAAAGAAATTCTGGTTACAGACAATATGACTGTATCAAAATGCTCAACTTTAAACATTACAAGGTTCAAAAGATTTTTCTATACTTTAATTGGATCAAATTAGAATACCACTTGAAAACAAAACATTCCACTCATGTTCTCTTTCCTTCCTTCCACTGCAGAGATTAAACACATGGAAATGTTCAGAATGGAAATATTTCTATTAAGAATTTGTGAAAATTGCCCCTGAGGGAATCTTTATCATCTAAGCAGAACCGCAATCCAATTAGAGAAAAGATAGTGATGTCTCCTTTAAAATGCCACTGGGCATTTACTATTTTTATATTAGTGACTCCTATCTACCATAAAGTCTTGGGAAAAAAATTTACTCATTCTGAATCTATTTGCTTTAGTAGTTCATTTAAATAACAACCATTTAACTTATGAAAAAAAAAAACAAAGACAAATGAACGAACACACCTTGACCAAAAGCACACAGTAAAAGTTAACTAGATAATCAACATTTTGCCTGCAATGCCAAGTAATATGAAGCAAGATACATCACAATACAACATTTGTTTTCTAAAATTAAAGCAGTATGTTTACTCCCCAAATTTTCTTATTGCATGCAAATCAAAACAAATTTTGTATATATGAAATGATAAAAACATGCAAAAGAATATCACATTTTCTAATGATATTGCCTTCTCTCATACACCACGAAATGCACATAATAGGGTTTACTTCATTACATATAAATATTAAACACTAGAAAAGCACAACCTTGAGGTCAGTAGCATACATAAAGATTTAATATAAATTTTATTTAAGATATTACTACTGATAGAATTCCTATGGTAAAGTTTTACTTGCAATAAGAGTATTAATCATGGAAATGATGTTGAAAATTAGAATGTAGATCATAATTATTATATCAAGATTAATGAATTATAACAATAACCAGCAAGAGCAAAACTATTTATGTCTTGGGCCTCTTAAGAAGTCCATATCTTTCTAATGTTGATGAAGTAAACAAAAACAAATGTAGGCACATATCTAGTTGTATATCTTGGTTTACTACAGCTCGAAATCACAAAACTACCAGTTATCTTAAGAAAAAAAATATACTTACTGCCCTCTAGAGGTATGAACCAGTAGTGTAATGAGTGTAGATGTTGCTGGGCATATACAGTTTAAAGCTAACATGGCGTACTTAAACTCTTCTTCACAAACAACATGATCTGTTTGAAATAAAATAGGTAAATTAGAATAATTTACCTTTTGATGGTAATATGTTTAAATATGAAAATTACAATGAATGAAACTGCAGAAGGCTCAGTAAAAACATACTTATTTTAGGGCCGTTTTTACAAGTTCAGTGCTATCCCCAGAAATATATTTGGTAACACAAAGTACCAGAGAGTGAGTTCCTGACTGGGCTGGGGGTCATGAAGTTTGAATCCTAACTCTTTTTTAACACAACTCTGGTAAAAGGCTGAAACTGGCCATGTAAGTAGAGCAGCTACTGCTTTGAGATACATTCCGGAAAATGTTTCAGATGAGTTGTAAAGTCCCTAGTAGATGCTAACATTGAGTACTAAAAATACAATAGTACTGATTTATTTTTTAAAGCATAACCTCATAGCATTACTCTTCAAAGGTTTTATAATATACAGTAGGCTAACTGACTAACAGAAGTAACATGTTTTATACTATCATAGCCACAGTAACAGTCTTCAAAATTAGTATTAAAATGAATTAAAATCAAAAGTACACTGACAATAAGCTAAGGTTCCTAAACTCAAAAGTTGATAGGATCCATCTAGGAACCATAACTAAAACTCAGTGACATAAAAGAAAAAGTGTGAAAAAGGATGGCAGAAGAAAGGTGCCAGCCACATCTGCAGGGGAGAAAAGTGCTTAGCCCAAGTATATTGTTCCCATATGGGAGTGATGCCTAATATGATGGTTATATCATTTTGTATGTGGATTATATGCTTAAAAAGGAAAATAAACTATTGTTAATCTAAAGACAAGAACACCATACCCAGAGTTCAACATTGGTATTATATATTGAGAGACCATTATACATCTACTAAATATATACATCTTTACACAGGAATTAGTGAAGTTAGCTAAAGGAAGGAAAGGAGGCTTAAAGTTGTTAGTGAGATTAAAAAGCTTAAAAGATAAACACTATGAAATACAGGCAGATTACAATGATTGACTTCAGAAAAGATACAGCTATTTTTTTCTCTGAATGTTAGAAGGGTGTCTTTTTGCTATTGTGGTTGTCTAAATGCAGGAGGTGCTCATTTTCTTAATTTTGTTCTCTGTTAGATTTGATGTGAGAAATGTTATACTGGTTATAACTCATGATTTAATCTAAAATGAAATATCTCCTAATAGTTTCTCTTTTTGAAACTCCTTTCCTCTTCGTTAGCCCCTTTCTCCCTCCCTCTCTTCCCCTTTCAAATTACCAGTATGTTGAAATACAAGCTGAGGAAGACTTTAAAAGTACATAGCAATGGTGTTTAGTGTTTTGCAAAAAGAGAGCAGATTCTATCTCCAATTTGAATGCTGAGATCTGTACAGATTTTTTGCAAAAGAACAGTGTATTTAAACCACCCTCTCAATATTTCTCAAAATAATTTTTCAATGTGCATGTCTAATCTGTGAGAGAAAAGCAACAAAGCTGTTAAAGGCAGAACACAGTTGCTTTAAGCTCATATCTTAGCAATGCATAGGGGACCCTGATTTCAAACTAACACTTGCAACATATGATCTGAGAAAAATATATACACTTCATAACATAACATAAGACAGGACTTTAAAAATCCAAACTGCAAGAGAAAATTTGGAAACTCAATTACCATATGCACTACCACATGTACTTATTAATTTCCAATAAAAGGGATAAACCATATTTTTTTTAAATAGAAGAACTTGAAAAATGTGTTGCAATGGTGACACTTTGAAAACATCATGTTAGTCTTTAAGTAGTTGAAAGTGGCATATTGTGGCTTTCTTTGGTCAGTAATTATCAGAACTTTGGAAAGAATGGCTGTGATATGATATGACAGAGGCTACTGTTTTCAAAAGCTCTACTATTTTTTACTCTACTGAAATATTAGAATCCACACATGATTCTTGCTCAGATAAATGTATGCATCATCATCAGCACTTCAGGCTTAAAGCACATTTGCTACCAGTACTATTACATGAACACACACAATAAAAACCACATTCTATAGCTTCAATATCATATGCTGAATTATCTACGGGGAAAAAAAACTGCATGTGAATTAAACTGTACTTTATTATTTCTACTATAGTATGTGACTCACTGATATTACTTCAAGATTTTCAATCACTATAATGTCAACATCTATTTCTGGCATGGCTGTTGATGCAAGCATCCTTTTTATATTGTATTTTCTTATTTATTTTATTTAAACCTTACATAGGAACAATTCTTGCTTCATCATTATGTATATTGACTATACTTTTTCATTAAAAGAAGTGATAAAAATATTTACTGTATGAAGAAGGCACAAGAAGCTAGTAAGACAGATAACTAAATAAGGTTCTCATTGTTCAACAAGGTTACATTAAAAACGTCAGACTGACCCTAGAACCCATGTAAAAATAAAGGGAGAGAAGATAGTCCACAAAATTTTCCCTTAACCTTCATCTACAGGTATATTGCATAAATGTCTTCTAACAAATGGATGATTTCACACAGTAAAATAATAAAGATGCTAGTACTACTACTAGTATTACTACAACTACCTCCACCTAATACTAATAATAAAACAAAATATAATTAAAATCAGTTTCATAGATGAGGAAAGCATATATTTATTATAGATTCTCTGCTAGAAGTAAAATGAACATTTGTGGGCAAAATATCTCTTTATTCCCTGTGGATAGTAGGCACCTGTAAATTCTAATGATAGAATATCCAATTAGATAATAATATTGATTAACAAGGATGAAAAGTGCTAAAACTCAACCCACAAAATGGAACCTTCAAAGGAAAGTTGACATTATTCATAGACCTCATCTTTAAAGTTTAAATACATCTCAAGATTCAGAAATATTCACCACCACACTGAGGTTTCATGTATGTTTAAAGAAAGTTAAATAGTAGATTTCTTCCCTAATAATTGCAACACCAAGGATCTGACCTTCAGCACTGTAAAAATAAACATAAAATTAAACAATGACAACTATCATTCTACTTTCTGTCTTTATTTCCAAATGCTGTATGACAGTTAGACTGTTGGTTCTACTTCTTAGGTCATTGTCTTTGAGCATTTGTACCCACTGCTTAGTAAGGATTTTGTTACTCTGAGATCCTTAAGGGTCAAGCAGCAGAATATGGTGTTTCCTTTCAGGCATTAGAATGTCAATATTTCACACCTGCTGGTCTTCTTAGAATAGAAGTAGGAAACAACACAATATCAAACACTAAGTGTTTGCCAATTAGAGACTGACGAATTGCTTTTGGGTTGGGGAAGAGGCATATGTCCACTTTTCTAGTGAGATCTAAGACCCCCATATGGCGCAGATCCATGAATGGTCTGTGTATGTTAACTTCATCCTCTGAGAGTTCATAAGTCATCATTCATCTTGACGTAGAGGGCTTGGTTTACTGGGTGCCCCCATCCTCTCTGGCTCTCATGGTCTTTCCTCTTTCTCTACCTCAGAGGTCCATAGGCTTGGAGGGGAAAGATTTGATGGACGCATTCCATTTAGGGCTGAGTGTTCCAAGGTCTCTCTACCTCTCTGGGTAATATCTGCTCTACCTCTCGGGGTTATATCTGGCTATGGGATTCTCTTTGTTCCCATCTGCTGCAGGAGGAAGCAATTCTGATAATAGCTGGATAAGTCACTAATTCGAGTTAGGTAGAATGTCATTAGGAGTCACTTTATGCTACTATAAATTGTTTCTAGCAGTAGTATTTGGTTTTATTCTAGGCCTCTGGGCAATCCAGTCTTGTTTTTTATGATTTTTTTATTAGATATTTTCTTTATTTACATTTCAAATGCTATCCCGAAAATTCCCTATACCCTCCCCCCGCCCCTCCTCCCCTACCCACCCACTCTCACTTCTTGGCTCTGGCCTTCCCCTGTACTGGGGCATATATAGTTTGCAAGACCAAGGGGCCTCTCTTCCCAATGATGGCCGAATAGGCCAACTTCTGTTACATATGCAGCTAGAGACACGAGTTCTGGGGGTACTGCTTAGTTCATATTGTTGTTTCACCTATAGGGTTGCAGCCCCCTTCAGCTCCTTGGGTACTTTCTCTAGCTCCTCCATTGTGGACCCGGTGTTCTATCCAATAGCTGAATGTGAGCACCCGCTTCTGTGTTTGCCAGACACTGGCATAGCCTCACAAGAGACCGCTATATCAGGATCTCTTCAGCAACATCTTGCTGGCATGTGCAATAGTGTCTGGGTTTGGTGGCTGATGATGTGATGGATTCCCGGATGGGGTAGTCTCTGGATAGTCCATCTTTTCATCTTAGCTTCAAACTTTGTCTCTGTAACTCCTTTCATTGGTATTTTGTACCCTATTCTAAGGAGGAATGAAGTGTCCACATGTTGGTCTTCCTTCTTCTTGGTTTTCTTGTGTTTTGCAAATTGCATCTTGGGTATTCTAAGTTTCTGGACTAATATCCACTTATCAGTGAGTGCATATCTAGTGACTTCTTTTGTGATTGGGTTACCTCACTAAGGATGATATCCTCCAGATACATCCATTTGTCCAAGAATTTCATAAATTCATTTTTTTAATAGCTGAGTAGTACTCCATTGTGTAAATGTACCACAGTTTCTGTATCCATTCCTCTATTGAGGGACATCTGTGTTCTTTCCATCTTCTGGCTATTATAAATAAGGCTGCTGTGAACATAGTGGAGCATGTGTCCTTATTACTAGTTGGAACATCTTCTGGGTATATGCCCAGGAGAGGTATTGCTGGATCTTCTGGTAGTACTATGCCCATGGGCAATCCAGTCTTATACTATTGGTTACCCAAACAGTGTTGGTATCTTAAATCCCTTGGAGTGGGTGTGACAGACTGGTTTCTATATTCTTGCACAAGGGAGTGGCACCATTTGGGGGTGTGGCCTTGTTGGAATAGGTGTGACCTGGTTGGAGTAGGTGTGTCACTGTGGGTGTGGGCTTAATACTCTCACCCTAGGTGCCTGGAAGTCAGTCTTCCACTAGTAGCCTTTGGATGAAGATGTAGAACTCTCAACTCTGACTGCACCATGCCTGCATGGATGCTGTGAAGCTCCAACCTTAATGATAATTGACTGAAACTCTGAACCAGTAAGCCAGCCCCAATTAAATGTTGTGATTGCCTTGGTCATGGTTTCTGTTCACAGCAGTAAAACCCTATCTGTGATAGGCCTGACCATGCTTTTATTTGAAGGATGTGGATTTTGGGATTTTGGATTTGGAGCACAGTGGAATGCTTTAAATGGGGCTTAATGGGTCATCCTAGTAGGAATATGGAAGACTTTGTTGCTGGAAGTAATTTGAACTTTGTTAACCTGGCTCAAGAAATTTCAAAGGAGAAGAATTTCAGAATGTGGCATAATGATTGTTTTGTGGTATTTTGGTGAAGAATGTGGCTACTTTTTGCCCCTGACTGAAAAGTCTGCCTGAGACTAAGGTGAAGAGACTCAGATTAATTGCATTGACAAAGGAAGTTTCAGAAAAGCCCAGCAGAGACTTTGTTCTCTGGTTAGTCTTATGAAGAGAAGTTTGAACAAACATAGCAAGCTTATAAAGGACAAATATAAAATACATGGGTTGAGTATTATAGAAGTACCAGAAAGTGAAATGGAGCAAAATTATGTGTTCTAGGAGATAACAGATCAAGAGAGTGGGACTTTGGGGCAAGATCCTATCTATCTAAATTTAGATCCAGGCATGGTATTACACACCTTTAATCTCAAGGAACAGGCATACTGATATCTGCATTCAAGGTAAATATACAGATCAAGATCCAGGATAGCCAAGCTTAGGCAGTGAACGATTTGGAAAACAGAAAGCCAGTGGTAATGCAATAGTACAAGTAGGTGATGTTCTAGTTCCTGCAAGCAGCAGAACTTGGCAGCTTCATCCATGTGGCTCTGGCTCTAGAGTTAAGAATGGAAGGAAGAATGGAAGGAACTACTGGGACAATTGATGCTGGTTAGCTGGAGCTAAGAAATTAGCAATGATTAAGAAGAGACCAGCATCACTGAGTTGGAATCTGGGAATTGTTTGCTGGGAGCACAAAGAAACTGTGTTCCAGTGATAGCCAAGGTTGTACCTCGTGCTGCGACTGGACATGGTAATGCGTAAGAGTCACCCAGGTGGTTCTGATTTTGAAGGCATGAAGGTGTCATGAACAGCTGAGGCTTGACACTGTGAGAGGTCATGGAAGGTCATCAGAGAAGGTGTAGCCTCAGCTGTAGTTGATGGCGCAGGACTGAAGGGGTCATGCAAAGGATCTGAGGCTTGGCACTATTAAAAGAGCATATGAGAGGCTATTGGTGAAGCCTAGTTGGAGTGGAACACCTTTTTGTATTGGAGATATCAGTATCATGGGATGATCACCAAGAATACGAGCCGTAGTGGAGTAGATCGACCTGAGCTTAGAGTGCTACAGAGGGCACAGCTGGAGAAGTGATGCCAGCCCTTAGGAGGAGTCCAAAACATCAAGTGGAATCCCATACACTGAAACAAGAAGCCGTAACATTGAAATTGCCTTGGAGACTCAAAGATGTTAAAGATGCCAGAGCCACTGGATACAAGCAGAGGAAAGCTGCTAACAGGGAGTGGAACCAACCACTGCAGTTTGTTTCAGTCAACAAAGATGAAAAAGGAGTGGAGATCTGAAGACCGCTTTGACATCAGCCATGGAGATGTAGAGTTTGGAGTTTGCCCAGTTGGTTTTCTGTCTTTCTTTGGGGATTACAGTTAAGCGATTGGATGAATCTCAGAAGGGACCTTGAACTTTGGACTTTTAGCATTGTTGAGACTGCTATAGTCTATGAGGACTTTGAAAGTTGGACTAAAGTCATTTTGCATTTTGAACAAGTCTATGGGGGCCAGGGAGTAGAATGTGATGGTTTGTATATTCTTGGATCAGGGAGTAGCACCATCTGGAGGTGTGGCCTTGTTGGAATAGGTGTGACCTGGTTGGAGTAGGTGTGTCATTATGGGTATGGGCTTAGTACTCTCACCCTAGGTGCCTAGAAGTCAGTTTTCCACTAGCAGTCTTTGGATGAAGATGTAGAACTCTCAGCTCTGCCAGCGCCGTGCCTGCCTGGATACTGCCATGCTCTCACCTTGATGATAATTGACAGAACCTCTTAACCTGTAAGCCAACCCCAATTAAATGTTGTTTTTTTTATAAGAATTGCCTTGATCATGGTGTCTGTTCATAGCAGTAAAACCCTAACTAAGACAGTGGGATTTAAGTTAATTCAGATATTTGTTAGTTACTCTCACAAGCTTCATGCCACTCTGACACTAGCATATATGGCAGGCAAGACAACACTGTAGATCCATTTTATAGCTGTCTTGGTGTTTGTTTCTGCTTAGGTAGCTTTCACAGTACCTTCCTGTACCAATGACACTAAGATGTAGGGGGAAAAACTCTATGTAGGCACCAGCTTAACTTGACATTGTTCATTGATTTATGAAAGTGTCTTCAGCAATGGGACCTCCACATCTGTTTGCAGAATGTAACTATAGTTTGGGAACATTCTGGGTTGCTTGGGATTTCCCATGGGGCTTCCTTGGCTATCTCAATGACATGAAACCCAGTCTCAGTATTGAAGACTTTCTTAGGTGATAAGAGCTATCCAGCTGAGTCTCTGTATCCCGCAGATCCCCATTATTTGGTTTTTCCATTTAATCACCTTCCTATATGGATATATTTTAGGAAGTTTGCACTTTATTAGGTTTCTACACTACTCCACAAATTGTCATTAATTTGGGCTGTCTCTCCTCATATTCCTTATCCCCTCCTCTCTTCCCCATCACTCTCCACTTGATCATTCTTTTTCATGATCGCCTAATCATGAAAAATATATAATTTCCCTTTCCTATGAAGCTATATCTTCCCAACCCTGACATCTTTACTCTATACCTAACTTCTGTGGTTTAACAGATTTTAGCATAGTTATTATTGACTTAACAGCTAATATTTACACAGCAAGAAATATACACCAGATAAAAAAGTACCTCATTCACAACAACTGGTGAAATGGGATGCTGCAAATAGAAGAATGCAAATAGATTCATATTTATCACACTGCACAGAACTCAACTCCAAATGGATCACATACTTCAATATAAGCCAAATATAATGAATGTGATAGGAAAAAAGAGTGGGAATAGACTTGATCTAATTGGTACAAAAGAAGAGTTTTTGCCCAGAACACAACACAGTCACTAAGATCAACAATTAAGGTCATACTTCATGAAACTGAAATTTTTATGTGTGGTAAAGGACACCATCATTCAGACAAAATGGGAGCCTACAGAATGGGAAAAGATTATTTCCATCTACACATACAGTATAGGGCTAATATCCAAACATATAATGAGTCAAATGAAAAAACCCTTAGATATCAAGAAAACAATAACTCGTAAAAATGAAAGGCAGACCTAAATAGATAATTCTCAAAATATGAATTAAAATGGGTAGGAAACATTTAAATAAATGTTAAATACCCTTACTCGTGGGGGAATTGTAAATCAATAATACTTTGAGATTTCATTTTATAGCAGTTAAAATGACTAAGATCAATAAAACAAGATATGTGTCATGTGCAAGGATTTGGAGACAAAGGATCACTTATCGATTTCTGGTAGAACTTCTAGATTGTACAGCCCATTTGGAAATTAGTGAGGTGGTTCTTCAGAAAAATGAGAATCGATCTACCTCAATATCCAGCTATACTACTCTTCAGCATGTACTCTAAAGATACTTCACACTATCACACAGATATATGTTTATCGCTGCTCTATTAATACTAGCCGGATATTGAAAACAATCTTGATGTCTTTTGTCAGATGAATATGGTACATTTACTCAATGAACTCTTACCCTTTAAAAACCTGAAATTATGAAATCCTCTGGAACTAGAAAACAAACAAGCAAACTAAACACTCTACTGGTTCAGTGTGTCAACTTGACACAAGTTAGAATTATCACTGAGAAAGGAGACTCATTTGAGGAAATATGTTCATGAGATTGAACTTCAGTGGGTGCCATTCCTGTGCAGGTAGTCCTGGGTTCTATAAGGCTGGCTGAGCAAGCCAGAGGAAGCAAGCTAGTAAATAGTAGCCTCCATATCCTCTGCATCAGTTTATGCCCACATTATCCAGCTCTACTTGAGTTCCTGTCCTGATGTCCTCCAATGATAAGCTATGCTCTGGAAGTATAAGATGAATAGACCTATTCCTCTTCAACTTGTTCTTTTGGTTTTGATACCTCTTCCACAGGAATAGAAACCCTAACTATGACAATATGCTCAGTAGGTAAACTAGAAAGACAAGTAGGTAACATAAAGAAAATTGTGATATTTATTCACTTATATTTGCAAGGAAACTTTATAAATGCAAAACATCTTTTTAAAAGGAATCTTTCATATTTGGGGGGCTGGTGACATGGCTCAGTCGGTAAAGGAGCTGGATATACAACCATGTTAGTCGGAGCCCAAGTCCAAGTATAACATCAAAAAAGGGAGAAAACAAAGAAGTATAAAGGAGAGAGAGAGAGAGAGAGAGAGAGAGAGAGAGAGAGAGAGAGAGAGAGAGGAGAGANGAGAGAAAGGAGAGAGGAGAGAGAGAGAGAGAGAGAGAGAGAGAGAGAGAGAGAGAGAGAGAGAGAGAGAGACGAAACGAAACGAGAAGAGAATCCAAAGACCAAACAAAACAGCAAAACAGCCAGGTTGTCCATATGTGCCTGTGATGTCTGTGTTCACACAGATCTCAGGAACTAGCCATTTTAGCTCAAACAATGGCCACCAAGTTCAGTGAGGGACCCTATCTCAAGGCAGGATAGTTGATAATCTCTATCCTCCACACCCCTACATACTTACATCACAATGAAACTGCATATTACTAACACACACACACACACACACACACACACACACACACACACACTTGCTAGATTGGAGAACTGGTATAAATAAATCGAATTCAGATTTTATTCTCCTAGCCTAAGTACTGACATTTGCTCTCCTGGGCTAAGGAAGTGGCTACCTAATGTGTTTTGATATCTTGCAAATCACCTGTGTTCTGAAACATGTTAACTGATATCCTGCTGCCCAAACCTGCTGGTGAACCACATATAGCTATTCATAAATTAGAACTCAATAAAAATAACAGTTCAATTCTTCTATCACAGTGAGCCCATTTCAAGAGCTCAGTGATGACTGATTGCTGGCTAACATACAGGACAAGAACACTCTCTTTGATAGTCACCACTTCTTTTATTATTTAGGTTTCTTCGTTTGTGAAATGGCTCTCCTAAATACTAAAAGAAGTAGGATATGTTTCTAAATCATCAGAATATCACTCACTAACCGTCAGAACTTAGACAAACTTCCTAACATAATGTACCATTCCTGTGCACCTTCCCTGTCATATGGCAGCTAAAAATGTTCATCTGTAACAACAGAAGAAGAAACAGAACATATGGGGATGAATACAGGCTGGGGAGGAGCTGTGGAGGTTTATGAATGTTATGTTCTTCTTACTATGGCTCTACTTCTTAGTCAAATAGATGGAAATGATTAGGAACAGGTGGGGAAATAGAGGTTTCAGATAATCTGTTGTTTTCCTGTGTTGTTTCCTTTAGCTTCTCCACAATTCATAAAAGTTGGTCCAAGAATACAGCTCATTTGGTTAAGTGATTCTCTTCCAATCATGAAAAACTAGTTTCAATTCCCAGAAGACAAGAGGAAGAAAAGAAAATCCTAATGTAGTGATTCACACATCCTAGCCTAGCACAGGAAAGCAGAGAAGAGGATTAGTTTGACTACTGGCCAATGATCCTTACCTTTAGCTAACCTCCGGCCACTGAAAGGTACCCACTTTAAAACCAAGGAGGACAGCTTCCTGAGAAGTAAACCCAAGAAATTTCTGGCCTCCATACATAAGCATAAACACACACTTGTACAAGTGATGTGATGTGGGAAATAGAAATGGGGAGGCTCTTTAGTTAGGAGGGTGGAGAATGAGGCAAATACAGGATGTATGTGAGTAAAATAACAATATGTGTATCTTTAAAAGCCATAAAGGATCACAATAAATATTAACTATTTACCTAAAAAAATACCCAGAGCATATATAATACCCTCTATGACTTTACTCAAGTGAGCTGACCGTGTTCCCTCCAAGAGCCTAAGACCACCTAACAAAACCCTCAGTATCAGACATAAGAAGCTCTCTTTTGACTTGTTGGCCAGGGTGGTCTAAGAAGCTCTTCAAACCTACATCCTATTGCTGCCTTTGGTTACTATCCAAAGGTGGAAAGTCTATCCCTATTGCTGAAGACACCATGTACTTCAGAAATAGCGCAGAGAACCATGAGCTAGGACTGACCTGAGAGGCCTCTTCCTGAGGATTAGTGAAAGGATACACCTAATCCTGTAGAGTCTTGATGCCACAACAATGGTTGATGGTGGGTTTGGGGTAGGGCAACCTCCCAGAAGCAAATGTAACAGCACATGGTGGAACTCTGTGAGGTGGGACCAAGAGGGGAACATGTGTGAAGTAAATAAATATCTTCCTTTTTTGGAGGAGCTAGAGAAATTACCCAAGAAACTGAAGGGGTCTGCAACTCTATAGATGAAACAAGAATATGAACTAATCAGTACCCCCAGAGCTCATGTCTCTAGCTGCATATGGTGCAGCATCTTTCTAGCAGAAGATGGCCTAGTCAGCCATTGCTGGGAAGAGATGCCCCTTGGTCTTGCAAACTTTATATGCCCCATACAGGGGAACGCCAGGGCCAAGAAGTGGGAGTGGGTAGGCAGGGGAGCAGTGTAGGGGGAGGGTATGGGGGACATTTGGGACAGCATTTGAAATGTACATGAAGAAAATATCTAATAAAACAAGTTAAAACAAAACAAAACAAAACAAAACAAAAAAACCTTCCAAAGGTAGGAGACATGTCAACATCCTATAATGCCTATGAACTGCATTATAGATTGGATGACAAGATAACCTTAAGAGTGCATTTTGGTACATATCATTGTCAGTAGCTAACTACTTTCTAATTGGACTTACAAGGACACGCAACAAGAAGGGATCCATACTAACCAAGTACAAAAGAACCCAGCTAAATACTCAGTGTTTGTGAAGACATGGTTATTGGAAGAGAACATAGTACCTGTAATTGCTAAACCAGCATAATCTTTAGCATAAACATAAGCATAAACATCTATCCTTATACTCACAGACACATATAGTTACCATTTCTCACCAAGGAAACTAACAAAGATCTGTAGAAAACCATTACAACCAATCAAATTTAAAACTGTAGAGTAAAGTACCAATGGATGTATCTACCAAACAACCTTAACACCTAAAGCTCAGGAAACTTTGTGGAAAAGAAGGCAGAAAGATTGTAAAAGCCAGCATAATAGGAAGTATGATCTGAGACTGTGTCTTCTAACAATGTTACAAGTTACACACATAAAATATCACCAACATGATTGCTAAACAAGGACAAAAACCAATGGACATGCCAAAGAAGGTGGGGAAAAGCCCATGAAACTTCACTCCTATACAAAGAACTATAGGCAACTGACAAAAGCTGTAAATGGAAGAGGTGGTCTTTCCCAGGGAAGAACATAACAACTGGTTAGCCAGTGTCCAATGCTCAGCCCTAAAACATACATATAAGTGACATCATATGCGAGCAACAACACTTATTAAAAGAAAGGAGCCATGAATTTGAAGAAGGTCGGGGAAGGGTATATGGGAGGGTTTTAGGAAACAAAGGGAATGGAGAAAGATTGTAATTATATTATAATCTCAAAAATTAAAAAAAAGCATATCTAATAAAACCAAAAATTAATTCAAATTTTTTCCTAAAACTGCCATGTAAAATAAATGAGCCATAGAGAGTTATCATGCATTAATGCATCTATGCATAAACTTGTAATTTGGACTCAACTGACTTTCTCTGGTATTTGTTACATTGATGGAAATCTCTCCAGTAGAGGAGGAATGTGCATCAGACTGTAAAGAATGATTATCACAAATGCTGGGCATGAATTATAGAATATAATTTAAGATGGTAGTAATGAATGATTTGTTTGTTTTGTTATTTTATTTTTAATTTGGAATGCTTAAGAACTACAGGGAAATGTGTCTTATTTTATAGAATTATTTAATTTCTGTAATTTATGTTCCAAAAGCATTCCATATCTTTCCATAAACTGGCATTTTATTCAATTGCTTTGATATATTACACAAGACTTTACATTGTTTGTTTATGGAGTTAATCTGATATATTTTCAGGCTCTTGTGAAAGATATTGTTTCCCCTGATATTTTCCTCAGTCCTTTTGTGAATAGGTAGTGTCATTTACGCATAGGAAAGTTACTTAGTTTGCATGTTAATTTTGTGACCTGTACTTAACTTACTGTCTTTATACACTTTAGAAGCAACCTTTGGGAATTTGTGGATACTTATATATAAAACCAAGTAGTCTATGGATATGAATACTTTGGGATCTTCCTTTCAGAACCTTCTTGTATGCCAGTCAGTTGCCTCATTTTTCTGGCTGGATTGGTATGGAGGAAAAAAATCCTTATATTCCTGATTTAAGTAGAAACGCTATGAGTTTTTCTCATTTAGTATGATAATTATTATGGAATTGCTAAAAATTGCTTCTATTATGTTGAGACACCTTTGATATCTCAGGCAATTTTATCATGAAAGGTTTTTTAGAATCTTTCACAGGCCATTTCTTCATCTAATGAAGTAATCATGTACTTTCAGGTTGTTTATGCAGAAGATTACATTCAAAGATTTATGTATCTTGAAATATCCCTGTATCTCTGGGATCAAAGCAATGTGACTGTGGTTGATAAACTTTTGATGTACTTGCGTTGAGTTTGAAAGTATGTTACTGAGAATTACTTTTGAATCTATGTCCATATGGGATATTGGTCTATATACATTTTGGTTGTATCATTGTTTGGTTTTGGTAGCAAATTATTAGTGGTTTCATATGATGGAATAAGAAACATTCCTTCATGTTCTATTTTTTAGAACAATTTGAGGAATAATATCCATGTCAGTGAAACAATAAAATTAATATTGTGTAAAGAATTATCTTAACGAAAGGCAATGTAACTCCATCAATATTCTAACACTTCTTCAAATAAGTTTTTAAAAACTGTTTAATTTCATATGGAGAAAAAACAATATAGTAATAATAATCCTGAATAATAAATGGACTGTTGGAGATGACACCATTCTAGATTTCAAGTTGCATTACAGTAGAATAATAATAAAAAACAGAAGGCTATATAAATAAAAGAACAGACACATTGATCAGGAGAATTGAATTGAAGTCCCAGACATAACTCCACACAGCTATAGCTTTTTGTCAAAGAAACAAAACATATATGCTGGAGGAAAGACAGAATCTCCAACAAATGATGGTAGTTGAACTAGATAGCTGAATGCAGAAGAATGAAAATAAAATTGTAACTATTATCCTGCATAAAATTCAACCCCAAATATAGCTATGACCTCATCATAAAACTGAATATCTTGAATTTGATAGAAGAGAAGAAAAAATGGTTCAATTCTTCAATTCTTTGGTTAAAAATATCTCATAGAGCCATCACTGGCTATTTCCATTTATGACGACTGCACTTAGTAAAGGTGAATCATGTCTAGAAATCCCTGCATCATTTTGTTTTCTGTACTAGTACTTGAAGTCCTAGCCAGAGCAATCCGACAACAAAAGGAGATCAAGGGGATACAAATTGGTAAGGAAGAAGTCAAATTATCGTTATTTGCAGATG
>NC_034594.1:114594762-114606509 GCF_900095145.1 Mus pahari | reverse complement strand
AAAAAAAAAAAAAAAAAGTGTATTCATTCCCAATATGGTTGCTAGGCAACAGTTCGTTGGAAAGCAGTAATCAGAAACACTAACTAAATCAATGCAGTCCTAGGTCTTGATTATCGAAATCAAACACCTTTCAGGAAAGACATTTAAAAACAAAACCATAAACAGAGTCGAGACAAAAACATTGCTATATTAAGCAAAACCATAAACAGAGTCAAGACAAAACACTGCTATTCTTTTTATTTTAACAAGTAAACCTCCATACAAACAATAACAGAATTGCAAAATTTCTCATATATTGTTTTGCTCATTAGATTCTGTTTCTATGTATGAGTGGATTGAAAAGTAGGTACAGATAAGATAGCATCCAACAATTGTGTGATATTTTCATTCCTATTTCATTGATCAATAAGAATTACTGTGTGTTCAAACATCAAAATTTAGTCAATTTTAGTAATATCCTACATTCAAATATTGAATGGTTAAACACAGACTTAAGTAAACCTTTATATCATTTAATCTCACAAGATCTTACTGTAAGTATGTTTATTAAATAAGAAAGTGTCCTCAGTTTTAGAATCCCAATATTCGTTAAAACAAATTTGGCAATTAACTCATTTGTACTTGGTTTAAAACTGATATTTGCATTTTTATAATTGCTTTACTTATTTTAATGTTGTAACTTTTTCTTCATCAAAATAAATGAATATTCAAATAAGTCAAATATTCTATATTATACACTATTTTAGTTATAATATATTCTACTTATCAAATATTAGTTATATTATAATGTTTTATAACTTCTAAAGATTTTTAACATCTTATGTTAATAATTTTCAAAATTATCTTCAGAAATGTAGTACTTTTGGTTTAACTGAAGAATTTCCTTAAGTTCTTAAAATTTTATATAATAATCCCAGAGAGTATATGACCTTTATGATTAATAATACATATGTATTATATACATATATATATACATTATACATTTATATACACACATACATTTACATCAATAAATAAATATACATGTTTAAATATACATGGCATAGTACATGTTAAAAGTATTCATGTATAAAAGTAAATATTGAAGAGAGCGTATAATACAGTGTATTTAAAACTGACTAAAATGTATGTGACAAACTACACCAAAATTTATGTAAACTTAAATTTATCGATCAAACACTAAAAGAGATAAGGAAACTTCAAAAGTTCTTCCTCCATCTAAAACATCAGACTGGTTAAATTTCCTGCATGCTGGACAAATAGGACCATATGCTATAAAATTGTTATGATAGAAAACATGACTATTACATTTTTAAAACACCCACCATGTAGAAGATGTTTGTGGAGAGATATCATCATGTTTATTTTTCAATAACTGTGATTTGAATATGATTATTTAAGTATCACATTTAAAGATATTTTGAAAGAGCTCAAGGATGAGGCTATTTATAACACACAAATAAATATGAAATAAATGTTTAAAAGTAAGTATTTGCAGATGCTCAAAGAAGATGTAATCGAAGTTCTGGCCTGCTCTGGTGAATTTTTTTTTAAAGCATCATTAAGGAAATGATGTTTAAACCACAATACTAAAGATAATTACAGATAAAATAGTAGAAAATAGAGAAAAGTCTATACAGGTAATTTCCTCGTAAGTCAAATTAGAGAAGTAAGAGACATGAATTTGTTTATCAACACCAATTAGGGATGAATTTGAAGATTAATTAAAGAGAAATCCTTCACAACTATAGGCAGGTTAGGAAGCAAAGGTCTCCAGCAAATAAATGAGCAGAACTTCCTTAATTATAATCAAATACAAATAAAAAGACAGCAAACAATAGAGTAAAATAAATTAATACTGGGCAGACATAGTTAAGATGTTTGCTTGTATGATTTCCCATATTTGTGGTAATTTAAAAGTGAGTAAAAATCTGAAGTGAGTATGTAGAAAGTGATCTGATGATGAACTGCTCAGTGTCAAGGACCTTCTTGAAATTCCTGGTAACTCAAATCTTACCCAGTGCAATTTTATTTTGTTTTATTTTTTTTTCAGTAGATCTCAAGTCAGGAGGGAAGGGAAATCTAATTACATAGTATTCTGTTTGCTTATTTTTAAATATGTGCTATATAGAAATGAATACATTGGTATGATAGCAATTGAATAAAGTAACAGACTATAAATTTTGGGTGTATTTAAAGCAGGCAAATATAAGGGGACCAAAAAATCTGTACCAATACATATTCCTGTTTTTTCATTTAAGCACTCTATGATGAAAAATTGTGTTGTTTCTTTTTGAAATTTCCAGTCCCTACCAATATGCAGTTCAGTACAAAACTGGTGCAAATACCAGCTAATGCCATTGGGATTCATGTATGATTCTGCTATAATGCCAATTAGTCTAGATGCTTTCTGAAGAGGCAGTCTACCGATGATGAATCGGTAATCCTGGCAATAACTAATTGTCATATATATGTACATATAAATATATATATGTGATATTTTCTAATAGCTAGTAAAAGTCTGAAATAAAACTGATTTTGGAACATACTCTACAAAGCACTGTATCAGAAACTTTTCTAGGTGTTAATTTTTTTTTTTGATTATTTCAAATGATAGCAAGTTAAAGAGAAAGATGAGACACTGTGTTCTTATGTCATAAAGTCTGAATGGATTAAATGAGGCTGGAACTGAGGAGCAAGTGTGAGGTCTAATTGATGTATTTTTCTATAACATCTACTCTAACATTAAGTCTTTGGAAATTATCGTCAATAAAACAAAAACAGATTTTTCTGAATCAAATGTTCTTTGAAGATTTCTTTTAAAATGACACAATCCTAAACTTTCAAAATGTACTTTAAAATAGAAAATACAACAAATGTTCTGTAGTAGAGTAGAAGATTGCATTTGGAGTCATTAATTTTCCATCATTAAAGCAAGTTAGTATTTAGGAAAATGTGCTCAGTCTCAGACAAGATTACTCCTATGCCACTTGCTGACAGGAGCCTGGTATAGCTGTGCCAGATCCTAACCAAAGGATGCTTACAGCCAACCATCTTACTGAGCACAGGACAGTAATGGAAGTGTTAGAGGAAGGACTGAAGGAGCTGAAGGGTTTGCAACCCCATAGGAAGAATAACACTATCAACCAATCAGAGCCTGCTCCCCCTCTCCTTCAGAGCTCCCAGGGACTAAAGCACCAACCAAAGAGTGTATGTGTATGTATATATGTATATCTGTCATCAATGGGAGGGGGAGGCTCTTGGTATTGTGGAAGTTCAATGCCCCCGCATAGTGGGATACTGGAGTGGTAAGCTGGAGTGGGTAGGTGGGTGGAGGAGCACCCACATAAAGGCAGGGGTAGTGAGATGAGATAGGAGGTTTGCAGAGGGAAAACAGTGAAGTTGGACAATATTTGATATATAAATAAATAAAATAAATTTAAAAAGATTGTGCTTATTCATGCATATATATATATATATATATATATATATATATATTTGTTTGTTTGTTTAAGTAAATAGATTATGGGTGGAATATGCTCTGATCTGAGCTTATACATTTTCATTATATAGAGAAGATACTGTAGTTTGTCTAATCCTTTAGGTCAGTGGTTCTCAAGTTGTAGATTATAACACCCTTGGAGTTGAATGACCCTTTCATACTATCCCCCTAAGAGCATTAGAAAACACAGATATTTACATTACAATTTGTAGCAGCAGTAAAATTATGCATAGGAAGAAGCAACTACAGTTACTTTATGGATCAGGTCAACACAACATAAGGAATTATATTAAAGGGTGAAACTATTTGGAAGGTTGATTACCACAGTGTTATGCATACAAATCCCATATCCAGATTTTTACTGTCAAACTTTATGTACTATAACCTTGGGAGCACCACTGCACTGTATTGAGCAGACAGGGAAGCTGCGTTTTGGATTTTTGTTCACTAGCTATCTTTCCAAAATTCTTTAGAATAACTTCTTCCTTCCTGCTCAAAACCATAACTGCAATTTCTTTCTGAATTACAGAAAAATGGATAGAAGCACAGACAGAGATAGATGAAAGGAGGATGATGGATGAAAGATAAAAGATAAAAAATATCATTGAACAATATTTAACTATACTATAAAAAATACTCTATATTTCCTAAGGATGCTTATGTGTTTAAAATAAACTTTAAAAGGAAAAAAAAAATCAGGTTATTTGGTAGAGTAGTGAAATGATGTTTTTCTCTTACTGTTCTCTTATCTTCTACTGATTACACATCCCCAGTACTGCTTAAGTTAGCTTCCAATAAACATTCACTGTAGTAATCACAATAACAGGTCCAAAGAAACAAATTCAGTTTGGCATTCATTTCAGTCATTAAGAACAAATTTTCTGACGATTGGTGACACTTTTAATTTTTGTTGCAAAATTTACATGAAGAAAGTTTTGGAAAAGCAGTTTGACAGACTCTTTTGAATTATTATCTGATCAATCTACATAAGATGTCTATGAATTTAGTATGCAGTGTTAAATTTGTCAATAAAGGATAAACACAATGTGAAAAATAATCATAATTGTTACTCAAACACAACTTTCAAATTATAAAATAAAAGCCTATAAAGATGGTGTACTGCCTAGTTTCTTGTGTCATGGCAACTTGACACAAGCTGGAGTTATCACAGAGAAAGGACCTTCAGTTGGGGAAATGCCTCCATGAGATCCAGCTGTAAGGCATTTTCTCAATTAGTGATCAAGTGGGGAGGGCCCCTTGTGGGAGCCACCATCCTTGGGCTGGTAGTCTTGGGTTATATAAGATAGCAGGCTGAGCAAGCCAGTTAGGAACATCCCTGCATCAGCTTCTGCTTCCTGACCTGCTTGAGTTCCTGTCCTGACTTCCTTGGTGCTGAACAGCAGTATGTAAAGTGTAAGCCAAATAAACCCTTTCCTCCCCAACTTGCTTCTTGGTCATGATGTTTGTGCAGGAATAGAAACCCTGACTAAGACAGATGGCTAACCCTACCAGTTAAGAGGCTGAGGCAGAAGAGTTATTGTGAGTTCAAGACTCACTTGGGCTATACAGGATTGCTTCAGTAATTGGGTAAGTGAGTTTCAACCTGCCCACACAAAAGGGAAAAGAGACTCAAAAAAAGCAATAGAACAAGCAAAGCCAGCTTGTTAATAATTTCAAAATATGAAAAATCCAGGAAAAGCTTTAAAATAATTTCTAAAGAAAATAAAGAAATGAGAATATGTGTTATAGCTGAATATGCATAGCATTGGATACAATAGAAAATTAATATGCAAATCTCTAGTCATCAAAGTTGAATACTAAAATAAAGTATGCAATCTCTCACTCACTTCCCCTTCCTCCATTCCTCCCTCCTTGAATGTGAGAGCTTCCACCCACGTGCATATAAGGAAAGCACTGTATAACTGAATCATATTCTCAGCCTGTTTCTTCTATTTTACAAACACATATTCTATAAGATTAAGCACAAGGATTCAAATTCTGAGTCTACCATTTGATATGTAGCATCAATGGATTTATTTTTCTTTCTGATTCTTTTTCATTTCTGTGTTGTTGTTATTTGCTTCTGATTTTACATGTATATATTTGAAAATGTATAGCACATGCTTGTAGACATCAGGTTCCATAATGGCCAGAAATGAATCATTTGTCTTCGTCTTCATTTTTTTTTTTTTATGGAATAAGGAAACATGCATATTCAATAGGATACCTCAGGAAGAGTATGCTTCTCAAAGCTACATATTAAACATAGTCGTTTCTACTTCATTATCTTCCGTTTCAACTTCTCTAGGAAAAAATCAGCTGTCATACTCCAAGCACACTAAAGAAACCCCTAAAAACATGTCCACAAAGTCAGATTTCGAATCCCCCTACTTTAGCTAGTTTGAACTCTCAACAGAGTGAGGGAACCACATTGGCAGTATTGCTTACTATGAGTCAAATTTAGAAACAACTTCAGGTACAATGGACATCACTCTTGCAACACATTGCCTTTATTTTCCCTTCCAAACACCAAAACCATTAAATACCTACCTGAGATAATAAATGTTTATTGATGCTTGCAGCAAAAATGTTGGGTGTGATTACAAAGCAAGACATAATGAATACATTTCCTTACAAGGCCTCAAAAAGAATTGGGAAATCAAGCAGAAATATCAGCTTTAGAATGTCAGCAATTTATAAAGTATGAATATATTGAATTTAATTGAATAAAAAATGGTTATACAATCACTGCAGTGATTACATGGTTGCAGTTATATTCCTTACATTATTTTTCTTTAGACCAAGAGGCAAATGATATAAAGGTATTAGAATTTATATAAGAATAAATCCCTAATTTGGGGACAGTCAAATGAAATTGTATCTTAAAATCTATGCAAACATATAATTCAAAATAAAATAGAATTTAAATTTGGTTAAATGAAAATTTGGTTAAATAGAATTTAATTTGGTTAAATGAAAACATATATGGATTGATATAGATAATATAGATTATTTAGGTGATATAGACAGATGAATACTTAGATAAAATATAGAGATGGTAGAGAGATAGATAGAAAGACAGACTATATATGCATAGATAAATAGGGAAGTAGATATATAGATAGATGATACACAGATTCTACTAGCCTCGGTGGTATTTTTAAAATAGCTACAGATTCATAGATTTCCTTATTTTTCCATTTCTAATTTGAATCATACTTGGAATTTCCAAGGAGGAAGGTACTATTGGCAGAGTATTGGGTTCACTGCTTATTACTTATGTCACTGAACAGCTTGGAAAATTAAATGAGAACTTGGCATTACTAAAGCACGTATAGTAATTTATCAACTAAAATTTATTGCTTAAAATATACATCTATTAACAATGATATCTGATTTAAAATCTACATATTCTAATGCATATCTGTAACTCTAATATCTACTTCTAGGTGATAAAATGTTTCATATTTAAATTTACCAATTCTATCATTTTATGTCACAAAACCTTAATCATCTTGAGAGTTAAGTAAAAATACAAAATCTATGAATAAATTAAAGGCAACCATTATTAACAACCCATCTTCTAGCAATACTTCTAACAAAATGACATTTATAAATTATTATTAATAAAATTATGACCTGTTCCTGATTTTTAAAATTTCCATATCTTGTTTCTTTTGTAGTATTTTATGTCTGATGTGATTTTTGGCAAATATTTACAGTTGATCAATACTAAATTCCACTAGATATCATATTTCCTATAGCTATCCCTCCATGATTTTGAATTCTGTTTCTTTTCAAATTCATTTCCACCAAGAGTATAATGGATGTCCTCACAGTTGAGTTTCCTGTGCTGTGTGCAAGATTTTCTCAGGAATCTAGTGAGCAATTCAATTCCATGGCTGAGTCCCTCCTGCTCTGGATTGCTGAATGTCATTTCTGTTACTGTTTTAGTAAGAAAGCACTTACTCACTCATGTTGCACTACCACCTGAGCACTTTCCAACTTCCTTTCAGAAAGAAACCTTGACAGCACTCTTTGGTCAAGTACCCTTTATCAATAAAAGAATGATGAAAACCTTCAACTTAGATTATGGCTTTATTTTCATCTTATTTCTGCGGTCTTTCCCAACCACACTTAATAAAATTTTCTTTGAAGGCACACATTAGCTTTGTCTGATTACATGCAATTTCCACATTATTTATTTTTTACCACAGTTTCCTATTATTTCCATGACCGACCCACGGCTACTTGTAACTTGAAGGTACATCCACTTCCTTCTCTACATAATTTATATGTAAATTCCCTATTTGTATATGATTTACTGATCTGAAACATAGCTTCTTACTTCCATTTTTTTCTTAAAGTAATTATACAAGTGTATATGTGTTCTATATCTTCTTCAGCAAGATATAAGTTTCAAAAAAGCTTTTTTTCCCTCTTTTTAATTGATTGATTTAAACAAGCTGAGTTTGATTATTTACTTTTCTGTCTACTTCTCTTGGGTGTCTTTCTTTTTTATTCCCAAAGCTTCAAGGATACTTTTAAATTGTTAGTATAGGAACTCTCCAATTTCTGTATGAATGTGTTTAGTGCTATGAACTTTGCTCTTAGTATAACTTTCATTGTGTCCCATAAGTTTGGGTGTGTTGTGCCTTCACTGAATTCTAGAAAGTCTTTAATTTGTGGACTAATTTTTCACATTGATTCATATGAGGAAAAAGACTTCAATTTTCACTTGTGTGTACATTTTATGTGGGGTGTGTGTGTGTGTGTGTGTGTGTGTGTCTGTGTGTAAATGTGTGTGGTTTATAGACAGTGTGATATCTTTCTTAATCATCATTAGAAGTTCCTGCTTATTGACAATTTTATTACTATTTTATTTAAATTGTATATCATAAAATATTTATACTTCATTTTTAGTCTTTGAAAATGATGTCAATTATTTGGGTAGAATCCACTGAATAGATTCAAGGCCTGTCTTCTACTTATCTGTTTATTTATTCTGTTAATCTCTGCAATAGTATTGCACTGTAAGGCAAAATTCTTAAATGACTTTAAAGATTCTGGCCTTCTTATATGCTTAAATTATAAAATACTGAGTACAGGTGATGGATGTATTGTAGGCGTAAACTCAATAAAACAAGTATTTAATCTTTTAGTTGAATGAAAAGATTTAAGCTTAAAGAGGTGCTGGTAGCTCCTACTGTTAAAGAACTGAAGCTACAAAAGATGTAATCTGTGCCTTGACGAAATAAACTATTGTCTTTAGAATGGAGCGCATGGTGGGGAACAAATGGCTACTTCTAGAAGAATCTCCAGTTCTAGATCTACAGGTAACCACTATCCATTTATAAGTGTTCAGGGAGGAAATGAAAGTTTTCCTCAGATGTTTTCGTGGTTGACTGCTCAGACTTGGTCAATTATCTATGATAATCAAATATGAGAAACTAAACCACTTAGAGATAGAGTTCATATCATTTTAAATTGTCATGGAAGTAGTAATTCATGATCAGGGCAAAAGTGATGGCACTTTCTTGTAGCTTCACTACTGAAACGCTTCAGTCTTACTGGGCATATCTCTAACAAAATTGCTTCCTTCTGTCAAGGTTTTGGGTATGAAGTACTCCCTGCACTTCTTTTTTTAATATATAATTAAAGATTTATTTATCTACTTATTTATTTATTTACTTATTGTAGCAATCTTCAGACACACCAGAAGAGAGCATCAGATTCCACTACAGATGGTTATGAGCTACCATGTGGTTGCTGGGACTTGAACTCAGGACCTCTGGAAAAGCAGTCCGTGCTCTTACCCTCTGAGCCATCTTTCCAACTCTAGCCCTTCCCTGTACTTCTTGAGATTCAGGGATCATTCTTCCTTTTTTGTTTGTTTTCTTTTGTTTTTGTTTTTATTTTATTTTTTGTTGGTTTTGCTGGTTTTTTTTTTACAGTGCCTTTAGATATTTCAACTTATGATCTAAAATTCAAAAAACTATATAGGAGACATATGTTTTATTTTTGTTTACTTTGTCACTTATCTATTAAGAATTCTTACATGTATTTCAACATGAAGCTTCTTTGAACTTACACACCTGAAAAACTGTGTTATGTTTTGAGGTGTGTTGTATAATATAGTATTGAATTATATACTATTAACAATAAATATTACTACTAGATCTTTGAGTTTTCTTGTGTCTTCTGTATTTTCTATATAGTGCTGAAAGAAAATTGCTGGTAGTCAGCCACTACATCATCCACGAAGAGATGAAGTATATCAGAGACACAGAATGTAATGTGCAGACACCAAAGCAGCTATTAATCAAGCAGTCAAGGGAATTGTTAGAAACCTCATCAACTGGGAGGATATAAAAAATGAGAGTTGCAAAGAGAAAACAAAGCTTCCTTACTGTTTTGGGTTTTCACAATCGATGAAGAAATAAATGAAATGTTTTATGAATCTGTTCTCACTCTCTTTTTCTATTATCACCACTTCAATTCAATTTCTCAGCATCTTTCACCTGAACAGTCATAATAGCTTCCTAAGTAATTGCTCCTTGGAGAATCTTCTTATACTTTCCACTGAATTTCGTATTTCCTACAGGTACACTTTTATCAAGTTTAAACTGAATGTCTTTTTTTTTTTCCAGACATTTATCCTCTCATTTACTTCAGAAAAATTTCTATTCCTTAGTAAATGATAATCTATAGTTCACAATTTGAAGGGTCTAAACCGATGGACTAAGGAAGTAAATAGTACATAAGGCAAGCATCTCATAATATTTCATCTCCTGTTTGCTTGATGTCCAACTCTAAAGAATTCTCCTAGCATTAAAATTGAAACCATCATAAACTAGCCAGAAAAACTAAGCACGAAGATGGAGAGACATCCTGTCAAAGACAGAGAATGGTGATTTTAGGGATAAGACTTAGGTTAAAAGTACAGAGTAAGTGTTTTCCTTGTATCTTACTTCACTGATTAATTTAAGAGAATGATCCATAGAAAATAAAGGAACTTTCTTCTGGAATAGAGAGCACACCATGCACATTTTATCCCTGGTGCAGACAACAACAGATTGCTCTTAGAAGGATTCACAGAAACATTTTGCACAAATAAATAAACAAGACACAAAGAACACATAACTGTTCTCCACAAAGCATGCGTCTAAAAGAACCAAGTCAAAGACTAAAAATTGTGGTTCAGTCTCTGAGAGAAAATACCTGCAATCCTTCAAAAGCAACAGAATATTTTACTCTAATCAGAATTATGAGGCTGAGTGTTTGAAAATTATACGAACTTTTGAAATTGTCATAAAACGGCATGAAAATGCTTTGAGTCGATTGAATTATGAGTGACCTACAATAACGCTACCTGATAAGCATATGGTAAAAGATCAATTTATTCAGGTGCTAAAACAAATAAACTAAAGGGATGGCTACATTATAGGAACACATATCAAGCTTACAAATGACACTAAAGTGAAGAGCAAATGTTATATTAAAAATTTACCTAGCAAGAATGAAATCCACAAATATTTTACATAAAGTAATTTAGAGAATCATAACTTATTTATTGACATAAAAGGGTCATGGTTATATAAGTTATTAAATGTATAGAAATCTGTAGAACACTCAATGAGAATGTACATGAGAATATAGCATGTCTAAATTTAAACAGTATTTCAATTTAAAGCATTTAATAAAAATTAATGACAAGAAAACCTCAGAAAACACAAAATTTTTAACTATAGATGTAAGGATGGTGCTGAGAGTACTTAAAATCTGAATATAAACTAGATTAATAGCATTTTTATTAAACTGTTCAGGGGTTAAAATTTTCAGTGTACTTCTATAAAATGGAACAGCCTGCTTCTCTGGAAAATCTTACTATAGTACAGATCTGCCATGCTTGTGTGTATGTATGTGGAAGTATTATACATGCGGATATGTGTTTAAGAGTGTTTGTGAACACACACCCGTGTATGTGCTTAGATATCTGTACATATGTGTCTATAGGCATGTGTGTTTGTTCATGTATGTATCTGTGAATATATGTATTTGAACGTGAGGTATGGACATCTGTTTTGGGGTGTGTATAGATATTTGTATCTGTGTATGTGTATTTATGAATAGAAAGATTAAATAAAGCCGGGCCTGGTGGCGCAGGCCTTTAATCCCAGCACTCGGGAGGCAGAGGCAGGTGGATTTCTGAGTTCGAGGCCAGCCTGGTCTACCAAGTGAGTTC
>NC_034594.1:114574084-114594696 GCF_900095145.1 Mus pahari | reverse complement strand
GAAACATTAGTTAAGAGCTCATATCTTATCCACATAAAAAAAAAAAAAAAAAAAAAAAAAAAAAAAAAAAAAAAAAAAGAAAGAAAGATTAAATAAATGAATAAAATGTAGACTACCATTGAATATAGATTGACTGAATAAAACCTTTAATTACTTAGTAACTTTTAAAGTGTAAATTGAATTTTCCAAAACATCAAAGGTTCTCTAAATAGTACCAAACTTGGTCTTATGTACAATAGTTTGGATCATATTTAGAACCATCAAGAACATTGAAGTTCAGAGGTCCTATATTTTGAAAGTACATAAATATAAGAAGTTGTCTTCTTTAGCAGGTTGCAGAAGCAAAGTTTAAGATGATGTCTACGTGGGTGTGATATGGGAAATGAAGAAATCACTCTGCTTGAAAATATCACACTTTACCATTTGGAGAAAGTCAAGCCTGCATAGCCATATGCTATTTAGAAACAGCTAAGATAATTTCCAATATTTATACTGCTTGGGAATATTCCACACACTCTTTTTTGGGTAGGCAAGCATGAGGCACTGAAAAATCTAATGTTTTACAAAAAAGAAAAAAAATGAACATAATGTCAAAGATGAGATACAATTTTCATGTTTTTTTTTTAAAGTAAACTATTTCTCAAAGACATAAGAGCTGAATACAAGTATTTACAATAATGTTTTTGGAATTGTAGTCATACTCTCTCATAAAACTCATGGTTTATAATACTGCCAATAATACTGTTAAATATATATTTACTCTTGTTCACATTGAAATTGTATTGTAATTATGCATTGTAATTACTGGAGAACTAACGCCTACACCTCTAGGAGATGATTCATACTCAAGACTTGATATAATTGTGAAGTAGAAAGTATTTCATTCAGTAAACACATTGAAATATGGGCATGATTTTCATTCATTAACTACTATCAGGTTATGCTATATGTAAAACATCTTAATACATGGAAAGTAAAATTTATAGAAAATTCATAATTTAATTAATAAATTATTTTTTTGTAAGCATTACTCTGAATTGCAAGTACCATCCGCCAATGTATTTTCTTTGTCTGCTCTTTTGGGTTTTAAAGAAGTAGAAACTTAAGCCGGGCGTGGTGGCACATGCCTTGAATCCCAGCACTCAGGAGACAGAGGCCAGAGGATTTTTGAGTTCCAGAGCAGCCTGGTCTACAAAGTGAGTTCCAGGACAGCCAGGGCTATACAGGGCTCTAGCTGCCTATGTAGCAGATGGCTTTGTCAGGCATCACTGGGAGGAGAGGTCCTTGGTCCTGTGAAGGCTCAAAATCCCAGTGTAGGAGAATGCCAGGGCAGTGAGGCAGGAATGGGTGAGTGATTGAGGGGGCATCCTCATAAAATCAGGGGGAGGGGAGACAGGATAGGGTGTTTCCAGAAAGAAAACCAGGAAAGGGGATAATATTTGAAATGTAAATAATGAAAATGTTCAATAAAATTAAAGAAAAGAATCCAAAATAAAAAAAATTTTCAAAAATTGACTACAAAAGAAAGTTAGTGTTTCTTCCATATAACAAAGAAACTGGTCAACTCAGTGTGACATTGGAGATGTGGAAATACATACACAATGGTGATTACTGTTGGGTGCATGCATCAAGATGGATGGCAGCAGAGGATATGCTTCGCAATATGAAGGAAACAGGAAAGGTGAATGTTTTGGTGCTGTCATGACAAGCAGAAGCCCTAAATAAAAAGGGAGCCTATCTAAGGATCCTCTAGATGTAATTGATGAAAGGAAAAATAGTGGGTTCTTTTGTATATTCTCTGTAGATGCAACTGAGAAGGGCTGGTGAGTGGATTTTAGGTAAAGAAATTATAGTGGTTTTTGAAAATCTACATTTTGAAATGTCTGTTAACAATTTAATAGGTAATAATGGTTACACAGTTTGAGATATAGCACCCATGCTCTTAATGGCTACTGACAGAGAATGGTAAAAGTAGAACTCTTGTACATTAATGACATATTCTAACTCTCTCTCTCTCTCTCTCTCTCTCTCTCTCTCTCTCTCTCTCTCTCTCTCTCGTTCTCTCTCTGACACACACACACACACACACACACACACATCATATGAAAGAAATTTGTTTTAGAATTCTCCCTATAGACAGATAAATGATCTGATTTTTTTTAGACAGTGGTATTTAAACCGTGTCTTCTGGCACGTGATGCCTTTATTTCTCTTGATCTACAGCAATCCTTAAGGATTCCAAAGAGAAAACATTCCTTAGTGGACAACTCCCTTTCTTCCTAATTTTCAAGTCCTACTGACCATGTGATCATTAATTTTTTTTCTCTCTACAGTATTCTGAAGAAAACTTATTTAGACTGAGGCTACTTTTTCATACCTTTCTTAATCCTTTTCTGTCTTTTAAACCTGTGAGTTACTAGGGCATTCTCTACAATAAAGTAATATATATTCATATTACATATTTATTTTAGTCTATTCTGAATGTTAATGTAATAAAATTAGTTAACATGAGAAGCAGGTATTAAGCTATGATTAAGAGCTGCTACTCTTACACTTTCCATTTACTGGTAGCTGATTTTCTTGTGTGTTTTAAAATAGTAACAACTCAGTTTTGGAGTACCTTTTCTTTACTATCATTTTTATTAATTATGAAATAAGCTTAGAGGAATGGGGATCTGAGGCTGTGCAGCTGAAACAATGAGAATACTGTATGGTACCCAGTCAATAGTTACATATTTTCTGCTTTATTTAACAAATTCTTCATTAAGAGTACAAACTATTAGTACCGCCAGAGCTCCTTGGAACTATACCACCAATCAAAGAAAACACATGGTAGGACTCATGGCTTTAAGCTGTATATGTAGCAGAGGATGGCTGTTGCAGATAGCCCTGGGGCTAATTATATTTGATGTTAATTCTGTTCTCCTGTGAGTGGTTGGGAACAAGGAATGAGTCAGTATTCAGGTGATTTTTTTTTTTTGCAGTAAACTTGCCTCCCACCTTAATTTGTAAAATAAAGAGAGCTGATGATTGGGCAGATAAAAGGGAAGGTTGAGCAGAAGGTAGGGGAAAGAGAAGAAGAAAATGGAAGAGGGAGAGGATGTAGAAGAGGAGGAGGAAGAAGGAGAAAAGCGGAGCAGAAGTACATGGCCTGGAGAAACTGCAAGTTCTAAGGGGTCTCATAAGCTGTGGAAGATGGTAGTGTAGCAGTAGATCTGCCCAGTCTTGACACACAGCACCTAATCATATTAATTGTGTTGTGTTTTCACTGCCAGGGCATATTTGGGCTGGGGAGGTTTATTGCAACAGATGGCCTAGTTGGTCATCAATTGGAGAAGAGGCCCTTGGTCCTGTGAAGGCTCTATGCCCCAAGATAGGGGAATGCCAGGACCAGGAATGGGAGTGGGTGGGTTGGTGAGTAGGGGGAGGAGGAAGGGGATAGGGGATTTTCAGAGGGGAAACTAGGAAAAGGGATAACATTTGAAATGTAAATAAAGAAAATATGTAATAAAATTTTTTTAAAAAATAAGTTAAAAAGAGTACAAACTATTGAAAGGGAAGCTTGTTTGTAAATGAGTGACCTATGTCTTTTTGGAAGTTTATCTTCAAAACATAATTACATTACTTATGAATCACACATTTTTTTAGTTGAGTTTTTGTAATGTATATACAGAATATAAAACTATTATTTTACTGAACATTTCATTCTTTCTGCCTCATTTTAGGTATACAACTTTTTCTTCATTTTTATGGTGATATGAAAAACAAACCTATCTTTTCTATTACTCACAAAATGCATTTGCAGTCTTTCACATTGGGATATAATCAAAACAGAAGTTATTATTTCAATTGTACTTCAGTATGTTCAAATACTAACATCCATTTATTGAATGCTTGCTGTTACATATTTGACAGAATAAACATACATAAATCTCCACGATAAGGGATAACCTGCTGTAGTATTTTCACTGTGTAATATTTATGTAATTGTAAGCAGAAATTTAAAATTTTTTAGCCCAGCCACTTTTATTAATATGCTTTAATTTTTAAAATGCATAATGTATAATCATTGGAAGATTTTTTTTTTTATTTTAGGGTTATTTGAGGACGTCATTTAAAGAGCTAAAAATAAAAATGCATCGTTTGAATATCCATGAGAGTCAAAGTAGCACTTAAGCACTGTAAGAACACAGTAAAAACCATGCAGGGGCGGGGGGAGGGGGGGTAGGGAACTTTCGGAATAGCATTTGAAATGTAAATAAAGAAAATATCTAATAAAAAATGAATAAAAAAGAAATGTAAATAAAGAAAATATCTAATAAAAAACTCTCATACAAAAAAATCAAGGAAATGTGATTTTTATCAATTATTATTTGATCACAGTTGCTACTAATTTTCTATAGTTAAAGATTGATATCAGTCCCTAATAACATATGCTTTACTCCTCAAAATTCTACATATCCACATGCCTTGAGTTGGCTGGTACATAAGAGAGAGCTCTGCAGGCTGGTAGACGAGTCTTACTTTTCTTCTTGGTATTTGTTCTTTTAGGAAACTAAACAGAGCTTCTTCAGATGCAGCCCAGAGGCTGCAAGACCACATTCCAGTAAGATACATATGGTAGAGTAGGCTCCTTGGGGACCATCATTTTAGTGATCTATTAAACAAGCTGACAGCTTTATCCACTGCCTTTTATTATGAAAAGTCTGTTACTTCTCAAACTCTTGCTGAGATAGAAAATGAATTATATTGATCTGAGAGCTTCATACATCAGCCTTAATATCTTTATGACATTTTAATGAAACTACAATGCTTTCATCTTTTATACTATAAAAAGACTCCCATCTGATATGTTGTAATCTCAGCGATAAAAGAACTTAGAGCACTATTAAGCAAAATTTCAACATGTGTCAAAATATGAAATATTGAGATGAACTATTGGGGGTGAGTTATTTAAATAATGTACTCATTTTGGTAAGTTTACTAAAATAATGTCAAATGAAATATTTGGAAGAATAAAACATACCACAATAGTTTCTGTAACACCTTACTTATAAACACTATTCCAGCAGATGATTGATCTATGGGAAGAATATGATTCTTGGCTGGATAAAGAAAGGGGAGAAGAGTGGATATATTTTCTGAGTGAGTAATCTCATACTCAAATGATGGGTTGATGTACCATACCACATGGTGCAGTTGCCTTAAGACTTAGATACAATCGATGTAGAATCAGTGGACAGCTGAAAGTTAGCCAGATTTATTTTAACCATCGCCTCTGGCCCTATCCAGTTGAACATAGGCAGCTTTTCAAGAGGAAGGGAAATCATGAATCAGAATAATAATTTGCATACCTTAACTTTTAGATTCCTAAATGTTAACATTCAAATTTAATATTTTACTTTAACACTTTGACTTTTGCTCATGTCATTAATGCTGCCCAAATATGCCCTTTGACACTTTATAAACAGTAATTTAAAACACAAATATTTACTTAAAACAGGCTTTTGGAAAAATACTTCATGAGGCACTTCACATATACTTTTCCATTTCACTCCCAAAGGCATGTGCAATAGAATGACTCCCACATCTTTTTCAGCTTTTTGGGTTCTAGCACCAGCACCTCAGACCACAACAATAAGAACTTCTACAATGAGTACTTTTTAAAGAAAAATATTCCAAAGTGCAATAATATACACATGGAGTAAAGAGTCAGTATTTTTGCTTTGTCCTATAAACATTTTGTTACAACCAGACATCACTTGTGATAGGAGAAAAAAAACTGTATCACCAACCTCATTAATTTCTCAGTATTTAAAGTTCATTTATAATGTTTTTTTTTTTTTTGGTACAATAAACCAATCAATTAGCATTTAAAGATACATGGACCAAATAGCCTGTGGAATATTGCTAAAAGAACTTAGAATTTAATAATCTTCTAAGCTTTGATTGTTGAGATAAATACAAACACAATGTCTGTTCTGCATGGGAGAAATGTATATGAGTCAGGTACAAAGCTGTTCCTTTCTCCCACAAAAGTATTTAGGAAAATAATTAAAATTTTGTTGTTCAATTTTCTAATAGTGCAAAGCATGTTCTCCCTGACCCTTGTAATGTTTTATTTTAAAACACTGTGTCTCAAAAAATATAAAGCAGAAGATCTTCTCTTTTTTGAATTATGTAAAGGTCTATAACACAAATTAACTATACTGTACTGCAATATATTGTAAGTTGAGCTAATTTGTGCTTGAAATAATAATATGTGGGAGAGAACTGACTATGTGCAAACTTAAAGACAGAACATTTCAAAATTTAATCACAGCATCATTTGAAAATTCAAATATTCTTACAAAAACATATGGTGAATTCAGATGCTAACATCAGCAAGTTATATATCAAAAGTAAAGATTCAACTCAAATATTAAATTCCTGCATATAGGATTTTTGTATTTTAAAAAGATGGTTAAAAGAGAATTCTGTCTGTTATACAGAACCATGAATAAGTGAAGTGCCACTAACTTCACAAATGTAAAACAAAACAAACAAAACAAAACTGAAAATTATTAGAGAAATTCAAAGGCTGTCATTGAAGACTAAAACTTACCTGCAAATTTGATGTGGAATTTGTTTTCTGGTTTTAATATTTGAACATACAGAGGACAATTTGGGGCAAAATCTTTCACAGCCCATGCTCTCAAAATTGTTTGGTGATCCTGAAATGATAAGATTCAAAATATTCTGAGATTAAATTTAACAATATAAATTAAAATAATAATAAGGCAATTAACTTATCAAATGGTAGCATTTATAGTTACGATTTGAACATAAAACAATTCAGGTCCCCCTCCCACATTTTCTCTTGATGTTTTGAGAAAGTGTCTTTATTATTCCAGGCGTTATTCAGGTTGTTATGCTGGTGGGTGTGGCCAGGAACTTCTGATACCCCTGCTTCTATGTCTGAAGTACCTTGATTAGTCCTTTACCATCATTCTCAGGCAAGGTTTTCTTTTTAATCCATACTATTTATGTAAAGGATCTAATTCTAAATCCAACCAGTGACATTTACTAAGAGTTAGGATATGAGAAAATGAGAGAGGAATAGCTTGACAAAAGTAAGCATAATCAGAAAGAATTATAAAAGAACAAGTACATTATTACTCAGAACGACAACCCTCACACAAGAAAGATAGGGATTCCTAGTATTAATTAATTTAAAATATTGGGAGGAAAGGCAACTATGAGGACCATTCATGCAGAGAACATATTAGGTTATTCACATAGTAGTAAAGATTAAACCATTTAATTCTGTTCTTATGTTCATCAATGTATATGTGTGTATGTACAGTGATGAAAACCATCATATGGAATAAAATGTACTGGGAAAGTTAGGATGCTAAAAGAATCAAATTGAAAATAAATGTTCAATGTCAGCAGTTGTATAAATAATTATTAAATGAACTGAACATCATAGAGCAGATTAATAGAAAATATCTTTACCAGCTGTGCTCTAGAAATGGACATTGTGGGTTAGCACTGCCATGTAATGAATTGTCAATCGATTTATATTGATGTTTAGGCTAATGTAACTAAAATTAAAGAATCTATTTCTTCAGATACACTAGCCACCTACCAAGTTTTGATACCCACATAGGACTAGTAGCTGCCATTATTAGTCAATAGAAAATTGGATAATTCTACTCTACAATATCTCTAGGTCAAAGAAGAAGATGAAGACAACATCTCTCCCATCAATGCTTGATACACTCAGATGTAATGGGTTGAATATGGAAATATAGAACATCCCGTTGTTAATAATTGGTAACTGTTACGTATTTTTAAATTTGTTATAACCCGCTACCCAGAGATCTATTATGATATCTCAATTCTGAGGTAATCAGGACATGGGGTCTTTTAGGTTCCCTCCCAATGATGATATTCTTAAAAGGAAAAACGATCAGTGCTCTAACACAAGAACACCTACAGGATTCCCACACCATCTTTAGCAAGACCTCAATGCTAAGAACCAAGAGGACACATTTTATCAGAAGCTAGATCTACCTGCATCATGTCCTGACATTCTTAATTCATTTCTTATCAACTACACATTTTATTTTTCTCTGCTGTACCAGATGGAACAAGACAGTGACTTCAAGTTACATGAAAATTGATAAACCGTAGATCTGAATGTACATTCATGATGACATATTAACATCATGAGGACACAACAGACATGACTAATATCTCTCAAATGAATATCTACTATGTAATATAATATGATTTTAAATCTGATGTTGCAACATTATAAATAATTGAGTATATGGTTCTTGTTATTTCTTTAATTAGAAGCACATTTTTTTCTTAAAAAATGAGCAAAAATACTAAGCTATATTTTTAAATTAATTTTGTTTAATGTTGTTTAGAAGAGGTAGTCAATGAACTATTATAGAACATTTAACCGATCTGTCCCTCAATATCTAATTGGATTTGAATAGGTCTGATTTGTCTTCTATTAAATACACACATTTCCATCATACAGCATTGCTGTGAAGGAGCCACATAGCATATTCTAAGATCTTTTATTAGCTGACAGTAAATTTGGAACAAATACAAACTATTTTGCATATTCTTTGAAATATCTCAATAGTAGAAATAATAAGATTTGAATAAAACATAAACAACATTGGCATTCTTAGCAATGGAGTTAATAATTTGCTTGCCATCATCATCTAAGTAATGAATATACTTTGTGGCTATTAAAAGAAGGAATATGAGGTGCTAAAGGATCTACCATTGTAGAAGAGCAAATTCCTCAAGAGTTATTCTTCATGTTGATGATAACACAAACCCTGGTTTAATATACATAAAGTGAGCATGAATGGATTGTTTTGTAAATGAATGAAAAGAGAAGAATTTTGGAGAGGATTTAAAACTTGGAAGAAGCAAGCAGCATTCCATGGCCTGCTTTGTTCCGATGTTCTGTCTTGAGGCCAACTCTGATAGGCTATCTCTACAGCATCAGCTGACATAATTCTTTAGTAAACCTACCAGAAACACTTAGGAAGGAGCCCAGATCATTGATGACACTACAGTCTATTGAAAGAAAGAGGAAGAGGAAAGAATTCATTATGTATAAAGTCTATACATAAATTCACAAGTAATTGGCTGACCAATGGACCATCTGAAGAAGGCAACAAAACAAAATAAAACAAAACAAAACAAAACAAAAAAACCAAAATTTAAAATAATGTTGAAGTTGTTTCTAGAAACAAGGGTAAACAAGTTGGACTCCAGTTATACTAAGTTAATTTTCTATGAAAATAAAAATGTAAGATCTGCTACACAAGAATTCTCATCTTTCCCCAGTTCTGAGGAAAAGAAAGGGAAGGCAGTCTAGATACTGAAAAAACAGTGTAAAATATCATAGCTGTATACATATGAATGATATGGATATATAGTTGAAAATAGATATAGATGATTGGATTCCAAAGAAGAATACAAAATCTTGCTGGCATGTGCAATAGTGTCTGGGTTTGATGACTGATGATGGGATGGAAAAAGAGAGGAAGGCAAAGGAGTTAAAAAAAAAAACAATTGTGAATGGCTCAGTTTTAGGAATAATTGTGTTTTCTTGAGATTAGTAAGTTTTGAACATTCTCATGGCAAAGAAAGTCATCATAGGTCAAACAATTAGACTAATGGGAAAAGCCTTGGAGTTCAGAAAGAAGCAGCAGCACAAATCACTGTGAAGCAAGGATTATATTTAATGAAAAATTATTCCAAGGGGAATGTGAAAGAATGGAATTTTGATAACATAAAAAAGTAAGGACAAGTATAGCAACGAACATGAAACTACAAAAGGGAGCATGTAGAAACTCTTTACAATGTATAGAAATCACACCAGTACGAAGTTAGAGTTTTGGAAAACATAAAAATGATGTCAGAAATGGCTATGCCCTTATGCACTAAATAACAGCATAGAACATTTCCCCATAATTTTCTTTAAATTCATTCATGGCCATAAAGGAAAATTTATGGACTGGTTTGTAGGATTTCTAATTTATGTGAATACTATCAAAATGTACAAGTGTGGCATAGAAGAGATCAAGGAAAGAATGAGTGAAGTTTCACATTTAATATCTAATATACTATTAGCAAATAATTAAATGTAAAAATGTAAGGATTTAGATTTTATTCATGAGAGAAAGCACTGAATATCCTAAAGACACACCTTGCAGGCAATGTTATCTGAAATCAAACATCTTTATGAAAAATCAAGTATATGAAAAAAATTGAAAAGAGAAACAAAAATCAGAGGATATGAAAATGGTAGAACTTACTGGGACCTAAATCTAACAAGGGTAGCAAAGACACTATAAGGCAATGAATTGGGGACAAAGAAATGACACAGTCCTTAAGAATACTTGCAGTTCTTTCAGGGGACTAGAATTTAGTTTCCAACACTCACTTACATCGTGAGTCTCACAGCCAATAAGTTCACCTCCAGAAGACATCTTTCCTTGCTTGGGCACCAGCATCCAAATGCACATACTCACACTCAAATACATATCACACATAAATAAACATGCACATGCAATTGAAAATATGAACATAAAAAATAAATATATAAAAGATTTTAAATTAACCTGGGGATTTTTAAGAAATGATGTGTTTTGAATTTTAAAGTTATAAAAAAATAAATAAATACAGTTATAAATAAAATATAAATAACTGGAAAGTCGTCAGAAGACAAACTATGTCATTTAAATATGTTCACTGAACTTACACTACCCTAAAGAAATACAGGTCACAAATAAGCAGAAAAAAACAAACTCTTTGAGGGTACTATAAACTAAATTTATTAAACTAAACTCCAGCCAGGGAATGGTGGCACTCACCTTTAATCCCAGCACTTAGGAGGCAGGAGCAGGTGGATTTCTGAGTTCGAGGCTAGTCTGGTCTACAGAATGAGTTCCAGGACAGCCAGGGCTATACAGAGAAACCTGTCTAGAAAAACATACATACATACATACATACATACATACATACATACATACATAAACTCAACTCCATAATACCGGAAAGGGCAGACACCAGCAAGGATGGGAAACAACAGGAATTGCCTCTCACTGTTGCTAGGAAATGATTGGGAATATAGTTTTAAAGAATCTTGCAAGATTATCCATACATTTGTCTAGAAATAGTAAGCATATGTCCACTCAAAGTCAATATATAAATGCTTATAGAAACTTTATTTATTAAAAAAATCAACAAAAATAATCCAACTGAAATAATTAAGTACTTTCCTTAAGTGAATAAATAAAATAAATTGTGCTACATTTGGATTATTTCATAGTGGAAAAAATAAATGGCGATTAAGCCAGAAAATATGAAGAATCTCAAATAAAATTCATGAGAGAGAAAAATCAGGACCAATCTGAAAAGGCTGTGAAATACAGGATCCCAAGTACATGACATTCTGAAAGGGTGGAAGCACAGGGACAGTAATGAGTTCAGGGTATCCTGGATGGGGGCGGAGGGGGTGTCGGGGTATCCTGGATGGGGGTGGGGGGAGATGGATAAAGATGAGGGAAATACCTCGAACAGAAGAGACGTTGCCCTCCTTCAAACTGCTATTAAATCAGTATTTAAGTCCATGAAATCTGGTTCCTTTATTCTTGGCCTATCTTAAATTTTCAGTTAGGAGTATTGGGCTTAGGTGTGCACCACCACAGCTGGCTTTTAAGTGGGCGGTGCCGCTCAAACTCAGGGCTTCTGCACCTACTCATTGAGTCAACTCCCTTGCCCAGTACATCCACTATTGCTTGTCTGAATTTCCTCTTTCCCCCTCTCTACATTCTCTCTTCATAGATATATCTGAAACTTGACCTATATTTCATCCATATTTTGAAGAAAACTGCTTTGAATTTTATTGATTCCCAACTGGTGTGTCACAGTCTGTGTTTTTCAACCATATAATCATCACAATTTCCATGCTTGAAATAATTCTGCTCCCTTTTGTTCTTTTCCCACTTATCATTAGCCAAGCTGTGCGACCTGGAATTATGCAGGTGCTGAGGTGTACAGGCCTCAAATGCCCTGTAGCCTATCTGATAACATTTCCTTGTCAGTATCTTTGGCTTTAATCTCTAGAGCCTAATTTTTTTTTTAAAGTATTGGTTTCTATGTCTTGCTCCAGTGAGCACCTGTTTTCACTCATTAGCTTGCAGCAAATTCACAAATTGATTTAGAAGTTTACTAATCGCAACATCTCTGTCACTGCTATGGCTTGTTACATGAGTCAATCATTGTTCCAAGTTAATAAACATGGGTTGGGCCTTGTGGACCTAGTCCTTTCTTACAGGCTATTGTCCTGTTTTTAGTGCCTAGAATTTTATTATCCTTTAAAAAAAAATTGTGGTTTTGATTTGGCAGTATTATATCATGCAAATCCATGTACAAATTTGTTGACATTATTTTAGAGAACTTTTAATCTGAAATTGGTTTGCTTCCATATTTCTGAAGTGGCCTCCCTGGAGTTCAATAAAATAATACTTGTGGCACTCAACGAGAACCATTTATAGCCCTGTAATTCTATTTTTTTCTACGTGTGTGCAGGATTTGGTTCTTCTTTTGTGCAATACTGTTTTCTTTTTCCAATTATTTATTTCACTTAGTTTCGTGTACTCCCATTATTTATATATGAATATATTTACAGGCTAAAAAGCTTAAGGATGCCAGTGCAGTTATGAGGGGCAGAGGTTTTGTTTTTCTTGTGGAGCACAGTACTACAAATTGCTTCCTTTTCACTGGGTTCCCATGAGTGAGAGCTTTGTCTTCTATCTTCTCAGTTCACTGAAACTGCCATGGTCTACTGGGATCATCACTTTTCAGTAAGACTTTATTTATATCTGTTATCTATACTGACATCTAATCTGTGTGTGTGTGTGTGTGTGCGTGTGTGTGTGTGTGTGTGCGTGTGTGTGTGTACATATGTACACACTTCTGAGCAAAGCCAAGTTTGGTGGGGGCTGAACGACTATTTCTCAATTCTTATAGATCACATTCCCACTGTGTTCATGTTTTTCAGTCTGAAAATAATTGTTTTGTATATCTTGTTCAGAATTTTAAACATTTGTGTGGGAATGTTATTCCAGAACTCTCTGCTCCCATATGGCAGAGAGCAGCAGTTCCCTACTTACTTGTAAATATATTTCAGACCTCTGTAAACTGTTAACTATAAAATTCCAGGCTGTGGTATTTTTAATTCTTCACAGGTATTTTACCTATAAAATTAAAAAAAAAAAGATTCTGGAGTTTGATATACATGTAATATAATAACAATGTCTAACCTTAGACCAAAGTTCTCAACGTTATGAATTCCATTTGAAAATTAGCCAAGAAATGATCTATGAAAAGTTCTGAAGCATATATTTTTTTTTACGTCAGCATTTACTCTCTCCTCATCGCTGTAAGGTGTTGTTCAGTTTTATTTTATTTATTTATTTATTTGTTTGTTTGTTTGTTTGTTTTTTGAGACAGGGTTTCTCTGTATAGCCCTGGCTGTCATGGAACTCGCTTTGTAGACCAGGCTGACCTCGAACTCAGAAATCTGCCTGCCTCTGCCTCCCAAGTGCTGGGATTAAAGGCGTACACCACCGTGCCCGGCCCAGTCTTTATTCATAATAGTTGTAATGTATGAGGTCATCAATTTTGTTTATTAGACTACTGTTAACTATTTGTCGATCACTGAAAGTGGACTGGCATAAGGTGAGAATTCTGCTCTCTTTTGTTCTTTTGTGATTTATGCTTGTCCCCACTAGAGAATATCAGTAGACTGTTAATAGCTGTAGTTTGAAATTACACATGGATTCCAGTGAAGCTTTACTTACTATAGCTTAAATTAGAGTGGAGGTATAATTATAAACCTTAAACCATTTCAAAAAAAAAAAAGTGATAACCAAAGACATCCACCTTCCCAAATCCATAATCTCCACTCAAAACAAACTTCACAAATGTCCTCTTCATTTTGAAGCTTATTGTTCGCTTAGTTTGCATATCTCATACCTTCATGAATCGCTCGCTGTCTTTTGTTTTCTTCGTAAATAGTGTTTGTTATTTCTGACCCCATTTATAATTCCTAATTACAGGACTACATTTGGGGTGGTAAAAAGATGCCTTTCCTTTAATAGTCAGTCCTTTCCTTTATAATCATTATGCTTTAAATTACTTCCTGTATTTATTATCACATGTGTGTGTATGTTTAGAACTATATAGCTCATGTGAAACAAAAATCTCTTATCTAAATATCTGCTTAATATTCATAGAGGATTATTTTGAAATTGAAAACATAATTTTTTTTACCCAAACTTTCTTCTCTCTAGACAATTCAGTGTCAAAAACATGACACTGTATTCTTTAAATTTCATAACTTCAAACTCTTCTAATCTATTTAAAAACAATCATTCAATGAATTGATAGATTGTATCGTACCTATTTTTAATATTTACTCACAAATCAGCTCTGTTTGGATGTCTCCACAGATCTGAACAGTGATTTTCTTTCATTTAAATAACCCTTCTTGAGCCTGTAAATAGAGTCATCTGACATGTACCATTAGAACAGCCTAACCTTTCACAGTCAGTATTTTAAAGTGAAAACCAGGCATGCCACATGTCTGCTGTGCTTTGTACACTAAATCTGCTTCAGCGTACCACTGTCCTCTTCCACCTTACACATCAAGAAAACCCCAGTTAAATACTAGTGTTCAATGCTGTCAGCTTCTTACATAAGAACACAAATATCCTCACCTGCTGTGTGCGACGTTCGTGGCTTCAGCTGGAGTAACTGTGACATTTATTGTTTCTCGTAAGGTATCCTTACTGACATATGTTCTCAGTCTCCAACAACAAAAGCCTCTATCTGTCTTCTTGTCTGTCTGACCTCATCTCCTTAGAAGTAGTAGGCATCCGACATTCTTTCTATCTACATAGAGTCTCAGCTCTGCTCTTCACTTCATTTCAACTACTTCCATTTGCTTTTATCTTCTTTAAAAGTTTTATTCTCTCAGTCCTGAATTCAGTATTACTTTACTAGAGCTCCAATAATAAAGTGTGTTGTGTGTGTGTGTATGTACTTACACATACTACAGAGCTTAAAACCTGAAAATACATTGGGCATTCATTCTAATGTCACAGGTCATAAACCACGGTGTTCTAATGGATGCTTCCTTCTGATAGCTATGAAGAGCCATCTGTCCCATTCCTCTTCCCATCAGAATTGATCAGATTCATATACCCAGGGCATTCTGACTTGTTTAGCTTCTGACTTTCACCTTATAAGCACACTACTCAAAATGGAAAGAAGCTTACCATGGTGGTGCAATTTTAACTTGATTGCTTTGTAAGCACTCATTTGCAAATACATTATGTACTGTTACTAGGGAGAGGACACAATTAAACATGGATTATAATTTAACTCAGTATTTGTTATATTGCTGAGAAGGAAATAAGAAGAGCCAAGTGTCCCCAGAGACACATGCTAGATATTATTACTATCTAAAATATAAAGGGGAATATTTAAAAAATAAAAATAAAGGAGCACAGGCTGAGAGGTATACTATTCAGAGTCTAAGAACATAAAACTAGGAGAAATGTGAAGGTGACTCAGCACACCAGTGACAAATGAACAGAATGGAACAAGTGAGGTAACAATCAGAAGACCTCCACTGAGGTACACTTCGTGCCTTTGGAAGGTTACCTGTCCTGACCCAGATGGCCTACCAGTTGGTAAGAAGGGCTTTAAAGTGTGCCTAAGGCTAGACTGGTGGATACTATCTAACAAAAAAATAGAGTCAGATGTGAACAGGTAAAAAATTATATCTACATGAATTGGGCATATAGAACTTGATGGGTCATGTTTTCTATTAATCACTGAGGAGCATTTCAGGATTTAAAATTGCTTTCAATATCGTCACTTGTACTAGGAGATAAATCCTCTAGATGGTGTCTTTAAGAGACAAAGAATGGGAGAAGCACAAATGACTCCCGTGGCTGCTTGACCATACTAGTATACTTCGTGACACACAATGGCATCCTATACACCAGAGATCCACAAAATTGCACTTAGGCCAGGGCATTGCATGCTTCCTGCTTTTTGTCCAAGACATGCTTCCAAGACATGGTATTTCTCACATACACCCTCAAATGACACAGGCTGTTCACCACCAGGCTCACTGGATGATAGCACAATGTGTACTTAGCTGATTGGATGATATATGCATATATATGCCAGTGAACTTGTTCATTGAACTAAATCAGTGTCTCCAGAGTCTGCTGCCTGGAAATCATCATGACTCTGTTGACCTGCCACCAAAAGCAACCAGAACAATGCCCCACAGGATAGTTATAGACACTACAATCAATAATTTACAAATGAGATCTCATGAAACTGAAAAGACTTCTATAAGGCAAAGAACACAGTCATTAGTTTAAAATGACAGTCTATAGTATGGGAAAAGATTTTTTTTTTTTACCAATTTTGCATTTGATAGAGCATTAATATCCAAAATATAGAATAACTCAAGAAAGTATATGAACATATTAAATAATCCAATGTACCTTTAGGATATAGTTCTCAATAGAAGAATCTCAAATGGTTGATAAACCCTTAAGGAAATGTTCAACATCTTTAGTAGTCAAGGAAATGCAAATTAAAACTGCCTTGAGATTCTATCTTAGCTCATGCAATAAGGATTATCCTTATAAGAACTCCTAGTAATGAGGGATCTGTGTTCATCTCTTGTAGCCACAAAAAACTTCCGTGATGGGACTAGGTTACATTAGATTGAATTGTTGGCCAAGAAGGACCCATGGAGAGACGGCTACTCTTTGCAAACTTATTGGGGCTATGGGGACATTGTGGAGGAGAACATCCACACAACCTATTGAATGTGTGAATGTGGAGCCATCAGAGAGGATTTCCCACCCACAGACGGGAGATTTAGAGATCCATATCGATACATTATGGGGTAAGAGAGTCTAAGTTGAAGGTCTCCAGCCAATCTCTCCCCTTGAAGTACAGGAAATTCAGTTGAAGATGGGAAAGAAAGATTCCAAGAAGCAGAGGGGACCAGGGACACCAGGAGAAAATAGCCCACTGAATCCACTAAACAGGACTCATATAGACTCACAGAGGCTGAAGCCACAAGCACAGGGCTTACATGGGTTTGCACTAGGTCTTCTGCATTTAGGCTTTGGCGGTCAACTTGGTGTTTTTGTGGAAATCCTAACAGTAGGAGCAGGTAGATCTCTGACTCTTTTGCCTGCTCATAGGACTCTATTCCTACTATTGGGTTTCTGTGACCAGATTTTGTGTGAGAGCTTTTTTCTTATCCTAGTGTATTCCTTTCGTCCTGTTTGGTTGTTGTCTCTTGGAGGCCTGTTATTTTCAGAAGGAGAAAAAAAGGGACCTGGGAGAGAGGAGAGATGAAGGGGTGCTAGTAGGAGTGGAGGGAGCTGAAACTTTGGCCAGGGTGTATTGTATAAGAGGACAATCTGTTTTCAATCAGTCAATCAATTAACTAATTAAAAGTTGAAGCCTTTCCAAATCTAATCTAAATTTTGTCTTCCTTAGAAATCCCAAGACTTCAGTCACTGGAAACTAAGTAAAACTTTCCTCTACCATTCAAAGTCAGGTAACTATGACCCTACACAGTTTTGTGATTTTTCTATCAAATCAGAGTATGCAAAGAGGGCTTAGGAATGGTCTGACTACATAAAGGATACAAGAGCACTTCCATAAGAAAGTGGATATGTTCCAAAAACTTATGATGAGTAAATTGTAGAAATTTACTCATCAAATTATAGAGACCATCATCCTTAGACAAATAGAAAATATTAACTTAGGTCAGAATACATCATCGTTCCAAGTCTCCAAGCCTTTCTAAGGAACTGGCTGTGTACTAGACACAGAGAAAATACAGTGATTTACACATGAGCAGTTAAAAAGTGAACAAAATTCATTATTCTCTAAGTTAAAATCAAACAAAAGATTCCTACATATGAAGTGATTCATCATACTGAGATTAGAAAATCATGATGGGGCATGCTTCAATGTCTTCATGAATTTACCACCTGGAGAGAACTTAGGCAGCTGAAATAATGTTTGCAGAGCAAACCCCCACGTATTTACCATCTAGTCCTGAAAAAACATTGAATCAGGTATGATTCTTTTAAAAAGCATAAAAAATATGTTTACTAAATGCTGAAGAATCAAAGAGCAGTATTTTCTACTCTCCTGATTACATTTACCCCAGATGCTAAGGGAGGTCTACAGGCTGAAAGAATTTTTCAAGCACCTTCTATACTGAATGTATTATAGGACTTACATAGTAACAACACAATCTTTCCCAACAAATAACATATAATATCATAACATGAGATTACATTGATTACCAAGCAATATGGTTAGGTATAGTTGGTTCTAACTAGATATTTAATATGGTTAGATAATAAGCATACTTTTATAAGATTTTTATAATTTTTTTAAATAAATCTTTCTGGTTTGGAGTACTTTCTCCCAAACTCCAGAGAGAAAAACAGTTTTAAAAAGAGATGGATAAAAATGTCCTGCTGTTTTCAAAAGTGTTCCTGAGGAACAGCCCTATATTGCATAACAAATTCCAGAACAGTTCTTCCTGTCAAAGGGTATAGACACTCTCATAAGTCTTCAAATGCCCAAATAGGAACTCAGAGGGAGAGATGTTGTTGCTTTAGTGAATTCTTGTGGTTTGCGGGGTTGGGGGAAGTGAGCGTGCCAGTGTGTATTGTTTTGTTTCTATTAAATCCATTAGATTACCAGCATCCAAATAATACTACCTTAATTATCCTTGTTTTGGGGGCCCTAAATTTGATATTGATATAGCTGTTGGCTTCCTAAGAATTAACGTATTGCATAAAATCTACTGAGTACTTACTACTTTTGTTTTGTTTTGATTTGATTTGATTTGTTTTGGTTTCCACTAAAATAAACCATTCAGCAAATGTGGTATGCTATCTATTTTACCAGTCCTTATTTGACTTTTCTTACAACTTTGAATTGTAGATGTTAATGAAACAAAAAAGTCCACCAAGTTTAAGGATGGTAGTTATATTTTAAAACACATGAACAAATAATAGAATATATGCTTTTCCATTGAAAATTCATCCCTTGTTTCACTGGTCTTTTAAGGATTATAGAAAACTAATTGAAAAGGAAAGAACTCCATTTTTTTTCTCCAAACAAAATGTTCATCATAGGATGAATTTTTTTTTTTACAAAGCAAAAGTACCTTCTATATCCTATGTAGTTAAAAAAAAAAAACACTTAAAGCTTCATGCATAGGTATTTGAAAAAGATACCACTTCTATAATGTCTATAAAATACAGGGGGGGGGGGCGCTCCTTTTTCATCTTATTGTAAAAAACAACATTTACTTTAAAGCTCAAAGACAGATTATTTTCTTCTTGTTGCCCTATTTGCAAATTTGACAGTATTAGTTACTATTAATTGATATATTTCTTTTAAAATGTTACTTACTGCCCTCCCATAATAGAAAAGTATTGCTTTCTTTTCTCTTAACTGACCTCATGTTTACCTCCCATGCTCCACATTTTGGACAGGAGTTCAAAATTATTTGAGAAGTGATTACTACTGAGCATTCACACTGCTGATGACTGCTTTTGATAAGGCAGGGGGAGCTTCACAGTTATAAGTCAATCTGTAATAAATTATGTTCTCTTGAGACAATACTGTATTCTAGGCATTTATTTTCCAATAATGATGCAAAGTATATAGTCTGTATTTAGGCAGTCAATACAAAGTGCTCAAGACTTGTATTGTTTATAAATCAGAGGAATTTACTTTTGACAGTTCAGGAGGCCACAGTCCAGAATCAGGTGCCAAAGTGATGGATTTCCCTTTCAGACACCTGTTTTGGCTGGCTCCACACAATACTGCCCTATGGTCCTTGTTGTGACAATCCAAATTGAGGGATCATATTAATGGTATCATTTTGACATTATTTAATATTTTCAGACCCCATGGTTAAATAAAATTCAACTGTGACATTGTAGAAATAAGAGCATCAACTTGTCAGTGTGAAGAGGTCATGTTCTGTGCTCACCATTGTCACGCAGAAATTTGTTTCTAATACATTTACCCACATCAAAGAGCAGAAAATTCAGGACTATTCATGGGCAGCCCTACATGTGCCATGAGATGACTCTCCAAACAGATGCTGCTGTTGGCTCCAGACTCTCTTTCCTTGTAACAATGGGAAAGAGCTTTTATGTTGTTGACTACTGTTAGGTATCATTGTTCACCTTTGCTTTAATCACACTGAGATTTTGATAAACCTTTTCATTTCTTCCCTAAGAGTGCTTTGCTGTTTGAAAACTATTCAATACCCAATAATGTTTCCTTACCTTGCTTGTTTTCCTTTCTGAGAAAAAGATTACCAGAACATAAGTGCAAAAAAAAATCTAGGAATTTGAAAAGAATTGTGTTTGGTAGTTCTAGCTTCCTGGAAGAATATATATATACATATATATATATATATATATATATATATATAT
>NC_034594.1:114479441-114574029 GCF_900095145.1 Mus pahari | reverse complement strand
TTATATATATATATATATATATATATATATATATATATGAGAGTGAGAAGATATATAGATATAGATATATAGATATAGATGAATAAATATATGTATGTGTGTATATAGGTGTATGTATATATCAGTATATATGTTTGTATGTATGTATATATATGTGTATATACACACACACACACACACACATATATATATATATATATATATATATATATATATATTTAAACTTCAAATTATCTTTGCTGTCATTTCATTACATAATACTGGTATGAACACAAGTACATCATTAAAGCAAACAACTCAAATCAAAGGCATAGAGTCATATTTAGCTTTATATTCTCAATTTTTTAAATAAATTAATTTATTTCTGTTTCTTCTTCACTTTCTCAGATTAATACTCCTTATGTCAGTTTTGCTCCCTGTATTGCCTATCTACTTCCAATGCAAATTTTATCATTTCATATCCATTATGCTGCAAAAAGCAAGTGTTACACACTGGAGAGGTTCAGCCACAAAATTTGATTAGATTGAAATGATATTTTCTACTTTTGATGGGATTCACTCAGAAAACTGGTTCTCAGTCCCCTTCTCTTCACTTCTTAATATGTAGATATTTTCTAATCCACTTAATGCTGAATTAGTTTTATTATGTGGTTTATTTTTCTTCAGTTCAGAGACTTAAGTTTATCTCTAGAAACAAGAGTAGATTCTAGCTGGGTGGGAGCATATATATGGTCCTCTTTATGGTGATTATATATTACACCAGAGAAGTCTAAGTTTGTATACCCATATAAATACAAAAATGTTTGCCTATGTAACCACAAATACACACCTGCATGCACCACATTTTCTCTATGATGGACCATTTCCTCAAGACATTGAAAGATGCATATTAAAGATATTGTCAATTTGTTCTGAATCCGTTCAGATATAGTATGCATCTAGGCCCCTCAAATTTACTTTCTGACTTAGAAAGTAGAGGATTCAAGGAACAAATTGCCCAAATAGAATGCCTCTTCTAGGTTTCAGAAATAAATCAGCAATGCAAATGTGGAGAGATTCAGGGAATCCACTTCTTTCCCTAACTCTGAATAAGTCCCTCAAGAATCTCTACTTTAAGCAACATCTGTCCCCTTCCTTGCTGCTGCCTCTGAGCTCCCCTTGCCAACAGCAGACTGCTTGTGATTTCCTCTCTCAACCTAAATTTTAACTTCCTCTGGATGAGTCAGTTGCCACTCATCTACTTGCTTTATACCTTCCAGAATTCTACAACTTTTGTCTCATCTCTTTAACCTTTCATCTTCCTAGGTACTTTTGTTAACTTCTTGTCAATTTACTAAAATTGGGAGGAAATAATTTACATTCATTTCAATGAAAGCTTCCCAAACTCATGTTGTGTAGTTAACTCTCATAGATACACATTTATTTCTGCATGTAATTACCTTCCTGAACCCCATTGAAAAAGTATAAAACCTATTAAATCAAGAAGCCATATGTAGGGAACAGGATTGACAGCAACATGTAAAACAATCAGAGAAAATGAAGATTATGTTCATTTCAAATTCATTACTTGATCATCAGATCTTATTGAAGCATTTCTATGCCAAACTATTTAGAAAAACTTTGTAGTGGGTCTAACCTAATGTACTTTGTACTCTAATGTTAATTTGGGTCTATAAAATTGTTTGCATCAGAGAGTCCACACTTATAACACTGAAAGGCCTTGCCCCCAGTTGGTTCTGAGTGGTAAATAAAGATGCTTACAGATAATGGTTGGGCAGTGCAGACCGAGTCAGAAATTTAGGACTCCAAGGTTTGGGATCAGAAGAAGGAGTTGGAGAAAGGTAATAGGGATCTGCCATACAGGGAGAGTATAAAGATGAGGAGAGATGCCATTCCTTAGAAGAATGCAGAACAGAGAGGCTTGCTTGGCCACCATGTGAAGGAGCTGGGGGGGGGGGGTGCAGCCCAGAGCACTTCCTAGTTGAGCAGTATTCTGAGTCCAGAGCACCCAAAATAGAATATAAAGTTTAGGAAGTAATAACTCAAGATTATTGCCAGGAGGTGGATTAACCTTGTGGAGACTAGGCAATGGCCCAGCTATTGTCTACATTAAGGCATATCAAAATATTAAAGGCTGTGGTGTGTGTGTGTGTGTGTGTGTGTGTGTGTGTGTGTGTGTGTGTGTGTGCCTTTCATTCAGGAACATAAACCATTGAGGTGGGTAGTGAACCTGAAGATGGGATTTATTTATTAAATATTATTTCTACATATATGGAATAAGGAAAATCTGGAATAAAATAATGTATGATTAACAACAGAGAAGAGGAAGAACTTTTTAAATTTTACTTGAGAGAGAGAGAGAGAGAGAGAGAGAGAGAGAGAGAGAGAGAGAGAGAGAGAGAAAGATGAATCTGTGTCAGTATGTGGAAATATGTATGGAAGTTCCCACAGAAGCCAAAAGAGGCTGGTACCAGATCTCCTCTGGCTGGACTTACAGGCAATAGATAGATGAACTTGTGTTCTTAAAAGAAGAGTACATGCTTTTATCCATGGACTCATGTCTGACTTTTTCAAAATATAAATAAAAGAATGATTTGAGAATTTTCTGATCCTTTACTTAGGTTACGTCAAGTGGCTAGACTCTGAACTTCTACGATGAAGCTCCCTAAACTCAGCCTAATCTACAGAAATTTAATATCTCATGGATCAGGATGTGAGACTATGACCTCAAGGTGTTGACAGTTCGGCTCCTTGAGAGGTGTGAGAGGAAACCCTATACTAAGCATATTTATTTGGCTCTTGTATTTGCTTTCCTACCTGTGAAAGGTTTTGTGTATATGCCTTCCTTAAAATTTTCAGTGAATTTCCTAAACAAAACTTGAATGGTTTAGGCTCTAACATCAAGAATTGGTAAATGGGAGCTCATGAAATAGAAAAACTACTATAAGGCAAAAGACATAGTCAATAGAAAAAACTGGCATCCTACAGATTGGGAAAAAAAAAACTTCGTTAACCTCTCATCGTATAAAGGGCTAATATCTAAAATATATAAAGAACTCAAGAAGCTAATTTTCAAAAGAAACAAAACAACCTAATCAAAAATGGGATAGAGAGCTAAACAGAGAATTCAAAGCAGAGGAATCTGGAATGACTGAGAAGTACTTAAAGAAATGTTCAAAATCCTTAATCATCAGAGAAATGCAAATCAAAAAAAAAAAANAAAAAAAAAAAAAAAAAGCTCTGACATACCACCTTATTCCAGTCAGGATGGTGAAGATCAAAACCTCAAACAACAGCACATGCTGGTAAGGATGTGAAGAAAGAGGAACATTCCTCCATTGCTGGTGGGATGGAAAACTGGTAGAACCACTTAGAAATCAATCTGGCAGTTCCTCAGAAAATAGGAAATAGTTCTACCTGAAGACCCAGCTCTATCACTCCTGAGATACCCCACCATACCTCAAGGACATCTGTTCCACTATGTTCATAGCAGCCTTATTTATAATAGCCAGAAACTGGAAACAACTCAGATGGCCCACAACAGAAGAATGGATACAGAAAATGTGGTTCATTTACACAATGGAGTACTACTCAGCTATTAAGAACGAGGAAATCCTGAGTTTTGCAGGCAAATGGATGGAACTAGAAAATATCATCCTGAGTGAGGTAACTCAGATGCAAAAGGACATAAGTAGTATGTACTCACTAATAGGTGAATATTAGCCAAAAAGTACAGAATACCTAGCATACAATCCACAGAACTCAAGAAGGTTAACAAGCAGAAGGGCCCAAGTAAGGACGCTTCAATCCCACTTGGGAGGGAGAAGATGCAATCACAGGAGGCAGAGGGAGGGAGCTGAGTTGAAAAGGGGAGGGTGTGGGGAAAGGGGGGAACATGATCAGGTGTTGGTAGGGAGGAACAACAGAAGAGAAGCCCCGAGGGCCAGCAGAATGAATAGAAATATGCAACCTTGGGAGCTGGGATGTCGGGGTACCCTCTAGAATGTACCAGAGACCTCGACTCAAAGGGAGGGACCTTAAATGAAATGAACAACAGTGGGGAGAGGGAACTTGTAGAGTCCACCTCCAGTTGAAACAGGGCATCAATTCCTGTCTAAAAGAACTGCAGGGACAAAAATGGAGAAGAAACTGAGGAAAAGGTAGTCCAGTGACTTGCCCAACTTGGGATACATCTCAAGAAGTGGATCCAAGACCTAACAATATTACTGAGGTTCTTGTGTGCTTACAGACAGGAGCCTAGCATGACTGTCTTCTGAGAGGCCCAACAAGCAGATGACTGATGCAGATGCAGATGCAGATGCTTACACCCAACCAACGAACTGAAGTTGGGAATTAGGGAAAGCATAGAAGAAGCTGGGGAGAAGGGCCATCTCATAGGAAGACCAGCAGTCTCAACTAACCTGGATATCTGAGATCTGTTAGACACTGAGCCACCAATCACACAGCATACACAAACTGATTCTAGGCTCCTGACACATATAGCTAGGAGTGCCTGGTCTGGTCTCAGTGAGAAAACAACCTAACTGGTGAGAGACTTGAGGCTCCATGGAGTAGGGAGACCTGGAGGGGAGCAGATAGATGCCATCCTCTTGAAGACAGAAGGGAGGAGGAATGGGATAAGGGACTTTGGGAGAGCAGACCACATGGGGCGTAAAAACTGGACTTAAAAAAACAAACAAACACTGTCTTAGGCACTGAGGTTATTGTTCAGTAATTCACTTAAATTAGTTTTAAATTAGTTTGATTTAGAAGTTTGAATTTAAAAATACATCACAGAAATTCTGTTAAGTCAAAAGTTACCAAAAAGAGCCCTAGGAATCTTTCTAAACAATGTGCATTTCCAGGTCTCACTCTAAATAACTTCAAAAGAATTTTCAAAATAGTGTATATTTTTTTTAAAGTAAATTCTCCAATGATCCTACTATAATCTGTTAAAGCCATCTGCCTTCATTTGTAGTTGGAGAAATGTAGGCCCTTTTAACAAACTGTATCTCTTAGGAAATGTTCAGAGGATTAGTAGAAAACAGGTAGAAAATTAGAAAAAACACATGTGTTGACACAATGGACAATGTTTTGAATGTTAAAATAATCATAGCTAATAAATACATGCTTAGATGTAGTGCAAACCTGAAGTTACAAAGGTTCATTATGGTATTTCCTTTTTCTTTTGGATTCAAATTAAGCTAAAATCTTGTTCAGGGAGGTGTACAGTTTACTGAGGGGATATTAGAAAACTTACAGATGATGTTCTATCCACTTCGCAGCGGCTACTCAAAATGAAACAGGCTTCAGCGTTGTCCATCCTAAACACAGACAGAAAACAGAGAAACCATACTGAAAGGCTTGCTCCTGGAGGGACCATGTCAATGCCTGAGCCCCACCCAACATGTGTATCCTCAAGCTTAAAGAACAACTGGCTGACTTGCTGAGCTTGCCTACAGTTGTGAGAAAAATGACTTGCAATATTCATACAGCTTACAATGAATGACAGAAAAAGGAATTGAATTTGCTTTTATTTATTATAATTTATCTGTATATACATACATATGTAGACTTACATAAGTATTTTGTATCTATATATGATATTGTTTTGCAATCTAGGACCATTACATTATTATTATTTTTATGGCTAACTCATTTCACTTCAGTAACTCAGTTGGAGAGAGGGAACAAATATGCTTAGTGGATTTAAGTCAAACCCACCCTTTGTTTCCAGGAAACTGTTCAACTTTTGTTCCAACCCCCTTTTTGTCATGTGAATATTCTTCAATTCTTAAAGTTAGTAACTAAAGATTGTTGTAGTCCTTGATAAATACTGGAAAACTTAAGAATGTTTATTTTTCAACTGAGCAATGCTTTATCTTCCTGCTACACTGTGATAAAGTTAGAGTCTTCAAAAACATTTTCGTTTTCACTGGAGAAGAAAAACAAAGAGCCCGGAAAAATTAGTCCAAACAAAACAATTCCGAAGAAAGTACTGCGGGAGGTTGCTAAATAACAAGGATATTGGATAACATTTTCTAAGTATCATTTTCAGTAAAGCAGTGAAGTCATGCCCCTGGTCTGTGGTTTGGAGGTGCCTACTCCTGGCTTTTTGCATGGGAAATTATGCTGAAGAATGTTAATTAACATTAAATCCTAAATATTATATAGTAAATTAGGATTTGAAATGAATGTGCAGTAGACAGTCAACCTGACGTGTTTCTAGGCCCAGCTTTTTGAACAGTGAGAGCTGGCCAACAGTCCCCATTTCAGGCCTTGTATTTAATTTGCTCATTTTCAATTTCCATGAAAGGTTTTCTGTAAATGTGACCCCTTGGTGGAAAATCATTTCATTCCTAGTAGTGATAGTTAAATTTAAAATGTGTCTATCTGACACAGTTATTGCTAAAACAAAGAGCTCAGATTTAATTCCCAGAAAAAAAACTTTCACCACTAGGAGGCTTATCAACACACTCTGGGTGAATGGAGTGAAGAAGCTATCTCACAGTAATTTAAGGAGAATGATTTATAGAGATAACATAAGAAGAGATTTAGAAGATACAAAAGTGGAAACATCTTCTAGGTATCCAAATAATTATATAGATATCAAATAAGATATAGCTAAATCTTCAATTTACTTGAGAATTTGGGAATATCTGACTGTTCACAGAAGTGTCACATGGAGTGTTTAACAGAGATATACTCTAAGATAAAATATATGCTGTAAGACATTTAACTTTCCAACATTTACCATTCATTTTACCGTGGTAATTTCTGCTCAGTGTTTTGTTTCTTCGATTAAATCATTAAATAAAACAAACCTCAGCTAAATTCATTTTACTCTTAAACAAAAATGATGTCAGAATTCATCATTACTAGGTACCTAAAGCATCATTTGGGTCATTACATGAGACATGAAAACTAAAAAATCTTAGGTTAAGTACTATGAAGAGGTAACCTTCACATTTAAAGAGGCACATAGAAACATCCAAAAAGAAGGAAGAGCCACTTAAAAATTTAAATACAGCAGAAGGCATCTAGCAACCTCCACCCCCATTCCACTCCTCCTCCACACCCTCCAGAGAGTCTTGGTTTTAAAACAAAAGGAGTTGTTTTGTATTTAGTAGTCTTGATCCCAGTTGACCTCAGTCTTCCCTTCCCTTTTCTCACTCTCCACTGCTGTGTAAGAAGACCAGTTTCTCCTAACAAATGCCTAGCCCAAGCCATCCTTTAAGCCCTATTAACAGGCTTAAGCACAATCTGAGAGCAGCTCAGCAGAAACTCTTAGGATCCTCTTTCCTCCAGCTCTAAGGATTCTTCAAACTTTGACCCCTGCAAGGTAAAAGGTGATGTTGAGGAATGTTCCAAATTTCTTACAGTTCAAACCCTGACTCATTGCTTTGATATCTCATATAATATTTAGTCCAAGATTTTGTCCTATAAAATATAACCAGAATTGTGAAATTAGGAAATATCTCTAACAGGGAGTCTGAATACCTCTATCTCTGACAGCAAAGATAATTCTAGCATGGATACTTCTTACCACACCATGCAGAACTATTATCTTAAATATCTGCCCTAAAATCAAAAGCAGAAAACAGGAACCTATACTTGTAGCACTGTTACACTAAAATTAGAAAAGCAGATCTAAATTTTATATTTAAATACATGTGAAATGCAGGTCGCAAACGTCTGGAGAGAAAAGTTATCAGATTGAAAATGAAGAGAGATAGAAAGGGTTGAGGATTCCTACTTTGCTCTCAGGAGATCCTGATCTTTAAGGGCAGAGCCTTGAAGGTAGATCACTCTCTGGGACCACATTGGAATCTGTAGCACTCTCCGAACTTGCACATCCATCTCCGTGGGACACAAAATCACCACATAATAATCCTATTTAAGGCATAATGAAAAATGGCATAGACACAATCATGCTTTAAGTAATCCTACACAAAACATTTAAGAATTTTTCTTTAATTATGATCAAGTTGTAATAAATCCTTAGTGATAAATAAAAATACATTTAAATTTAGAGAAATTGAATAAGAAATTGAATGGCACTATGATAAACAGAATGTGAGAAATGCAAATAGTCAGCCTAAGCTATTGCAGTGGAATTGGTACCACAGGAAGAAGGAGTCATGGAGTACACTCCACACACTCTTTCAGTTCAGTTTTCACCTTAAATTTAGTAAAACACACATGGAATGGGAGATGGAAAGATTCAACAGTCAATGCATACTTTAAAGTGTTACTTTCTTAATGAAATTTATCATAGTCATTTAATTAATATAATGTTATGTACTAGTACCTTATAGCAACTTCTGATAGATATTTGTATAGTTTGGAGTTTGTGTTGAATAAAATGATTGGTGATAAAAAAGAAATGGCTTTACATCAAAATATTTCAAAGCGTATCACAATTTGAGACCTGGCAAATGCATCCAAAATGATAAAATGACTTAATACTGCTGTACAAGAATTTATACTTCTCTAGTAACTATTCCTTATTTGGTTGCTCTAAAATATATTTCTACAATAAAATGTCTAAAGTTAGATATTGATATTGTTATTAAACAGAGTTAGTCATTGTGAGATCATTTTTCTACTCCATTTTTATATAATATACAATATTTATGAAGAATATTAAAATGTATAGAAAATTGAAGAGTGTAAAACAGGATTAAATAGTGTTAAATCAAGATACTATGCATTTCTGATATTACTTATGGAATATATTTCCATTTATCACTGTCTTGAGTTTTTTTTTACACAAATTCATCAAGCCCTTTCTTCTTTGAACTCAACTAACTACATTAAAAATTTATCTAAATCTACATTATCTTAACAACATAAAGAGTTGAAATATGTAAAGGTTTTATGTGCAAACACACACACATGCCAGTTTTGAATTCATATTTTTGTTTCTTTTCATTATTTTCTAATGTTTTATCATCTAAAAGGATATAAGTAGTGGTTAGTAACATTCCAGATCATAAATGTGCAAAAAGGAAATGGCCAGGGTGCTGGATAGCTTGGCAATTAAAAGTGCTGGGTGGTCTAGCTCAGGTCTTGAATTTGGTTCCCAGAACCCACACTGAACAGTTCAGAACACCCTGCAAATCAGCCCTTTGGGTTTTGACAGAGTCTTCTAGCTTCTGCAGCCACCCATTCCCACAGATGCGCATGCACATGTGCATATACAAACACATACACACGCGCACACACACAAACACACTAAAAACACACGTAGCACAGAGATACACATGTAAATACACACATAAAAATTGAAACCTTACAAAAACAAATTCCCTACCCTTGCACTCCTATCAACAAAACTTATAACTACAATTTTCTACATGGTTTCATTGTTTTATTATATTTTATATTAAAACTCACTGTTTCATGAAATTATCATTCATGCTCTTACCGGAGAGGAAAAAAATCCTTTAAGTCAGATAAATATCCTCCTTTCTAACAATAACAAGTCATACCTGTCTTTTGGCATAGGTACAGAAGGGAATCTCAAGGCTATTTACTTCTTTGGCATTTTTATTATGTCTCCAGTTATATTTGTAGTCTTTCATTAACCCTTTTAAAATATAGATGCATAAATAAAAGTTTGCCAGAATGCAGACTGCAGTACTGGTTAATGTGCAATTAAGAATGATTCAGTATTGTGCATGACATAATTCAAATGTACCTGTAGTCTTGGATGTGCATAGAACTCATTTAGAAAATCCATAAGTAAGTCAATCTTCAACGAGCTGACACACAGGACAACATGCTTTTCTGTCTGAGCTCTGTGTCGACTGTAGTTCCCTCCTGACTTTTGTCTCTCCATCCACAAATAGGCCAACTGTTCAAACTGTAATGAATTTTCCACCCGTGAATGAAACGCTTCACATATGAAAGTGAAAGCCCGATACAGTGCCCCAGCTGTTATCAGGTACATTGCATTTCTTACCCTTAAAACTGTTGAGTATCAAATTATCATTACTACTCAACAGGCTTACCACATTATTTCCATGGAGATTTCAACGAGGCCCAGGGGCTTCAGGTCTCCAAAGAAACACATTAGAATGATTTTACTCATACCATCTCAGACCATGTAGGGGCTAATCCATCTGCTTTGCATCCAATTAAAGTATGATGTAATATGCCATTCATTAGATATAGTTTGACAGTTCTGCCACTTTTGCTCCCTTTAAGAAGTTTGCAATCTTATGGCAAAGGTAGCTGTGGAATTAAGTGGTCAAGAGGCTCAATTTTCAACCCGGCCATTTTACAATCTGCAGGAAGGGCTTGATGGAGCCCAACTAGGAACATAAAGCAAGCAAACTTTGCCTGGTAAGATTCAAGGACAGTGAGTCTTCAGCCCCATTGTGCCTATATCATGCAAGGGGAGACAGCTGCATTAACATTTACAATGTCCTATGCTAGCAATATAAGATTAGTACTAGAGTAAACTGGGTGGTATTGTAGAGGAATGACTGGGAGCTATGTATGACAGTGTGAATTAGCTAAGGTTTTATAATAAGCATGCAGGTTTAATTTGCCTTTATCATATTGTGGTTTTGATTTGTTCACTCATGGGAAACCAGGACTCATTGTAAAAATGAACTGGGGACTAGTTATTGTTTATATCTCTGACCTGTGTATCTCTCCAAACCCTTGATAATGTACACATGCCATATCCACTGCATGCTTCAGTTGATAAACATAAGAAATTAATTTTGAACCAACTGCAATTTATGTCTTAGGTATTCATTTCTTATTTATTCTCCAAACATAATCCTTAATCTAACATCCAATAATTTAAAATTATTTAATGGTTAACAATATCACATAAACTATATTTTTTAAAAAATGCTGAATAATCAAATCAAAATGTGAGCTATCACTTGTGTCAATGAATGAAAAGGTGTCTAATAAAATTTATGAAAACATTTCTGTAATAGTGTTAGCATTTCCTTAAACTATTCATAGCATATCTCATAATATCATATAATAAATAAATAATCAGGTACTTTTTTATTAATATAGAAGTTTCAATTTTACATGGCTTTGCACATCTCAACAAAAGATATCAGGGTTCTGTTTACCTGTATAGGGAGTACTACAAGAGCAACGCAGATCATAGCAACAACAAAGAGCTTGGAGGACCATGTTTCAGGAGTCACATCCCCAAAGCCCACAGTAGAAAATGTCACGATGCAGAAATAAAGGGAGTCAAAGAGATTGAGTTTCTTGCCAATTCGTTCTAGATGCTGAATTCCACAAATGCTTAAAAAAATAAAACAAAACAAAACAATGTAGATATTCATTAAAATTAAGAATCACACCATGGAGACATTAATTTTCATATTGTTCTTTTAAAACCAAAAGATATTTACAAATATATTTTATAATTGGTCTATTTATATATAATTTTACCCAGAACAATCTAGATTTTAACGACACAAATTAGCTCTGATTTTATTTAATAGCCAAAAAAATGTTAGCTATAATAGATGACTCTTAGAGAAATTTAGTGCATGTGAAGGCAAAACAAACCTATACAATTCTAAGTCTAATTAATACCTGTCAAAATAGAAAAAAGAGTCTGTTACTGTTTAATTTAGGAAGAACAGATGTATATTAATGTATATACATATATATGCATACATATATCAATAATACAGAAAATTATGTTAACAAAATTCAAATACAGGTTGAACACTGTTGCTGCCAAAACACTAGTCACTATTCATTATCTATTGTAACAGTGCTGAGCAGGAGTGAAGCTTTAAGAATTATTGAGGACACCCTACCTCATCATTAAATGGATTATTGACATTAAGGTGGGAAGATCTTTGCTGTAGAAAACATATTTTGTACATAATATTTCTTTATTCCTCACAATATTTTATTTTGTTTCCAGCATTTTTCAATGAAATAAAAAGAACTCAAGCAACTTCAAGCACGTTTATGGTGGATGTCCCAAACTTTAGAACTGTGATATAACAAATTTCTGTTCTGCTAGTCATAAATTATACAGTCAGTTTTGCCAAATGCAATCTAATATATAAGTACCCCATCAAACAAAAGCCTTCATTATAAAACAAACATCTATAGATATCACCTGGTACAAAAAAGTATTCAATATATAATTTCTGAATGATACAAGATGTCCATGAATTAGAATTACTAAAATAGAAATAGACACAGCACCATTACTTGATTGTAAAATTAAAAAGTAGAAAACCATGATTGATAAATATGTTGTGCATATCGAAGAGTTACAATAACTTTGGAACAAAAATCTGGTGTGCAACCACAATGATTTGCACAAGGATGTTCCTTATTCATATAAAAGTATTAAAATATGGGTACTTTATGGGATGAAAAAAATCATGAGGGTGGTGTTCTCACACATGACGATACCCACTCCTATAACAGGAAGATAATAAGCAAACCAATCTGTTCAGTCATTCTACATTCTGTAGTGTGATAATAGAGCAAGAAGACATTGTCTTCGAATTAGAGAGAAGGCCCTCACCAGACCAATTGGGCCAAACCTTAATATGTGGCATCTTATCATTTGAATCTGGTAGAAAGGAAATTCATGCAACATATAAATTATTCATTTTTCATGTATATGCACAGAAATGGGCAACACAGACATCAAAACTAAGAACTCGGATTAGGCTTAATAAACATCTATACTTGTTGAACCAGTTTTAGGAATTGAAAATGTGTAAAGGCTAGAAAATTGGGAACATGGAGAAAAGAACTATTGCATTGAATTGTGATGATGGCAATTCTTTCAGGGTTCATGAAAATAGAATTGTAGCAGAAGATTAGAGAAGTCAGTAAAATATTATATATATATATATATATATATATATATATATATATATATATATGGTGAGTTGAAGGAAGAAGTGAATCTTTTTTTTAGAAAGCAGAGGGGAGGCAATATTTGTAACACAGAATCATAACTATAAAGCATTAAGTCCATGACATTATAGAATCCAGAATTTAAGAATGATAAATTAGAAACTTAGGGAGACTATCTAAATATTTTGGATGTTTCATGGCATCTCCTGACAGTGTGCTAAAATCAGAAAAGACAGAAATGTTTTAAAGATAGATTTTATAGTCAAAAGGAAAGCAGCATGACCTAACTTAGAAGAATCTCACCCTAGTCAGATTGTGAAAATAAATATGGTTCTCATTAGAAAAGTCCCAGGGTGGGAGTGTAGATGGAAAAAGGAAGCCAGATGCTATTCATCCACATAATAGAAGACAGATCCTGAAATGACTTCAGAGATTGTTGAAAGATCATGACTACACAAAGCCAACGATAACATGACCTGGGATTTAATAGTTGTTTTCAGTGAATAACTCAAGGCATGTACAGAATTTCTGGGTTATATCCACAATAACCTTAGTTCTCTGATTCCTTCAATGTGACACAGAGCTCTTGATTCTCTTCATTGATTCCAAGTGCAAGACTATATAAGAATGTGTTTGACAGGATTTCTCTAGAAGAAATACTTAATAACCTTTGACAGTGATCTCTTTGGAAAAAGTGAGCAGCTGTTCAGAGCTTATATTCCTTCATCTAAATATAAAAGAAGGTCTTTTATATTTCTGCTCAGAGAGAAGTCCCTTAATAGAGTAAGGTCCCAAGAGGGTAATGTCTAAAAAGAATTAAGGGTGAGGCTTCATCAGAAAACTCAATTGAACAGCAACAAGCATGCAACACCTGGGAGAGCTAGCACTCCCAGACTCTAAACTGTGAAGATTCCTGTGTAGACTGTTGCCAGAAAAGCCTTTCAGGTGAGGCTTGCCAAGTTCTTAGAACAAACTCTTCTGCAGTTTCTAGAACTTTTGATGTGGAGGAAACTATCCTCAAGTCCAAGGTTATCATGTTGTTTCAATTACAAGGTTTTGAACTTACTTGTTGATAGAATAAATTATGATTTAGAACAACTGCTGTAATGAAATGTTTGCTCATTTTCTTACCTGGTTTTAATTCAGAAAAAAAAAAGTATGAACTTAAATGTGTCCTCTCAAATATTGAGGTTGGAATTTGAATATCTAATGCAATAGCTACTAAGCACTGAGACCTTTAAAGAAGTCAAGTCATGAACACATTTGTGAATAGGACTTTAGAAATGCAGAGAACACTCATCAGACACGGAATCTGTGGCTCTTGGCCTTGAACACTCAAGCATTGAGATATGAGAAATAAAATCATGCCTCTTAAAAATTACCCATTCTGAAGCATATGTATAATAGCAAAAATAGACTAGTACAGTTAAATGTACTTTTCTGGAATTAAAGAGAGGACAACATAAGGTGTACAGAGAGAACGAGAAGAAAGAAAGGAATGACATGAAGCAAGCAAGAAAAGGAATCAAATACTGATAGAAGATACAAGCATAAACTGAAGGAATCAGAGTGAAAGGAGTCAAATGAAAACAGCACCCAGGATTGTGTTTATGAAAATCTCAAGAGAAGAGACAGAAAGCAGTTTAGCAGCTCGCCTTGCCTGTGAGTGTGGTGGGATAAGGTTCTAAGTAGATATGATAAAATATGATTGAATTTTTACTTAAGATGTGTGAATTTAACGATGTGTAAATTGTGCTTCTGCAAATCTGTTAAAAACTCAGAGTATACTTTTGGAAAGATACTACAGTGTCTGTGTGTGAGCAGACAAGTTCTCCTCTGAGGACAATGAAGAGCTAATGGGTCCAGAAGATTTGATTAGAAACTTTGAGTCATAAGTGCTCTCAAACCAATTAGAGTTTTCTTGTTTGTTTGTTTGTTTGTTTTTGGCCTGGTTGCCCATAGGTAATACTGCCAATGTAATTAGCTATCAAATATAATCTCACACAACCAATGAGAAGAAGTGGATACTAATAATAGATGTTCCTTATATAATGAGTGGTTTGGTTCACCACTCCCAGAGACCCTTTTCTAAGAACTCTTCTTCAAGCTGAGGCTGGACCTTAGCAAGTATTCTTGGAGAATGCTGTAATTGGATTAATTACACATTGAAATTGATCTATGATGACAAACAATCATTTCCTAATGCAAACATTTGTTATCTAATATAAATTACAAAATATTACCCACTGTACATCTTAGCATTCAGTTTGTACTTCTTTTATTTGTTTACTTTTTCTTTTTTTTTTAAAAAAAAAGATTTATTTATTATATATGTAAGTACACTGTAGCTCTCTTCAGACACTCCAGAAAAGTGCGTCAGGTTTCATTATAGATGGTTGTGAGCCACCATGTGGTTGCTGGGAATTGAACTCCGGACCTCTGGAAGAGCAGTTGGTGCTCTTAACCTCTGAGCCACCTCTCTGGCCACGTTTGTTTATTTATTTATTTTTATTTCATTGTTTTTATTTTTCAAGACAGGGTTTCTCTGTATAGCCCTGGCTGTCCTGGAATTTGCTCTATAGTTGAGGCTGGCCTCGAACTCAGAAATCTGCCTGACTCTGCCTCCTAAGTGCTGGGATTAAAGGCGTGTACTACCACTACCTGGCCAGTTTGTAAATTTTTAAATGTAACTCACCCATGGTAACCAATCGCATTTTATTCAAAGGTAGTTTGTACATAATTTTGACATCTGGCTTAAAATGGCCAGTTGGATTGATTCGTTGTATACTAGGCTTTAAGAAACTTTGTCAGCTGTTTTCTGAAATCCTTGATCATCAAATAGAGAAATTATGTTACTGTATTTTAAGCCATGAGTTGAGCGCTAGATTAACACCATGAAACAACAAACCTAGCCATCTGATAATGTTAAAAGAGTGTGCCTGCCTGCAGTGGGCCTGCACAAGTCTAGGTGTGTTAATATTCTATCATGTTACAAAGATAAGGAACTAAGATGTCCTGTGCATCCTTGCTGAGTTAGTGTCCTTATATATTCCTGGTAGAAAATACTACAATACTTAACTGACTCACCCAGGCTAATATGAACCAGTATAGCTAGGAAAACATTTGTTTAACATTTTACAGAAAATGAAATAACTACTGACAATAGAAAAGGATCACCTCAATGACCTATAATCTATACTTCACTGTCACTTTATTTTTCCCCAAGTCTTACCAGTTTTCCTCTCATTGTCGTGTGTGTGTGTGTGTGTGTTGCTGTGTGTGTGTGTTGGTTTGTGTGTATATGTATGTGTTGGTATCTGTGTGTGTGTGTATGTATATGTTGGTGTGCGCATGTGTATGTATGTGTTGGTGTATATGTGTATGTACGTGTTGGTGTGTGTGTGTAGTGCCTCCTTGGCTTTTTGGTAGGTTTGAAAGATTTTGTAGAAATAAGAACATGTATACTGTATTTTTAAAACATTTCTAAATTCATTTTTATTAATAATTATTTTGAAAATTTACTTGTTCTAAGTTCTTTTAAAACAAAAGCAAATATTAAGACATCAATATTACAAAATGTCAGACACTAAATTACTTTAATTTTACAGCAATTTCCTATTCTCATTTTCTGATGCCCATTAGAAAGAGTCAACATGGTTAACATGGTACTTGCATATTTTTATGGAAAAGGAATTGTTTTGTATATAGACCACACAGAGAATGTTTTCAGAAACAACTGTAATTTGTTTATTTCTTTGCTAATCTTTCAAACTAAGTACATATGTAGATTATTAATATTTAAAAATAATTAATCGAATTGTAAGAATTCCATCAAGATGTAGTGCCTTCAAGACAGCTAAATAGATCACATATTAGTAGGGATTAAGGCCAAAACAAACAGAATACTGGAAATACCTTGTATTATACCATACACAAAATTTAATACTGATCTTATGGAATAATCATTTTACCTACAATGCTGAATCTTACAAAATACTTTACAAGGACTTGAAACTATTAGATGATGAAAATATACTTTAATATAGATAACTATCTCTTCATTCACAGATACAGAGCTTCCATTATTAAATGAAACAATGCTTTTCTCTCATCTCATTTGATACGTTTCATATTTTGTATCTCTATGCAAAGAGGCTTTAAGTAACAAATTTACTGATAAAAGAACTGTTCTCAAATATCATATATTCATAATAAAAATATTCTATTTGCTTTTAAATAAAAAGATAGAACTTTTCAATCAGTTAGGTACAGGTTAAAACCTTTAATTATGTCCATAATTTAAGGCAGCTAGCGAATTTTACAAAGCATTTTTATTAATAGTATCTGATATTGAATATTTTTAATCATCTTTCCACTTCAGTGTCTATAATTCAAACTTAATATTTCTATGTTACTGGATAGCTTTTTCTCTTACAACTTTTCTAATTATAACAAAACTTTTACTACCCTCTATTATTTGCTTAAACTTTTAAAATAATCCACAACTTAAAATATAAAAATATAAGAATATCAACTTTTTCTACTAAATGTTTTATTTATTTAATATCCATTTAATTAGATTCATTACAGTGGTCTTGTGGAATATTAAAATTAATACATTCTTAATAAGAGCATACTGTGAAAATTTTTAATAAAAATAATTTATATGAAACTGTTGAGGTTTCATCTTGTTGTCTATTGTAATGCTAAGTGAGTGTCCTAAGACCTAGAGTCTGACCCCAAGTTATTTTTGATTGGTAAATAAAGACACCAAAAGCCAACAGTTGGGCAGAAGAAACATAGGTAGTAGGTTTAGGTTCCCTGGGCTTGGGATGGGAATAGATCCAGGAGGAGGAGGAGGAGAAGATGAGAAGGAGAAAGAAGAAGAAGCAGCCACTGGTTAGGTGAACAATAAAAACTTGGCACAGAGGGCTGGCAAATTGAAATTAAGAAGAGCCCAGATGAAACATTGTAAGTCATAAGTAGTAATTCAGGATTATAGATAGAAAAGTAGATTCTAATAGAACAGAGGGTAGGTATCTGCCCAGCTCTTGTGCTGTTCAAAGGTTATTGTAAAAATAAAGGCTATGTTTTATCCAAGAACTAAAGGGTTAAAGGTGGGGTACAGGACCCAGGTCCAGATTAAGTAACTTCTACAACATGAATCTAGAGGGTACCATAAAATCTAGCTTGTATTTCATAACAAGAAATAGTATCAGAGTAATCATAAGGCTCTCATTTTGAAGGCTTGATGACCCGAGCTCAAATCCTGGAACTCACATAAGAACCATCCACAATGGCATATGTGTGTTAATTTACAGTTTACCTGGGAAATGCCTCTGACAAACTGGAGGTATAGACTGCAGAATTTCTAGAAGCTCAAGGGCCCACTCTCCTGCTCTATGCAGCACTGAACGGGAGATGGCTGTGTTTCAAACAAGGTGGGAAGCAAAGATGACAAGGAAGATGTTCTGTGGGCTTATGCAGATGTATCGTAAACACACAAAAAGACCGTGAAACAACGGTTACCTATATTGCAAAATTGTGTTTCATTAGTTCACAAAAGTAAGTTTGCTGATGATTCATTTGATAATAATAAATGAATCAGCAATCCTTAATCCCTATAGGTGTCAAGTGACCCTATCACAGGGTTCACCTAAAACCATCAGAAATCACATATGCTTACATTATGGTTCATAAAAGTGGAAAAATTACATTATGAAGAGGCAACAAAAATAATTTTATGATTGAGGATCATCACAACACGAGGAATTGTATAAAAGGTTGCAACATTAGATAAATATATTGATGTTATCTAAGCCTTGGTTCTAGCTCTGTGGTAACCTGGATAAATTCCTTAATTTATTTTAACTTCTTAATCAATTGAAAAAGAAATGCAATGATAGTAACATCATTATTAGCTATTATGAGAATTAAATAAGCAAATATTTCATGAAGCACATACCAAATAATAATGCTTAATTAATCTCTGGATAATTTTGTTATTTGTTTCCAATTCCTACTTGAAATGTAAGCATAGAAATGAGTTTAATATAATAATTAAATATATACACAGAAGAATTAACTATAACAGATTTCATATTTTTATATTTCATTTATTGACAGTGTCTGTTTGGGTGGATGGGGGTGTATCTGAAGAGGTTAAGGATAACTTACATAAGTAGAGTCTCTATTTCTACCATGTGGATCCCAGGTAAAAATCTCAGGTAAGTATATTTAGTAGCAAATACCTTTTATTCACTAAGGCATTTTACAAACACCCGAATTCCAAATACAGCCACTTTTTTTCGATTTGATAAAAATATGACCAAAAAACAAAACCCAAAAAGCAAATAAACAAACAAACGAAAAAACAACCCAAGTGATTCACAGCCTTTGGTAAAACAAAAACAAAAACAACAACAATAAAAAAATTAATCAAATGATTCACAGCCTTTGCTATTAACGTTATAAGAGAAAAAATTACCATAGAGAACAAAGTCAGAATTTACAGAAAAAGGCATAGAGATGCAAAGAATAGGGAAGCCTAGTGATACAGCAAAGAGCATCAGTCATATGTCTTATTAATGATGTGGTGGGTTAAAATACAATAAAAGTTTAGAAAAAATAAATAATAGATAGATGATAGAGACAGAGGGAGGGAGAGGGAGGGAGGGAGGGAGGGGAGAGAGAGAGAGAGAGAGAGAGAGAGAGAGAGAGAGAGAGAGAGAGAGATATCAAGGAATCCATGGGTTAATAACTAGCTGTGGCCTATTCCCCTCAGCTGTTGAAGCAACAAGAAGAATGAACATGCAAGTTTCTACCTGCAAACAGAGTTGGGCAATTTTCAACACAGACCCATATTCGTTAACTATTGACAAGTTTAATCATAGTTAACCTTTAGATGTTTCACTGCCATCATTTACAGAAACTTACAATGAATTCCTGGTAAATCAGCCAAGGGAAAATATTCATCACTATTCTAGGGAAGGATTTCCACATCAAAGTAGTGACCTCTTTGAAAGAATTGTTTGGCCTGATGTTTCCTATTATAGTGCAAAAGCCAAGCTGACCAAGGCAATCCAAAGATTCAGGGTTCCATATATATTCAAAGACATTTGACAATACTGAATAAGACAGAATTTATCAAGAGGCTTTTAATTTCTTCTTAATGAGATAATGTGTGTGGAATTCACTGGATCTCTTCTTTTTTTTATATTCAACCACATCTACTGAATTCTATCCAAGACAGCCCAAATGATTAAGGTTTTGTGAATTAAACTGGACAATCAAGGTCCACAGTTGTGCTTTCTACATATTTTATAATCACTTACTCCAGCGTTTACTTGTACACTATATACCTAAGTTAATGTCCAGTTCAAATATATCTTAATTAATCATTTCCTATGTAGAATTTAAGCCAGTGAGTTAGCTCAGCAGGCTGACTCTTGCCAACAGTTCAATGACCTGAGTTTGAGCTTTGAAATTCACAGGAAGTGGACTCCAATAAGCTTAAACCCTGATATTCCAGTAGATATACACACAAAATAAATGATAAATATAATTTATAAAAATAAGAAAGATTTACATGGTAAAACTCTAAGGCCCTGGGTGCATGGTTGTACATCTGTTTTATTGTTTGAAAAAAGTGAAAGATGCATATTAAAATGTCACAATGTATATATTATCTTTCTATCCTTTACATCAGTTTAACTCTACCTAAAACCTCCTAGAGTTTGACCAGAGTTCTATCCCAATTACAGACACACCTATCCATAGTTCTACCTCTTCATTTTGAAGTTTTTAGTAATCTTGTTCACATCTAAGAAGTGCATTAGTTTACCACAAATATAACACAGTGGATCAGCACAGAAACTGTGTGATCCTACAAACGTGGAAGCTTGATGACCAGAACATAATTTTAGAGGACTATGAATGTATTAAACATGAATCAGTAAATTTAGTACTTTTGTGGAAAAGAGGAGTCAGCATTAGAACTCATTGAAACATTTAAAATCCCATTATTTTGTAAACTGGAATCTGTTCAATCTCATTAAAAGTCATTTTTGTTAGAAAATGAAACAGCAACAACAAAATCACACAACTAGGCAAACATCTCATTTATACTAACTGTAAAAGAAATAAGCCTTATTGTGCAGTAAATAGAGTAGAAACATTGACTTTTTAACAACTTCTGAATATAGAAATTAATATGAAAAGAACACTCATTTCTTAGGTATTATTTAGGTAACTGCCCCTCTCTTTACTGTTACATCAGCTTTGTTTAGGAGAGAGGTGTTTGGGGAGATTAAGCCAAGGCATTGTGCATAATAGGCACTATTTTTCTAGTGGAAAGGAAAAAAAAATATTTTTTTCCACTTAGCAACAACACTGGCTCTAATAGCTTAATTTCTTTCTTTCTAATCTACTTGGTTAAACCATGTAATTAAAAGTGTAAAGAAGAAATTATCTAAGACTATAAACTACTCATAACATAACAAAATAGTGTATTTTTCCTACGTTATAAAATTCAATTACATGGATTCCAAGCTGTCCACTGTCTGTCCTACAAAATATATTTCTTAACATGATTGAAATTTATCCTCCTCCATAAATAATATTTAAGCAAAATAATTACTAAATGTTCTGTAAAATTTGTATAGATACAAATGATTATGGGGCATTATTATTACTAATACACAGAGATGGAAGGCATAGAATGCATCTTCATGTTGGGGAGAGTGGGTAATAGTTAGCTCATAGCATTCTCTTGTCTCTGTTGCTTCGTTTTTATGTAGCAGTGATCACATGCTTATGTTCATTCATAAAAAAAAAATAAGAAAATGTACCTTGTCTTGATAGATGCTTTCTAATGGGAGTTTTGAATATGAGGCAGAATAATGACCTAAGTAGATTAAACTAAGTAAAAATAAAATAAATCATTACAGTTCAAGATAATAAGAAGGTGTAACAGGAATCAAACATGCTTTTGCCAAACATGTAGAGAAAGCAAAACTTGGAAAAAGCGCAGCCATAAAACATAAACTGATAAATCCCCTTTCATAGAGCAGACCCATGTACTCTGTCATTTTATATGTGAATAAGGACATTTTTTAAAGACTTTTTTTTTTATTTATAGGAGTACATTTTAGCTGTCTTCTGTATTCAGACACACCAGAAGAGGGCATCGGATCCCATTAGAGATGGTTTTGAACCACCATGTGGTTGCTGGGAATTGAACTCAGGACCTCTGGAAGAGCAGCCAATGCTCTTAACAACTGAGCCTCTCCAACCCAAAGAAAAGATTTCTACCTATGAAAATGTAAAAGTGGTTTGGTGTCTGCAGACAGGATAGATTTTCAGGTGAGGTGGTCCCCAGATGGCATGATCTGGTTACAGCTTTGTGACTGCTCCATATCACAGTGGAAACAGGCACTCTCTTCCATTCATCTCTGGATGGCAGTTTGCAAGGATGCCTAATCTCATCTATTTAAGAGACTACTGGGATTCCACCTCACACCAGTCAGATTGACTAAGATCAAAAATTCAGGTAACAGTAGATGCTGGCGAGGATATGGAGAAAGAGGAACATTCCTCCATTGCTGGTGGGATTGCAAGCTGATACACCCACTCTGGAAATCAGTTTGGTGGTTCCTCAGAAAATTGGACATAATACTACCAGAAGATCCAGCAATACCTCTTCTGGGCATATTCCCAGAAGATGTTCCAACTTGTAATAAGGACACATGCTTCACTATGTTCATAGCAGCCTTATTTATAATAGCCAGAAGCTGGAAAGAACCCAGATATTCCTCAGCAGAGGAATGGATATAGAAAATGTAGAGCATTTATACAATGGAGTACACTCAGCAACTAAAAACAATGAATTTACAAAATTCTTGAGCAAATGGATGGATCTGGAGGATATCATCCTGAGTGAGGTAACCCAATCACAAAAGAACTCACATGATATGCACTCACTGATAAGTGGATATTAGCCCAGAAACTTAGAATACCCAAGATACATTTTGCAGCACACATGAAACTCAAGAAGAAGGAAGACCAAAGTGTGGATACTTCATTCCTCCTTAGAATGGGGAAAAAAATTCCCATGGAAGAAGTTACAAAGTTTGGAGCTGAGATGGAAGGTAGGACCATCCGGAGGCTACCCCACCCGGGGATCCATACCATAAACATCCACCAAACCCAGACACTATTGCATATGCCAGCAAGATTTTGTTGATAGGACCCTGATATAGCTGTCTCTTGTGAGGCTTTGCCAGTGCCTGGCAAATACAGAAGTGGATACTCACAGTCATCTATTGGATGGAACACAGGGCCTCCAATGGAGGAGCTAGAGAAAGTACCCAAGGAGCTGAAGGGGTCTGCAACCCTATAGGAGGAACAACAATGTGAACTAACCAGTACCCCTGGAGCTTGTGTCTCTAGCTGCATATGAAGCAGAAGATAGCTTAGTTGGCCATCATTGGGAAAAGAGGCCGTTGGTCTTGTGAAGATTATATACCCCAGTACAGGGGAATGCCAGGGCCAGGAAATGGGAGTGGGTGGGTTGGGGAGCAGGGTTCAGGGGGAGGGAGGTTATAGGGGACTTTCGGGATAGCATTTGAAATACAAATGAAGAAAATATCTATTAAAAATTGTTTTTGGAAAAAAAATCCAATAAGGGAAGGCCAGAAGTACACAAACATCTTCTCCAGACCAAAACATGCCTTGAAGAATGTTTTAATGTTCTAATTTCCAACATATTAATTTCTAAGGATCCTGGCTGTGCTATACTGATGCCTGAATCTGGCAACAGCTTGGTAATTGTCCCTGGTTGCAGCCTTCTGCATGCATGAATTTCATGTCCAGATTTAATTTATGAGGACAGTTATTTTCACAATTCCCATACTTATATTCAGACCAAATAACTAATGATATCTATTATACTATTCAATAAGATGGGGTGCATATTCCTAGATGGAGCTTACCAGTCAGAAGAAACACAATTTAATGAGACATTCTCAGGGAAGATGCTTCTGGAAATGATAAAAGGAATGAATTTTATGTGGCTGTTCCTGTGCTTATGCAATCTATACATATTGAATAAGTGTGTGTGTGTGTGTGTGTATATACATATAGTTTCTATACATATGAAGTTTGCACATGAATATGGAAAGTTTTGTGTACATATTTTGAGTATGTGTTCACGTGTTTATTGATTGCATATGTCCATGCAGTGTATATGGTAGTACATGTAGACTATATGTGTGGGTGTATATGGAGTATATATGTGAATGGTGGACATGCATATGAAATGTGAGCATATGTGGATTTGTGTAAAAATACTTATTTGTGGGTCTTTCAGGGAGTTTCATCACATGCACATATTCATGCTCATGACTTTCAAATACATGTAAATATTTCTTCATTTAAACTTTTGTTCCAATTACAAGGGGGTCAAGTTTTCCTCAGTTTCACAGTCTTGCTCTCTATCAATGGTTTTGCAAATAGAAGATTAGGAAAAGATTACATGTTTTAAAGAACTATGTTTTTTTTTTTTTCTTAAGAGTTAACTTTAGAGCTGGACAGATGACTTAGTGGTTAAGATCACTGACTGCTCTTCCAGAGGTCCTGAGTTCAATTCCCAGCAACCACATGGTGGCTCTCAACCATCTGTAATGGGATCAGATACATAAAATAAATTAATCTTTTAAAAGAAGAGTTAACTTTAAAAACAAACAAATATAAAAACTTCAAAAAAACTGCTCTGACTTTTTATTTTTACACTATTTTCTTTATCCTTATTTAGATAAAATCTCAGGTAAGAAAAATTAATATGGTAAGCTCAAAACTTTTTCTGTGGGTTGGAAAGAAAATCCACAGGAAGTTTACATTCAAACCTATACTTTAGGAGCTGTAGGGATGACTCAGTGCTTAAGAGCACTTAGCACTCAGTGCTTAAGAGCACTAGGTAACCTTCTGAAAGACCATATTAAATTGCCAACATCCACAGGATAAGTACACCTCAAGTTGGGGGGGAATCCAAAGCTATCTGCTCACTTCCACAGGTACTGTATGCATACAATGCATAGATATATATGCAGACAGTACACTCGCACATATAAAATAGAAATAAAAGTAAATTTTAATAAATAAAACTTCACTTTTTGTCACTACAGTACAAGAAAGCTAAAAACAAAGTTTTCAACCAAGTAAAAAATGGGGCTCTTAGTAAATCAGAAAGAATAGAATGCGGTATAAATAACCTTATGTACAGCCATAAAGAATTTTTATTAGTCTGAGTGCTGAAAGCACAAATGAGGATCCTGTACTGAGAGCCTGGAGTCCTTCTTGTGCAGTGTGAACCCACTAATAAAGGTCAGCTGATGCCCAGAGTGGTTACTACTGCCCAAAGCCATGTCTATATTTATAATGGACTATTGGTCTTGGGCTGAAAATCACTTTTAAGACTGTTCAACAAATCATCCAAGTGAAGCTACAGCTCTGCCCAGAGGAAATAACAGATTCAGGGATGCTAATAAATTCAACCCTAAAGCATTTTCTAAGTCCTGAGCCCTTGACTCTCCAGAACTGTTTTTTGTTTGTTTGTTTGTTTTTTCATTTCCTGCATTAATTACTTTTTACATACTGGATTCAGTTCTTAAAAATAAAGTTAACATCCAAAAGCCTTCCAAAACACTAGCTTGTATGCTGTTGTTTGTCATTATATGTTTAAAAACAACTTTGTATTTACAGTTGTTAAAAAAAAATAATAACCATTGTTCCCTTCAGGCTTTCTTTATAGCTGGATCTCATTCCTTTGTAACTCCTGCAGACACAAAGAACCACTCTTCACCATGGATCATCAGTAGACACACTTGACTGAGAAATTGGCAGCCTGGCTCAACCCTCATATGAAAAGTTTGTGCTTGAATTAACACAGAGACCCACACTGGACAACATCCAGACAATGAAAGACTATAGAGGATTTAGTCCTAAACAGGTTGTTGTCATCAACTCCCTTCCTTCAGGGTCCAGGGTTCTATGAGGAAGAAAAGACAGAAGGATTGTAAGAACTAGCAGTGGCAAATGACACTGAGGAAACAGACACAACAGACAGACACAGACACGGTGCACATAAGAACACACAACTGCCACGATGCACATAAGAACACACAACAGACACGGTGCACATAAGGACACACAGTGGCTATGACAGAAAACACAGGGAGCTCAGGCCATTCTGCATCCCAACTCTGAAAGGAGGAAGGTGAAATGGAAACTAGTCACTAGTGAAGAAGTAATTTGCAACCAATATCCTCTGAAAAGAGGAATAATCAGTTGTTTTTATTTGAGTGGCACTGGTTATATCAATAATACTTCAGGACAGGACCCATACCCAAAACTAGTTGTCCAATGGAAAACAAAGTCATTGGCTTTCCTATGGAATTTGTGTTTTGTTTTGGTATTTATTTTGCAATAGTTTTTTTTATGCTGGTCCCAAATTTTGTTTTCCTAGGTTTTGTTTTGTTTTGTCTCATTTTGCCTTGTTTTGAGAGAGAGAGAGAGAGAGAGAGAGAGAGAGAGAGAGAGAGAGAGAGAGAAAGAGAAAATAAATTTGGGTATTTAGAGGTGGAAAGAATTGACTTGGAGTTATGGAAGGGGAAAACATGATCTACAAATTTGTATGAAAACGAAGTTTTAAATTAAAAAAAAAAAAAGGAGAGAACAAAAACAAACTAATAGGGCTATCAAAATTCTTTACTGTTTGAAGAACCAAGACTGACAACTCAAGTTTAATACCAGGGCCTTAATGTTGAAATACTAAAATAAAATTCTGCAATCTACACATCCTCTCTGACATCCATACTAGCACGTACACACACGCACACACACACACACATACACACATACACAATTTCTTGTTGTCATAGAAATTTGATTTATAAATGTGCTCCCTCTTTAGCCATCAAAAGGCATCAGTAAAACTTGAGCATTCTTACACAGATGGAATATTATAAGGGCCATAATAAATACTAGGTAATTTAAGCCACCGTCTGTTTCTTATTTGCCATGTGCCTACATGAACATCTTGCCATGTATTAGCACATCGCAGGACAAATAGTCTCTGGTCAACATTTTCCAGAAATTAAAGAAGGACAGTGATCCAAATTCAGTCATGAAAAATAGGGGGGAATGTGGAACATGATATACGCTTCTGCACACCATAAAGTGTGGTAAACAGCATCAAATAAATAACCCTTACTTCAAATCAATCACTCATTCATTTAAACTGAAGTTCAACTGCAACATTCTAGTATCAACAAGAAACTGATAGAAAAAAAAATGGGTGTTTGTTTCCATTCTTCCTGCTTAAATCATTTTTTAGAGCTCTACTTTTTAAATGGTGAATGGTGATTTTACATCTATTTCATAGGCTATTGCTGACAGATATGTATTTAGTCTACTAGAGGATCCATCTATAATGGTAAAGCTTAAGTAGTACCAACTGGGTCTTTTGAGCTTTATATTTTGAACTTAAGGTCAAATACATAATCACATATAGATATGGTCACCTAGTTATTTTCCCGATCAATATTATTTGCTCAAAGAGAAATTTCAGAAGGACAACAACACTCCCCAAATGAAGCAATTTACTGGAAATTTGTGATTTATTCCAAGGCTGACTTAGTGAGTGAATACTACTCTTGTGACATTAATTTTGGAAAGGTTGAAAGACTTTTCCCATATCTTAGTCATTTAATACCAACAATGGTTTTAATTATTTTAATTAGTTTTAAAATATTCATTTAATATTTTAAATTGTCAGTTACCATCTCACATGATAATTAAAATTTACAAAGCAAAGAGAAAGTGTTCTTCAAAATAAATCCGTATGACCTATATGCTATTTCTTTTTATTTCTTACAGGAGGATGCTTTTAGGCTCAAAATTCTGTTTTTCAGGCATTATCTTTATAATACTCTTTCCAGTTCTTAGGAAATGTCAATGACCTACTGTGACACAACTTTGATAATTTTGAAAGATTCAGAGCAGCCAGTTGATAACCCTGAGTTTGTCTGGCTAACTTCAATGTTTACAGAGGACTGTCTTAGGTTAGAAATAGTCACAGATTTGGTGAGAGGCCTCTTTACTCATATGTTGTAGAAATATAAACACATATTTTTTAAACTAATTGTGCCAATTTTAAGGCAGTAAGAAAATGAAAACATTCTCAGAACATTTACAATTTAACATGTTGACATTGAAGAGAGAAAGCCAGTCATTGCAAAACACTTACGTAAGGGCAAAAGGTTCCAAACCCTACCCTGTACCAAGAGGGACTTTATAATCCAGTGACCTGAATGAGTAATAGCTATTTAACTACTAATTAGCTAGGATTAATGGTTGAAATAAAATAAATATACTAGGTGTGGTGCTATGTGCCTAAAACGGTAGCATTTTGGAGAAAGGCTGCAGGAAGTCCAAGGTTATGGTGGATTAAAAATGAGTCTGAGAGCTAGAACATGTTTGATTTAAAAAGTTCTAAAAATATATCCAAGTTTTGCTATTTTCCTAAGTGAAAAGCATGGCCACAAAGAGTTCTCTTTATGATATGCAAGAGTAATCGACTCAATAAAACCTATCTTCCTATAACTTACCAATATCTATCCATTTCTAATACAAATGTCAACATTCCAACACATATTTCAGAAACTGTAGCTCATCTTAAAATACATCCAGTAGAGCATGAACCGAAGCTCACAAATTGTATGTTAGGGTTACTTATTTTGGTTGCCGCTGAAATTAAAGCGAAAACCACTGGTTTATATGCTCTCCATCATTTTTGTAACTTACAATATTTTATACTGCATATAGTATACAAAAATGGAGACATTTCCAGTGTGTCCTCAATAAAAACACAAATGTCTGATGGAGACAAAGAAATGGAGACAACAGAAAGTGAATATATGGCAGAACCATTTTTTGGACCTTTCACTGAAATGCCAAGAAAGATTTCTTTGAAGATTTGGCATAAGGTCTGAGGCCAAAAGTTTAACAAAAATTAAGTTAAGATCATTCATGAAAGAAAATAAAAAGCATTTGGTTCAAGCCCATAAATCAGGAAACGTGTGATTTCAGAAAGGGAGATAAAGAAAGCAGAGGGAGCTTGCACATTGAAAGGAGAAACCGTGCACGGTGAGCTCAGTAAGTAGGCCAGCTGACAGAAAGCCGACTGATAAGGTTTTGAATTTAAAAGTATTAGGAAGCAAGCATATTTTAAATATACAAGATTATTCTTATTGTTCTAAGAAAAATATTTTAGAAGGATATACACAAAGAGACTCAACCAACTAAGCAAGATACAACGGATGAGGAAAGCCCTAGGTGTAACAGATGCATGACACAGAGACTTCCTACAGAAGATGCTTATAGAGCAATTAGACAGTCAGTGTAAGAAGGCAAAGAATAAATACATTAAATAGTAAATGTGTTCAGATCTCTAATGAACTAGGAAGACTGAGTGATATTGGGATAATATATCAGTTGAGAGAGAAAAAGCAATCTCTTTGGATAGCTGAGGTGATTAGCCTATTCAGTGTTGAAAGACAGAGATAACTGAACTCAATCGAGACAACAGAGAAAGCTGGACCGTGAGATGAGGAATAGCAAGAGTAGCTTTTTCCCAAGGCGCACCAAATGCCTTGATGGAAAAGGATAGTGAAGGAAATGTTATGTAAGTATGTAAATTATTCTTCCACAGACATATATTTTAGAATTATAAAAATAACCTCCTCAACTTCCTAGTTCACAGCACAACACATTTTCCTTGAAAGAACTGCTTCATATGTGTGGAAATGAAGCCTAGCCATGGTCAGATATCCTGGGACTCATTTCTATTGGACCATGTGAGGAAAATTCTTTTCAATACTTTCATTAATTTTTTAATTACATTTTTATATTTTGAGAATATAATTACATCATTGTTCATTTATTTCCTTCCCACAAACCTTCCCATAAAACCCTCCTTGCTCTCTTTCAGATTCATGTATATTTTATTCAGTATTGTTACATACATACTACACACATATACTTAAATATATGCCACATATAAAGCATGTATATATTCCATATAGAGAGAGTATGTATGGAAAATGTATCTCTGCCATTATCAAAAATCCTTAGTTGCCAACATTTCTTTTTATAAAGTTGAAATATGAAGAGATTCCCTCAGTCCATTTTGAACTCATGCTTAGGCAGGCATATTGGTGATACTTTATGTATCTTGCTTTGGTATTACTAGAGGACAATCTCTGAGCCTGATCCTCTGACTCTTAAATTTATCTAATGGCCTATTCAGCAATAATTTCTGAGCCTTTGGTGCAGGATTTGAATAGTTGATATAGATATGATTCCACAATTATGCATCTTGACTGATTGTTGTATTCAGCCTTTGACTATTCCAAAACGTAAGTTCCCTTGAAGGGGAGTGAGGACTACACTTCTCTGTGGGCACTGGGATAAATATTTAGAACATAGGTAGGGATTGTGCTGGTTTGAGACAGGTTATAAGTTCTCCTCCAAGACATATGACTTCACAAGCGATCGTTATAGGCACTTAACTTTTTTAATACCTTTTTTATCCAGAACAAACATTAAATGTTATAAAACAACAGACAAGAAACACTACTAGGCTACGAAAATAATTAAATGGAAGGGGTAAGGCACATTTGTTTCTCAGTTCTGCACAAAGAACAATGAAATGCAGGAAGCCTCAGAATGGTCATCTCAATTCAGGGAATTCTGCAATTTGTTCTCAAATGGTCAACCCTGAAATCATATACATACAAATAACACTGAACATACTTACTAGATTGTATTAAAAATTTAGAGATTGGTATATATAAAACAATTGACAAATAAGAAACCATACATTTGTAAAAAAAAAAAAATTATGTTTTATGGGAAAAGTGGGACTGAAGAAAATGAATGAGGGAAGACATAATCATAATCTCAAAAATTAAAAAGTTGATGTTAAAACTTAAGATATGCCATGTTTCATTACACTATTAAATATAATTCATTAAAATAATTTTGTGAATGGTATGAGAATCTGGATTTCTACAGCAGCGGGTTTGGTACTAATCCAGTGCAGGAACATTTGTGTTCCAGTTTCATTGCATACATACACACACACACACGTACACACACACACACACACACACACACACACACACACACACACACACACAGAGAGAGAGAGAGAGAGAGAGAGAGAGAGAGAGAGAGAGAGAAACACATAATTAAAGAGATATAAATCAATGAGCCATATACAGCATTTGCCTGTAATAATAAAGTCCTAAGGGACATACACAAGGAAATATAACCCAGTCATATGGAAGTTTTATTTCTAGCTTTTTGGGAAACCTCCAGACTGACTTCAAGTCAAGTTATTCCAGTTTTCAATTCCACTAACAGTTTGTAAAATTTCAAGGGTAATATAGATGTGTGTTACAAAAGTGAGAGGGTGGGAGAAGAGTAAATTAAGGATATTCTTAATATACAGGCTGGTTGATAAATGGAATAGAAACAAAGACACCCCCCCAAAAAAAACCCCTACACACCTATGGACACTTAATTTTTGACAAAGAATTAAAAATCAAACAATGGAAAAAGGAAAGAATCTTCTTCAACAAATGGTGCTAATCTAACTGGATGTCTGCATGTAGAAGAATGCAAGTAGATCTATATTTATCACTCTGAAGTTAAAACTCAATTTCAATAGGATAATGAACCTTAACATAAAAACCAGATATACTAAATCTAATAGAAGAGAAAGGGGAAAATAGCTAGGAACACCTTGGTAGAGGAGACAGTTCCCTGAATTGAACCCCAATGGATAAGGCTCTAAAATCAACATTTGATAAATAGGACCTAATGCAACTGCAAAGCCTTTGTAAGACAAAGGATACTGTCAATAGGACAAAATGAAAGCTATCAGATTGGGAAAAGGTCTTCACTAACCCTACATCTGACAGAGAGCTAATATCTAAAATATATAAAGAACTCAACAGCTTAGATTCCAACAAACCAAGTAAGCCAATTAAAACTGGGATATAGAGCTAAAAAGAGAATTCTCAAATGGCCAAGAAGAACTTAAATAAATATTTAGTACCCTTGGTCATCAAGGAATTGCAAATCAAAACAACCCTGACGTTTTACCTTATACCAATCATAATGAATAAGTTCAAATCTCAAGTGACAACACATGCTGGTGAGGATGTGGGAGGGATTCCTCCATTCTGGTGGGAGTGAAAACTGTACAACCACTCTGGAAATCAATCTGGTAATTTCTCAGATTATTGGAAATAGCTCTAACTGAAGAACCAGCTATACCACTCCTGGGCATACACCCAAAAGAATCTCTATCAGGCCATAAGGATACATACTCCATTATCTTCATAGCACCTTTATTTGTAGCAGCCAGAAACTGGAAAAAAACCAAAAAAACAAAACTAGAAATCCCTTAACTGAAGATTGGATAAAGAAAATTTGGTTCATTTACACAATTGAATACTATTCAGCTATTATAAACAAGGACATTATGAATTTTGCAGGTAAATACATGAAACTAGAAAATATCCTGACCTAAAAGCACATGCATGATACATACTCACTGGTAAGTGGTGATTAGTCATGAAGTACAGACTACTTAGAAGGAGAAATAAGAGTCATGGAAGAGAGGGCTCTGGGAGAGGTGGGGTGAGGGGAATGATAGGGCAGAATAAAGTTTGGGGAGAGATAAGAGAGGGGCCTAAAAGACCAGAAGAATGGATGGAAATCTGCAGTTGGCAGGGGTGTGTAGGCTGGTGAACCTCTAAAAGTCCCAGAGACCTGGAAAAGGGAGAGGTTCCCCAGCAGTCAATGCAGGTGACCTGAGACTACATGTCTAATAGTGCAAACATGGAAACTCAAGAGTTCACCTCCTATAGTCAGGCAGGTCCCCATGGGGAGAGATAAAGACACCAGCGCCCCCCCCCCACCCAAACACATAAAACTTTCAGTCCCAATTTTGTCCCATCTTAAAAAAAAAAAAATGCAGGGACAAAGATGGAGCAGAGACTGAAGGAATGCCAGACCAATAACTTGTCCTACCTGAGACCCCTCCTATGAACAAGCACCAATCACTGAAACTACTAATGATATTCTGTTGTGGTTGTAGAAGGGAGCCTAGCATAACTGTCTTCTGAGAGGCTCTAGCTGGCAGATGACAGAAACAGATTCAGATGCACGTAGCAAAACATTGGATCTAGGTATGGGATCCTTATGGAAGAGTTTGGTGAAGGAATAAAAGCCCTAGAGAGGATAGGAACCCCACAGAAAGACTAGCATAGTCAAATAGCCTGGACACCTGGGAATTTGAGAGCCTGAGCCACCAACCGAAGAACATGCACGGGCTAGACAGAGGCCACTAGCACACATGTAGCAGGTATGCAGCTCAGTCTCCATTTGATTGCCCCCAACAACTGGAGCAGAGGCACATGTAATATGTATATTTAATTTATTCTAACTCTTCCTCACCCATATATGTATGTATATATGTATATGTGTGTGTATCTGTGTCTGTATTATATATGTTTGTATATAAATGTTATATATATAAATATTATATATATTGTATATTATATATGTGGCAAAGTATCTATCTTATAAACCATGTTAGATTATAGATGGTCCAGTAGAACATGCACAATATAAAAGAACACAGGTAATACTGGAAGTTAAAGGTTTAATCAAGTATTGGGAAGGAAGATAAAAAGAAGAGAGAAAAGTGGATGTATAAACCATATTGGTAATATATTCAAAAGACTTAAAGAAACCCACTAGTTTGTAAGCTATTTAAAGATATATTTTAAAACCGAAGTTTGAATAGAGATATACTCTTGGGCCCCATTTTGGGCCTTGAGGACAAACCTGAGCCTGGCTCGAGTTTTTGCGGCCTTGTAGGAAATCCTAAGCCTGGCTCAAGTTTTGAGACCTGTCTCAGACACTTCCGTTTTGGGTAAATCAACAATACCTGTTTGACCCTGCCTCTGCCCCACCATTGCTGATGTAGAGTTTTGCCATTGGCCCTGTCAGTCACTCCACACCCTCCGTCACACTTCCCCACCTCATACATCATCTTACCCCACCAAAATTCCACCTCTCTATGTTCCGAACTTATAAGTAAGAGGCTGATGCCATAAAGTTGAGTTCCTGCTTCAAAAAGACTCCCAGCTTGGTGTGTTTCTTTTGGGTGGTCAACACTAGCCATCCAGCTCAGCCCCTCAGGGCTGGTGCCTCTCTCCTCTCACCTGGACCTTTCAGCAAGGAACCAACAATATACTACATGGATAGACAAGAACACTTTGAGTTATTGAATGAACACATCCCAGACACAGAATGCTATTTGTCTTAGGGTTTCCACTGCAGTGAAGAGATACTATGACCATGGCAACTCCCAGTTGGGGCTGGCTTACATATTTCAGAGGTTCAATCTATTTTCATCATGGGAAGAAGTATGGAACCATGCATTAAAAGGAAGCAGGAACAGACTGTATTCCAGGCAGGTAGGAGAACAGTCTCCAATTCTATTCCCAAAGTGACACATTACCACCAACAAGGCCAGACCTCCTAACAGTGACACTCCTGGGCCCCCATTGGCTTGTTTAAACACATAAGTCTATGGGTACCATACCTAACCATAGTCTAATGAAAGTTATATTTATTTTAATTTCAGAAGTCCCATAGTCGAAAACAGTATCAACAAAGTTAAAAGTCCAAAGATCAAAATCTCTTCTGAGATTCATCCAATCACATAGTTGTAATTCCTTATAAAAGCAAAATCAAGAAGCAGATCACATACCTTCAACATCACAGGATATAGATATTACCATTACAAAACTTCATAGTGAGGAATACTGGACCAAAGCATGGTGACTATAACTCAGAATCCAGATCAAATGCTTATGTCATTCCATGTCAATTTGACACACAATCGTATCTTCTTATAGCCAAGTGAAAGCAAAAACTATGTCATAAATATAAAACTGTATTTTATTTAACTTCAAACACTTAGACAATAAGCTTAGCTGGGAAGGATCTTATCCTTAATCTTTTTTATCTACTTGAACACATGATTTAACTCCATTGGATTTCCTAGTGCCCCTTTACTCTTTGAACTATACATTTCATATTTTTCCTTCTAAGCTTTTTACACTTGATCAAAATGTTCTTCTTAAGTAGATACCACAACCCAGAGTTTAACAGGGGTTGTTTTGAGACCTCCTTTGTCAATGCAATTAATCTGAGTCTCTTCAATTTGCCCTCAGGGTGACTCTACAGAGAAGGGGAAAGAAATAATAGCATTCTTCACCAAAATACCACAAAATCTGCTTCTAGATCACATACTAAAATTCTCCTCTGAAACCTCTAAAGCTAAGCTTCCAAAATACAAATACACCCTTAGCTCCAATGCCTTCCATATTTTTTCCTCGGAAGGCCCATTATGTCCCACATAAAACACTCCATGGCTACCCAGATCCAAAGTCTCAAAATCGACATGGTCAGGCCTATCACAGCAATACCTCACCGTGGTACCAACTTCTGTCTTAGTTCAGTTTTACTGCTGTAAACAGAGAACAAGGAATCACTGTTGCAGTACTGGTATGTTACTTATGGGGATAAACAATAGATTGCTGATTATATTTGAGACCTGTTCCAAAAAGGAAACTCCAGTCCTGGTTATTGTAAATCTGGTTAAAACTTTCTGGTCTTGGGAGGTTATAAGCCTCGGTGAAATATTTTGTTGCTTTGTTAAGCTGTCATGCAGTCAAACTGTCTTGTAAGTGTTTATATTTATACTTTTTATTGTAATGGTCTCAGTGTTGGGCAGAGAAGCTTCTTACGATGTGTTTTTTTGCACAAACTCATAAAGTGTTAGAGTGCAGAGAATGAGTGCTCAGCTGTTGATTAAACTTCCCTTATCCAAAACTAAGAGATCATTTTTGAAGAGAGGATGGAAATATGGGGAGTGTCATTGAAAATTATGTCTTCTAGACATGACACGGCCTATGTGTGAATAAACTCAAAGGTGTTCTGGGTTCCTGCCCAGGAACTCCACAATATCATACCTGTCAAAATGTCACCATGACTGGAGGAGAGGGTATGACTAAGGGGCTTCTGATAGCTGTGGGCTGCCGTGGAATGGGGAGTCAGTTGGTTTGCAGTTGGTTCCTATATGCCAATGCATCCCCATTAACATATGTGAACCATTAATAGGTTTAGGGTTTTTGTTTTTTAAGTTTTAGCTAAAATAAGAGATAAAATTGGGAGAGAAACTTGTGGGGCATCCAGATACGTGTTTCAGGGAGGTAGTTGGTTAACTGTATGATCAAATCATCTTGTATACCTATCTTAAAGTTTTAAAGACCAAATGAAAGTTACTATTTTTTGAAGGCTGCCTCAGTTCTTTGAAGAATGCTTATATAATACTGTTTTATCTTCACTTTTTAAAATAAAAAAAATCAAGACACAATAAATATATCTTTTTATATTGTACCCATAAAAAGTGTAGGGAATAGCCAGGATTCCATCAAATCTACTTTATTTCTGAAGAAATGCTCCTATACAAAGCTATACATATTCCTGGCCTCTGAGAATTAAGTCTCTAGAAAAAAAATCTTTTCTATGGAACTCTTTAACATTTTCCCTGAATTACAGCAATAAAAGTCTGCTCTATATTTGAATGGTACATTATGGCTTACAAATCCTTTTATATGGATTACCTTGATCTTTGCAGTTACTCAGCCCTGGTGACAGTGCTTGAATTTATACTTAAGAACTGGAACAGATGTAGAAAAAAAACACACAAACAGCAAATAAAGAGTCCCATGGAGAAAAGTTATAGTACTGAGGTTATATTTTGGTTGAAGGAAAAGAATAAACTGAATGCTCTCAATGGTCAATATAAAAGATAATTATAAAGTAACGGATTGAAAGTGTTTTTTCACCTTCACAGTTGGCACATTAGCAGGAACCAGCTCATATGAATTTCAAATGAGATATTTAGAACACCCTAAAATCAATTTGCTAGCAAATCAAGGACCTAAAAATAAATACCCAAACTTTGCACATAAAGACAAAAGTCTATAATAAATGTAATTCAGCTGGGAAATAAGAATTATAGAAAATACTTGAGTGGCTCCATGAAATTAAATTATTACGTAAACTAGAGAAGTGCTATATAATATGTACATAGAAAAATACTGGTGAAAGTTAATGTAACCAAGATTATAACATAATTAAATCAGATTATAGAATGTATGTACACAAGAGACAGTGCTTAAGTGAATCTCCCCATGTTCCAAATATACATACTTTGTAATACACTAGCAAAGATTATGAAGAAAGAGTGTAAACTCTACTGTGACACACATAGAAAACATTCAGTTGGGAAATTATGAGAACAGAGCTGAAATGTATTCAAGTATAAGGATTCTAAGATTCAGCTCTGGGGCTAGAGAGATGGTGGAATGGATGAGAGTGATTGATATTCAAGGGTTGGGACCTGAGTTAATCACATCACACACACACACACACACACACACACACAAACACACAAACACATACACACATCATACCCACCACACTCACACACACACACACACACACACATACATGCCACACACACCACACACACATACCACATACACACTCCGCACATATATACCACACACACACATCACACATACAAACACACATCATACCCACCACATTCACATACACACATACATAACATACATACATACCACACACATACACACACACCACATATGCACATCACACACACACCACAAATACTGCACACACACCACAAATACATACCATATACACAGACTACACATCGAACACACATAAACATGAACACATGACACACACTACACACATAAGTGATAAGCTCAAAATAAAAATGGCTAAATTAAAGTAAAGAAGCTAGGTCACAGTGAAATAAAGGGGAAAGGAAATACAGAATGCATATGTAAGAAGAAATCTTGAAGCAGAAAAATTATGGTGGTTTGTTTTGGAACTTGGTTTTGGTTTTGCTTCTTTTAAGATATATGAATTCAGCCAGGATCTGGTTGCTGGATGGTAAGAAAATGCTTTGACGATAATAAAAGTGCTCTATAAAAACTGACATTGAATACAGTTTAAAATAGACAACCATCTGGGTTGGATAGTATAGAAAGGGCTCTGTTTGCAAAACTGGGAAATAAGAAAAAAAAAAATCTCCGATTCATTTTAGTAATACAGCACTTCATAAATATCTGCAACAAATAAACTTGGAAGATTTGTTTTTTATTTATTTTTATTTTCTACATTTAATTGCCATGTTTGAGGATTTATAGGTAAATGAAAGCTGTTTTGTCCTACAGTTTGTGTCTTAATTCTAACACAGCATTGCCTTGCTCCCTGCTTAGGGTTTGATCACAGGCATGCCTAGATTCTCCTTTCTAAATACTTTGATATTAACAAGAACTCATGGGCTAACACATAACAAGCTTGCAAAAGGAGCCCAAAACTTAAACTCCAGGCTGTAGTGTCATGTTTATTTATTATCTTCTGTTAGATTTTTAATCACATCTCTACCAATAGAGTCTTTATGTATCTCTTTCCTTTTAGATTCTACCCAGATTTGTGTGCTTTCAAATGTCACCTTTCATTGATTTTCCCTTTCTCAGAATACAAACTTGAAATTCACCTTTCTTCTGTCTCTTCTCCTACATTCCATTCATCATATCTATTTCACATTTATCTTCAAGATGGATGTCAGATCGAATGACAGCTCACCCTTTTGCTATTGTTCCAGATCAAGATCCCATGACCTTCTTCCTGAAATTTCCCCACAGCCTTCCTGTCAGAATTTCTGCCACTGCCCTTCCCTCCCTATAGCCTATACGCCAGAGTAGTCAGAGAGCTTTTTAATGACAGCTGTTGAAGCACATTCTCCTAAAAACCTATAAGAACTTCTGTTCCAGAGTGTTTGCACTGACAGCTCTTCATCCTGAACAGCCTTTCCCCAGAAATAAGCTTTATTCACAATATGGTGTTTACTTCCTAATTAAAATCCTGCAATATTGGACAGCCATTTCCTAAGAGCCCTACCTAGAAGAGTAGCCACTCTCAATCTGATCTCAGTTTTACATTGCTTTGCTTCATTAACTCTTCATTATTTATCACTATCATTTCGTCTACTTTTCCCACTCTACACACGGAGGAAACAAACAAACAAAAATATTAAGCATGAAGAAATATATATGCCTTCAGTCCTGCATTTTGGTTTGGGTTTTCATGTTATCCTTTCAAACATGCTTTAGTATTTTATTGTGTCTTAAATTCTTATTAAAAATCATTGATTTTTGTTAACTATCAGTTGATTTTATAGCAAAAAATGTTAGCTTCTTTATATTAGTGGGGATATGAGGGTAGTCCATCTTATTTTAATGCTTAAACATTATTATTTCTTATATCATTGTTTATGGAATTTGTCTTTATTTATTTATTTATTTATTTATTTATATCTTGGACACTGCTGTAGACTGCAGTCTCTATGCAGATGAGGGTAGGTGAAAGATAAGGCTAGAGTCTGTGATTGGACAGTGGAAAAAGAAGGCAGGCTGAGAGTTTTAGAGAGGAACGGGGGAGAGAAAGGAACAGAGACGTTGAGACAAGATGGAACCTGTGGGAGAGGTTGACAAACCCAAGCCACATGACTTGAAATAGCCACAGGTAGCTATGGATATCATGGAAGAGCAATAGAAAAATTTAGAGAAATTTGTCCAATCTAGGTGGGAAGCTTGTATCAGTATCAATTGATTTTTGAGTTCTTAGTCTGGGCATTTTGGAGACTGAGAATTTACTGTTATAAATGTGATAAATTATAAGCTTCTGGAGTTTTCTTTATAAAGAGCTCAGGTTTAGAGCCAGTCTTGGCAGACTAGCAGCAGGGGAGGGATGACTGGGAATGGGTTCAGCAGCAAGGGAACCTTGGGAAATTTAGCTGACCACCACTTGGGGATAGGAAAGGGGAGACAGGAAGACTGCCACAGCCAGAGAGTAGCTGGTGATAGCATGGATTGTGTTTTTATTAATTACACGCAACACATTGCCCCTTTATATACTGTGCATTTTGAACCCCCACAAAAAAAAAAAAACAAAAGTGAATTTTGGTTAGGTAGAGCACTTTTCCCAATTTCCTTTCCCCTCCCTTATCTTTGATTAGATAATCTGGTTTCAATGTGTTCAGGAGACTTAACTCATAGATAAAAATTCACACAGGCCATTTGTCTTAGCCGGTCATGTGGAATTAAAGTCTCAGAGACTATAAGGAGTCCTCTGTAAGATTCATGTTATTTTTAAGGAATTGGTTTAATCCTTCAGTTATGCTTCCAGCCACTACAATACTGAAGAAGGGTACTTAAAATTCTCCACATTTTAATAATTCCATCACCCCAGCTGCCACTACATTATTTCAAGCCCTAAATTATATAAGGAGATGAATCGCAAGATCAAACTGAGAACTAATGATCCAATTTATATGAAAAGCAGTGATAGGTAGCCATAAGATTTTTCATTTCACTAGCTTGGTTGTTATGGAATTTTAAAAGTACACCTTTTAGTCAAAGCTTTATCTTGTTCATAAAATTTTTTATGAAATCTAACTCTCTAAGGCTTTCTCTCTCTCTCGGTATATGACCTATCCAACAATATAACATCATTGTTTGATTTCATATAATAGTTGAGTTTCACATTCAGTTAAATTTTGCAAGTTATGCATGGGTAAATATGCCCAACCTCCAAGTCCCTAGCTATTTGACTCTATTCTTGGTTCTTTCAGCATGAACATTATAGACAGAAACACTAAGTACTAAGGATTTCTAGAAAAAAGTTGTATGTTTGCAACATACAAGCAAGCAAGCATGTAAAAGTTATTTTAGGTGGTAGCAACCATATTATGGGCATCTTTATAACCACAAAACCATTTAAAATCTGTCATCTTGTAGATCTTGATCTTTTGTAAATTAACAACTACATTGCTTAGGGTTAATTTTCAAAGTCTAGGATCACTGGAAGCGCGTATCTGAGCATGTGTGTGGTGGGAGGACCTATCCACTCTTAGTACCATCATTCCCTGATTGGGACACTGGAATCTATAAATAGAAAAATGGGAAAGCAGAAAAATGTGTCCATCTTGACTCTCATACAATGTAGCTTGCTGCCCTAAATACCCACTGCTGTTTGTTCCTTCTCATGAGAGACAATAGCCTCAATCTTCAAGACAAATGAATTCTTTCTTCTTTAAATGGCTTTTATAGGATATTTTATCCCAGCAACAGCAAAGGGAAATGAGAAAGCAGCCATGATGCTTCCAACTTTGCTATTTGTCTTAGTTACTGTTTTACTGCTTTGAAAAGACACTATGATCAAGGCAACTCTTATAAAGGACAAAATTTAATTGGGGCTAGCTTACAGGTTCAGAGGTTCAGTCCATTATCATATAGGTGAGAACATGGCAGCATCCAGGCAGGCATGGATTGACAGGAGCTGAGAGTTCTGAATGCTGATTGGATGATGAACAGTGGTGAGAGATGAGTGCAGAGGGTGGAGGGGGATAGATTGGGCGATCCCCCAGAATAAAGCGAATAATAATAAAGAAAGCAGAAGCAGAAGCTGCTCGAACTTTGCCTTGGTGTACTTGTAGTCTTTTCCCCACCACTGCTGGCCAGAGGCTGGGGTTCATGGCAATTACAAAACAGAAAAGCCTGGGGATATTTAAATGCTGATACTGGGTTAATACAAACTGACATTTAGAGGATTTAACTGAATTCCACACACATTTTTAAATACTCCATTGTAAGGTAAAGTAGTTTGTTAAGGTAAAATTCACTTCATTGTTTAAGAAAATTCAAAATAATATTAAGTTTAGTTGTGAATCTGCTTTGAAGCTTATTTCTTCATAAAACATTACTGTTAACTTTAAAACCCATCTGTAGAAAATATTTCAGCCTGATAGAGAAATAAAAGCTCTCAGTTAACAAAAAAATTCTGGAAAACCACAACCAATTTGATTTGGTATAGGTCTATACACAGTAACAAATCAGATGCATTAAATGTCCCTTACTCCATACTTTGAAAAACCATACTTTTAAATGCTAACTATGTGCCTAATAATACAGGCATTTAAGTTTGAAATGATTGATAAGGAAAACATTAATTTGAAATACAGAATTTATCAAGATTGTAAACTTTTTCACCACCTGGTAAATGTCAATTTGTACAACAAAGATTCCAAGGGAAAAATACTTCACATAGCAGAAATAAATAACCTTAAATATCTACGCTCTTGCTGTGAATCCTATTGCTGTACACAGTTACTGGAAAACTTAATTAAGCCCTGGCATTCTGCACTGAAAGCATCCAGCACTTTGATTCCATGCCTGTAATTCAGGCATTAGCATTTAAATCAGGCCACAAATTGCACTTTGGTATTTGTTGAGTGAAAGCCAATTAAATGGATTCGAGTAATCATTTTTCATTTCCTGCAGAGTATCCGCTAACACCTAATATTCCTGTGGAACATAAGGTAATTTGAGATGTTAGGACTTTACATTTTTATGGGGATTTTTAAAAAATACAACAGAGCCTATTTCCATTGCTGAAAGAAATTGCTCCCTCTCTTTCATACAGTATTTTTGCAAAAGTTTAGTTAGTTAGACCATAGGTGACCTCCAAATCAAGAGATAATAAACCCTACTGTTTACCAGCTCATCAGAAACTATCACATTGCTCTATGCTACCTGTTAATCACAAACATGCTTTTGCTTTATGTCATTACATTTATGACAAGTAGAGGTTTAAGAGGGACACAAATCTTATATCAGAAGGGAATAAAAGAAATTTCTAAAGAATCATACAAGCTCAAGGGGAGGCTACGAGGCCTGACACTATTACTATGCTGTGCTTACAGACATGAGCCTGGCATGGCTGCCCTCTGAGTGGCCCAACAAGCAGTTGAAAGAGGCAGATACAAATAGTTAAACCCAACCAATGGACAGAAGCCAGGGACCTCTGTGGTTGCATTAGGGAATGGCTAGAAGAAGCTGAGGAGGAGGGTGACCCCATAGGAAGACCAGCAGTCTCAACTAACTTGGACCCCTGAGATATCTCAGATACTGAGCCACCAACCAGGCAGCATACACTAGTTGATATGAGGCCCCTGACACATATATAGCATAGGACTGCCTTGAGAGAAGATGCACCAAACCCTCAAGAGACTTGAGGTCCCAGGATTTTATATCAGAAGGGAATGAGGAGTTCTGTTGGGATGCGGTGGGACATAGATGGAATGGAATGAAAACTGTTGGAGGGTAGACAGGGAGGGAGATGTCTAGATTGTAAAAAATAAATAAATAAATAAATAAATAAATACTACTACTACTACTACTACTACTACTACTACTAATAATAATAATAATAATAATTAATTAAGGGGTCATATGATTGAAAAGCTAAACTTCTACATAATTATATGAAGAAAATATGATGAAATATAGCCACACTTTTAGAGCTTAACCAGTTTGGTTTTCAGCTTAAAAAAAGGAGTTGTAAGATTCAGTAATTTCATAATGTTGTTCTGTTTCCACAAATTCAAAGAATGGGAAAAATCCCAAGGTGAAAAATTTGAAATTATATGAATAAAAAAAGTAACAGACAAATGTGATTTATCTGGTATATCATTTTACAAGGTGTGAAAAATTTAAGAATTGCTTGGAAGCTGTTATGTTATCCTACTTGGTTAAATCCCTTTCTCAGAAGCCAAGCTTCTGGCCTGGAGAGTTGGGGCTGTAGATTCACTCTCACAATTTGCATAAAAGTTTACTGTGAATAGAGGGATTTGGTATAAGTTCTCAAAATATACATTGAAATGCTCTCTAATTAGAATCTCTAATTAGAAATGATACTGTTACTTGAAAATTCCACTAACTTTTCTCAAAACATATGAAGCATCTAAGATTCTCCAAGTGTTTTAACAGCTAGGCATTATGTCACTAAAGGGTAAAATTGAATCTTTACTCTTATATACTAAATATGTAGCAAAAATATAAAAAATAAATATGTTATTCTCAAGTATTTGTACATCTCTAAGTATCCATGAAAATTTCAGAAATATTTTACAAGAGAACCTGCACACTATTATTTATTCAAGAAACTAAAAGATTTATAAAAGGGAAATTTTAAAGTTGTGAATGCAGAAAAGAAAAAACACTAGGGGACAGACAGACTTCTTAGGCTTGTGGATTAGTAGAGTAAAACTGTAAAGAGAATGATCAGAAGCAACCTAAAAGCTGCTGGTAGTAGAAGACACCTCTGATACCAGTACTCAAGAGGCAAAGATAGGTAGATTTATGTGAGTACCAGGACAGAGAGAGCTACATAGTGAGACCTTGTCTAAAAAAACACTGAAACATACATACATACATACATACTAAAAAATAAAAAAAAATTCCTTACCAAATTTTTCAAAAAAATCCAAAATATAAAAATAAAAAGTCCTCAAAAAATCTACATTTTGAATTCAATCACAATAAAAAGTATATATACTTTTCATACTATTCATCGAGGAATAGAAAAAAAAAACTTACAATGCATATAAAAGCACAAAAGACATTGCACAAACAAAACAATTCTGAACTGACTTTAAATTATACTACAGAACAAAGAAAGAACCAATGAAACAACCCAATACCAGCACAAAATCAGACACATACATAGATCAATGGAATGGAACAGAATACTAACAAATGAGTTTGTGGAACTACAGACATGCCAATTTTTTACACTTAAAAAAACTGTTTAAAGAAATGGTCATATGAATATTGAACACCTAATACAGAAGTGTGAAACTAGAACTCTCACTCTGGCCATCCCAAGCCTCCCTCTCAAAAGTCAATTGTACATGGATGAAGATCTCAGTATAAAAACCAAAACTCTGAAACTGATAAAGGAAAATGCAGGTTGGTACACTCAAACATACTCAAACATATAGGCATAGCTGAGGATTTCCTAACTGGGCAATGGATGCTTAGAAAATGTGACCAATATCTGACAGATGGGAACTCATCCAATATTTGAAAAAGTTTGTACCCCAAAGCAAATGGTCTGTCAAGTAGGAAGCCCAGCTATACAACTGACAGAAAATTAATACCTAAAATTCATATGGGATTTAAAAGCTAAAATTTAATACAACAAATACACGATCAAAAAAATGAAAAATGAAATTGTATAGTGATTCTCAAAAAATAATAAACATTCTAAGTAGTGTTGGATATCATTAGTCCATTGGAAATGCAAATTAAAGGTACTTTAAAATTTCATCTTGCCAAAGTAAGATATCAAGAAAACAAATGACAATAAATGCTGGTAAAGATATGGGGAAGGAAAAATTTTATGCATGGTTGGTAGATGTATAGACATTGCAGAGATGGTGGAAAGCATTAAATATGCTATATGACCTACATGTATCATTTCTGGAAATACAGCCAATGGGCTTCACATCCTGACATAGAAATTTTATTTGGATTTAGCACTGCTTTGTTCATAATAGCAAAGAAATTAAATCAGATGTGGTGTTCATCATCAACAGATGGATAATGGACTGTAGGACATTCACACAACAATGTTCTTTCTACCATTAACAAAAATGAAATTCATAGGAAAGTATAGTAAACTGGGAAAGTATGTGAGTGAGGTAACCCAGGTCTGGAAAGACAAATACTATACTCCATATTTTCTTTCTTGTATGTGTATCATAAAGATAAAATCTTATAGAGAATATATATATATATATATGCAAAACACACACATATATGTACACACACACACACACACACACACACACATATATATATATATATATATATATATATATATATATATATGNATATATATATATATATATATATATATATATATATATATATGTGCAATGAAACTGGTTGGAAGAGGTCAAACACGGTCTCAAACTAAAGAAAAGTGTTCTAATGTGTAAGGAAAGAAGGCAATACTGTAATACTATGGGGGGGGGGGTTAAATGGTAGATGAAGATATAGCATAGAAGAAATTTAAGGTGTGGAGGAATGGCCAACCAAACTTAAAGATACACATAAAACCCATATAGAAAACTATCATTTCCTGAGCAAACTGAAAAGTGAAAAGTGAGCAAACTGAAGAGCTCTATATAATAGAGCTGAAGTGGCTTTTAACCAAAATCTCAGTGCTGAGGGCAGAGCACTGTTCCTTGAGTTGTTTGTTGAGGCAGCCTGCAGAGGCTCCCTCATCAAAAAGACTATTGTAACTGCTGAATTGCCCTTTAGAATTAAAAACAAAGATGACATTGCTCATTAATACAACATACTCTGGATATAGGACACAGAGAAGCCAAGTGGGACCTGCTTTGCGGGCTTCCTCCTTGCACAGCAGTGTTCCAAATGTCACAGATATTCTGAAAAATACTCTGCAGAATTTAAGATATTAAGTAGATATTCTAACTACTTATTACATATTTAAAATAAAATACTGCAATGTTATATGATAGATATTTAAATAACATTTAGAATCATACTTTACTCATCAAGTCTGTAATTCCACATGAAACGAAAGCACAAACATCATAGTTAGGAGAATTTTCATTTCTGTCTTTTTTTTTTTTTTTTGGCTTTCTATTTCCATATTCATAGTTCTTTGGAGATTCCATGAGGCTATATCAGAACTTAATTTATTATCATTCAAGTCCAAATTTGTCTTCTCAAATCCCATGTGACAATTTCCCAATCAGATGAGCAGAGCCCAACTTAAGAGCACATCTCTCAAACATGCATTAACACATGAAGAAGAAAGGGCCAAATGCTATTGAACTAAACATGTAAATTACAGTTAAGGCTAGAACACAAAAATAAATGGATCTTTTTCTTACTGACAAAGACTTAGAAAGTACATTGAACTTTTTACATTGGACTACAACCGGAAAAAATATCCATTTGTGCAAATCTTTGTATTATGGCTCTAAGGAATAAGAATGTGAAACTATGCATATGAATTAAAAAAAAAAACCTCAAGTATTTGGCAAAGTACTTGAAAAAATAAGTCCATAAATGTAAAATTAGAAACAGCAAAAGCATTATCAATTATAGTGCTTATTACTGGTTAGAATATATTGATAATTGAGCTAAAGTCATTTAGTTGATTCCCGGATGTACCAGTTACCAAGATGCAGGATGAATTGCAATGGCCAGCTGTCTCTACAGCAAGCCTCACTGATGAAGAGGGGTAGGGAGCCAGCATGTGGACAGATGAGGCCAATTCCGTTACAATGATGGGAAAAACACTTCAGCACATTTTCTAGAAAGAATGGGTCAGCAGCTTAATGCTTATTTCCATTTGGCACTGAGCTTATGTCCCTCATAGGCAGATGCTTAATAATTGTGCTTTGTAATGTTAGTAATTGTGATGCCTACATGTGATTTAGAGCTAGAAAGTAGCTTTCTAAAACAGGTAATCTTAGGATTGTGAATTTGATTTTTTTTTGTTTTTGTTTTTTGTTTTTTAAGAATACAGCCAATGCAACAAAATATAAGTTCCTGAATTTTCTAGGTTTGAATTACAAAGAATGTATTAAGTTAGATACACACAAACACACACACACACACACACACACACACACACACACACACACACTTTAAGTAAATAATGTATACTAGGGTTTGGCTTCATGTGGGTATATAGATCATGTGTGAAGGATGTTGCTGGAGGCCATAAACAGGTGCTGGATTCCATGGAAATATAGTTATTAATGTTTTCGAGCTACCAAGCTGGTGGAAAGGAGGTGCTGATACAGCAGCTTCCCTAAGCATTGTGCCATTCCACCACCAACAAAATATTTTCATTATAGTTTCATGGATCAGGTAAGAAAAACACCATGTATTTCTGGCCTTAGAATTTAAAGGGGGATTATAACATGAAAAGATGTTCATTAACAGTAGTTATACTTCTACATAATCCAAAATTACATATTTATTTTTGCCTGCATTGAGTAGTCATCAACTATGGTATAACTGAACTACAATCCCTAGACACAATATGTCTTTACCAAATTCATTTTATATTGTACCTAAAAATTATTGATTTTTACTTCAGAAATTATCAAACCTCAGTAAAATTAGACTTTCCACATGGAGGTTTTAATTTTGTAAATTCCTTAAGGTAAAAATTATTAATAAAATAATGTGCATATTCTTTCAATTAAGAATTTTTAGTGGCATTGCTTCAGAAATCACTTAATTTAATAAGACCTTTCAGTACTGTGTGATGGAATCACTTTTAGCATTTCTATACATTTTATTTATGCAGTTAGATATTTGTCAAGAGAATCAAGAAGGCTGTTTGTGAAAGGTTAAAAGCATTATTCAAAAATTATAGTTAAATGTTAAATATATTATATTCCTTTTCAAGCATAAAAGTCTACAATAAACATATTCAAGATCAATTTATTATTAACAACATACTATTAATACAAAATAGCTCATTAGCTCTCTTTCCCTCTCCCTCCCCCCCCTCTCTCTCTCTCACACACACACACACACACACACATATATTATACCCATGTCTGCATACACACATCTATAGGAATGTTTGTTTCTAGCAGATGTAGCTGTGTGTGTTTAGATTGATTGTTACTAACTCCAAATTAGCTATGTTTCATTCTAAATAGGCCACAGAGCTTACATACAAATACAAACAGCATCTATATCTTCTGTAAAGCAAACACTATTCCACTCAATTTTTGACCTTTTTAACTCTTGCAAAAGATATTCCTGAATCCAAACATATAACATATCATTTCATATTGGAAAACTCTGTAATATTAAGCATGACTTCCAAAAGAGAAAATAATTTCAAGTCATAATAACCCAAAGTGCCAGGCCTCATAGTTCAAAGCCAAGAGTCTTGCCACTGCTTTGTAACCATGGGTTTTTTCACTCTGCTTCTTTGTTCCCAAAATAATGACTCTGAGACTTAATTATTTATGAATAAAAACCTAGGCCATGAGCTTTGGCTCATTTTCTGACTAGCTTGTACCTAACATAACTTGTTCATTCTAGTCTATGTCTGCCTTCTGTGTTTATTCTAGTCATACGGTTGGTTACCTCTCCTTGGTTTTATGTGTTCAACTACCTCAGAGTTCAGGGTGAATCTCCTGCTCTTCAGTCTTTATCAGAATTCTATTTGTCTCTCTATGTGATGTTCCACCTTCTATTTCCTGACTCAGCTAATAGGCCATCAGATTTTGATTGACAGGTAATGCTCCCACACAGTATTAATAATTTCTTTCTTTAGTTCTCCCTTTTAGTCCATTGTTACATCTTTCTCTAACAATGCATTCCAGCAGGTCCCACAGTAAAACAATGTGCAGAAACAGAGGTGTATGTGGTGAGTGATAGGTATTAAGGATATCTTCAAGAATGTTTCTGCTCTGAAGAAAACAGAGGGAGGAGGCTGCCTGTATGTCAATGATTTGAAGGAAAAATAGTTGTTTGACAACTATGCCATATGGACCAAATCCTTGTGACTTAGCTGTTTACCTTTGAGAAAATGTCAAAGTTTCAGTAAATCCCAAAGTCACATGATACATGTGCTTTCTTGTTTTGTTTGTAAAACTAAGAAAAAAACTTCATTTTAATTCTGTAGATGAGCTTTTCATGTATTACAGTAAAGCTTATCTTTAAAATAGCCAAATATTGATGAAATTGATTTATAATACAGTTCCCATAAAAAATTTAATAATATAAAAAATAAGAGGGAAGCTATATATGATCTTACCAAGTGAAGATAAGGCATAGTAATGTAGATATCAAAATCAAAACTTGATTAAACATTGCAGATTGTGTACGCTGAATGGCTCTATGAAGATCATTCTAGAATAAAAGAGAAGCATATTATAAATTTTGATAAATACTAAATACACTTGAAATTGTCAAGTATCCACTATACATAATTTATATATTTAAATGAACTTAACAGTATCTTATCATCTTATATGGATCTAGACATAATTTATGGTACAATTCATGTTACAAAGATAAAATATGGAAAGAACCATAAAGCGCTAAAATTCAGCTCATTGCTTTGCAGAAAGCAGAATACATGTTGCAGTTATAAATCACAGGCACATCACACACTGTATGATGGTACAGGCTATACCCTTAGTATTCAAGAGTCTAAGAAAGGGAAATTGTGAGTTCAAACTCAGGTTTGGACTATGTAGCCAAAGGCCATCTCAAACAGAACTAAACCAAACAAACCAAACAAACAACCCCTCCCCCAAAACCCAGATGAACACCTCTTTCAATGTTAATGACTTCTCACAGACAAAACAAATGCAGCGTTTCAGAAAAAATTATTTATCAATGAAGGAAGCAGTAAATGGTAACTGGAAGTAAAATTAAAACTCACTAATAGACAATTACAAGAATTAGAGGAGTCTGTAATATAGGAAAGGAAACATCTTTCAATTAGCAAATATTAGTAGTTTTTCTGTAGTACTAATTTTAAAATAAATATAAATTAAGATGTAGGACACATGTAGTACTCCCCAGGCAATATAGGGTTTTGGAAGGTAACTTGAAAAAATAGATCAATATACCAAAGTATGTTATTTCTATCCATGTCTATATACATTCATAAAATAAGCAGTTACTGAAAAATCAGAATTTAATCATTTAAAATCAACTGAAATGGACACTAGTAGTTACATATGCTTATATTTATTGTAAATTTGTATTTGTTAAATAAAATAATTATATTTACTACTATTAAAATACAATCTGCAATATAATAATAGTTCAAAACTGATGTGTCTAAATAATAGTTTAGGAATATTGATTAAATATTATTAAAATGAAATATTTAACAGCAAAGCAATTTATCCACTTCAACACAGTATGTGACAATTTCAAATAAAAGTTATTGAAATATAAAAATAATTAAAATATTAAGTTCATAAGGCATAATTTGGATTCTTCATTATTTTCTCACAATTTTCTGTTAATCTCAAAATTGTAAGAATTCAGTCTCATCCATTTTATAATTATGGAAATATGAGAAAATGAATGTCCTTAAGAAAATGATCTCAGTTCGTCATTGTAATTTTCTGTTGTGCATTAAAGAAAACTGCCCAAGTCTGTTATGAAAACAAATACCTATGTTTATTGGTCAGAATTTCATCTCTCATTCTTTTGAATCTTGGAGCAGAAGAGGCAATGATCTGAAAAACAGTCAGAACTTCACCATCCAACAGTCGGAAAAAGCAAGCTACCATAGTGCAGTGTCATGGGAAGCCTAAACTAGCCTTGTAAATGGCCTGTTACTGATTATGAGTTCCTGACATTGAGAGGTTATTTTTTCCAACAGCTAATTACATAGCAATGCACAAAGATTTATTTGATTCTGTGAGCAGTTTTTTCATTAGCAATTTTTGCAGTCAACTGGTTCTTCTTTGGGTCAGTCAACTGGTTCTTCTTTGGGTCAGTCAACAGGTTCTTCTTTGGGGCAGGGAAGACAGCAGGAGCTGATCCACAGGACATGTTTACCCACCCTTTGCTACCATTGGCCCTGTGCTTTCCTAAGAAACGTGGACTTACTTCAGATAAGTATTTAGAAACATTCATCTGCTGCAAATGCCCAAATGTTATGCTAATAATTCTCTAGCCAAAGCTTCTGACATAATGTCTGCTTAAAGGTCATTTGAGTGAAAAACAAGTGTTAATGCTAACAAGTGTAATTTCCAAGAAATGCAATCAATATTACTAAACACTACACACAAAAGATACAATACCATACATGTCATATGTATGTATATATGTGTGTGAATATTTTCCCAAGAAGATTGCAATTACATTATCTTCTTTTAAGATGAAGACATTATCAGAGAAATTCAATCAAATGCCCGTCAAAGTCTTTAGTATTCAGTAGGTCTGCTGTGGAGACCTCATGTGTTTCAACATTTGGTCTCTAGCTGGTACACAAATCTCAAAAGTTGTGAGAACCATATTCTTGTATTTAAAATGTATATCTTGCGTGTGTGTTAAGGGTATATGTGTACATGTGTGCACATAAGAATACTATGTCTCCTCTCTGAGTGCATGTGCTTATGTATCATGGCCCTTGTATGAATGTTGGAGGACAACGTGCAGGAGTTCAATCTTTCCTTCAGCCACATGGATAGAACTCAAGGGTGGTGTGTGTTTTCCCCCACTGATCCATATCTTTCTTGTCCTGCAGTGGAATCCATAGGATATGGATCTTTGCTGAAAAAATCAATCACTTGGGACATTTAGACTTAAAATAGTTTAATCCCATTTCCTGTTCACTCCCTGTTTACTGACTACAAAAACAATGTTACAAATCATATAACGCTGGCCATACCTTCCACACCTTGATGGAATAGCTTCTAGAACTATAAACCAAATAAACACTTCCTTCATTGATCTGTTTTGTATTAGGTGTTTGATTGCAGTAACAACAAAACAAGCAAACAAACAAAAAACAGTTGGGTTGTTAATTTGATATTTTGTATTAATTGTCAAACTAATGTGGGACAGCCTTCAATTCTGTGCCAGAGAACTTCTAAATGTTTTAGGCAGAACTTAATGAACTTTTCTGGTGGCAGTGTTGAAGAACAGAGGCTCCACATTACAAGATTTCACAGGGGAACAAGAACTCTATAGAGAACAGGGCTGGAGGCCATTGGTATGATATTCTGAAAGCAAATCTAGAAGCCTGTTGCTTATGCCCTGATATGTTAATGAGTCTGAATTTTAAATTAATAAACCAATATGTTTAGTACAGGAAAGTGTAAGACATGATAATATACGGACAGGGACACTGCAGTAATATTGACTGTTCTTGTACAGGTTATTTTGAGGAAGTGCAACAACTAGAGCAAAAGAAAATTTTTTTTTTAATGTGTCATTTAAGGGTGAAAGAACTGAACTTAAAGTTGAAGGCTAGGCCGCTAAAAAGCAGCTGTAATTGTTAAACAGATTAGCACCGCAGACAGCAACCAGAGGCTCTGTCCAGGGTCAGCACACAAAGCAGCTGCTTCCCCAGCTTGGAAGAGGCACAAATTGCCAACCTCATCAAGTAGCACTGGTTTTGCAAACATGAAAGATGCCAGGCTGAGGGGTCACATACTCTCAAACTATGATTTTCAATAGATACTGAGATCAGGAAACTCATCGTAGGAATGGTGTACTTGAAAGGAGGACCTGAGAGGTTAGTGTGAAGTGAAGGCAAGATTTAGGTTGCAGTGGAAAAGCAGCATGTGAAAAAATGGCCAGACACACTCAGAAGTCTGCTAAGAAAAACAGTAGGCATGCAATGACCAGCTCAAGAAAGAGTAATGAGGTTATATGTTCTACAGGTAGTAGCTATTGATATCAGGATTATTATTACTTGAACTGAGCAAATTGCAGTATGAACCTCAGGTGTTGCATATAAACCTTTGTTATGCCCAGATCTGGAGACCTCCAAAAGACTACCAGGGACCAAAGTTCCGATGCAAGCACACTAGAGTCTTTATTTGAGTTCAGACTCAGGTCGCAAACCTTCCTGATGCAACAGGTTAGGAAAGTGATACCCAGGACTAGGGGCTTAGGGATTATATAAGGAAGAAATTACAGGCAAGGGCTTTTAAGCATTGGAGTTACATGATTGTGTACATCAGTAAAGGAATGTTGGCCTTTACACTGATTAGTGCAAATCACAAGGAGAGACCACACACCTAAAGGAGACATCTTGATCTGAGAAGGACTTATGTTTTCTTAACTCATCCTGTTATTATCTATCCTGTTACTGTGAACTGGCCACAGCTGTTATGTCTATTTCTAACTGCTGAGAACACTGTGATCTCTTTCCCAGAGCCCAGGGTTAGGGGCCATGTCACTCTGAGGACAAGCAACTTAAAATAGAGTTTGGAGAGCAAGATGAAACTATCCTACTACTTTGGCCTCTTCATTCTCCCTTTCTACTAGTGACTTTAGAGGTCAATCTTGGGATCTTTGAGATCTGGATTGTCTGTACTAATTTGTTGGTAATGTGACTTCATCACCAACAATTGAATAATTCCCAATCTCCCTTTTATATATTGTAAAAGTTTGTTCATAATGTATGGTTCAAAGATAAGGAGAAGCAAAAGAATAACTAAGGGTCCCATTAAAGTAGAAATATGAGATATTAACCCGGGCAAGGTGGGTAGAATCAAATAGTGAGTGGTACCATCTTTTGGACTCTTCCCATTCCCTCTGGTGTCTGCCTATATTCTCCCTAACTTTAGCCAATGATTCTTGAATAACTCCAGAAGGGTTGATATAGAAAAAAACACTTTTCATGTAAAGTGGCACGTAGTCGCTCCTGTTGTAGGAAGATTAAGTCTGGTTCTCGCTTATTCTGTAACTCTCCTTCAGCAAGAGAGTCGTTGTTGCACTCCAAATCAAAGATGGATTTGTCTAGGTGCTGAATGTCCTTATCTATGTCCGCCTTTAAACTATTGCAATTCTTCTCCTGTAATGTTAGTGCACCTATTCCAGTGCCAGCTTTGGCTAGAATTTGACCTGTACCTAGAATTAAAGCTAAGGTTAAAGATAGGGGTTCTCGATATTGTCTTATAAGTTCATCCTCAATGAGCCCTACTAAAGCTCTTAGCACTGCTTCTTTCAAATAATAGGTTATACAGAGCACTAATTGAACCAATATACAGAGCCCTCTCAAGGTAGAGAAACTGAGAATTTCTCCCACTGAACAGGTCCACCATGCCTGTTAATGAGGAATAATGCATTTAGAATTAACTATGGGAATGGTTGGATTGCAAGAGTGTTGGTGTGACAAAGGGACCTTCCAGACTTACCCTGTCCTCATATAGTCTGGAGGGTTAAACCTGGGCATTCCTGTGACCATCTGCACATAGAGTCCCTTTCAGGAACATTCTCAGCTATTAACCCAATGTCTTCATAAAAGGTGGATGGGGGCTAGCATTACAGCACAACCAACAAGAGATGGTAAGTTTGGGCTTGTAAACATTCAGTATTTGGAAGATTTTAACATCATTGACCAAGAGGGGATGTGGTTATTTAGGGGGAAGTTCTGGAACCGAGGTTCCATGTGATTAGATAGCTGGATGTAAGGTCTTCAGGATGGGGTCAACACCGGTTTAGGGTTTGTCAGAACCTGATTTGGGCATACTGTTGCTGGTGATTGGCTTGCAATTGGCCTTATTAAGAGGTTGACTGTAAAGAGTAATTCAGGATGGCTACCTCCGGTGGTGTGGAGCCCAAGGCCTCAAGACTTCCCGTCTTCCCATCCCTTAGATTGTTTTCCCTTGTTAGTGAACCTGAGCAAAACTATTTTTTTTTATTGGATATTTTCTTTATTTACATTTCAAATGTTATCCCCTTTTCAGATCTACCCTCTGGAACCCCCTATCCCATTCCCTCTTACCCTGCCTCTAGGAGGGTACTCCCTCACCCACCCACTTGTCTCTCTACAATGATAAGATCTTCCTTTGACACTCTTCAATCTCTATTTCCAGTGACTGATGTTTCACATGTTTCCTCAAGAAATAGTAAGTAGGTTATGTGTGGTACAGATAGTAGCTATTGATATCAGGATTATTATTTGAACTGAGTGAATTACAGCACGAACCTCTGGTGTTGCATATACCCCACAAAGTGGAGGGAGAACCTATCGAGACCAAATCCAGAGGTTAGGCATTCCCCCCCCCCCCGGGTTAATGGATGGTGCACCCATCTCCAAAATTTTAACCCAGAATTGCTCCTCTCTAAAGGAAAGAAAGGGACAAAGAATGAAACAGAGACTGAAGGAAAGGTCATCCAGAGACTGCCCCACCTGGGGATCCATCCCAAATGCAGACACCAAACCCAGACACTACTGCTGATGCCAAGAAGTGCTTGCTGACAGAAGCACTGTCTCCTGAGAGCCTCTGCCAGATCCTCACAAATACAGATGCAAATGATCGCAGACAACCATTGGTGTGAGCACTGGAGGAGTTAGGGGAAGGACTGAAGGAGCTGAAGGGACCTTATCTGGCAACAGTAGTTTACTACTAAATATTTAAATAAAACTATTTAAAACAGTGAATTATGGTGAAAGTATAAAAATGAAAACATTTGAAATTTCAATAACTATAACAATAAATCCTCCATAGTAAGCAAATTTACAAGAGTAGACAGAACGTCAAAGGACAAGATTAAAGGCCAAATAGCCTTCTTCTTCTACAGAAACACTGAGAATAAGAAAAACATAGTGGACATCATCATATTTTTCTTTTAAACTTTACTGCTATTACTTACAATCATATTTTCCAAGGCGTGTTTGGCAAGCCAACAATTTAGAAAAACTGGAACAAATAGATTTCTTAAAGTAGGCCAGAATATCTGAAAAATAAGCAAAAACCCCTAAACTTTTATCTCACAGAAAGAAATGATATCAAGTAGATTAAAAAGAAATGTAAAACAGAATAAAAGTTAATAAAATAAAGATTTGAAACAGCACCAAATACTTTAAAATCAACAGTAATGAATAGTCTTTCACTCATTGCTAAAGTCATTCTTGGGGAAATTATTAAAGGCTCATAAAGTAAGAGGCTTCACAGATGTCAGACACAACCTTGCTGATTCTATTAAGTCTTACAATATGTTTTTTTATATTGCTATTCCTTTACCTGAGGTGGTAATGTGTTACAAGGCTGTCTTAACTTTCAACCAATTTAAATGACATTGAGAAACTTGTAGTCACATGCAGTCACTTGTACTTAGTTAACTCTTCAGTTAATCTAGTTCCAGCTCTGTCTGCAGATAAGTCACTCAAACTATAAGAAGTGAAGAGCAGCTTCCAATGATGACTTATGTTCTCTTTTTTTTTTTTCAAGAAAAGTCCAAACACCCCTAATTTCAAACATAATTGCTATATCAAATTGATACTAGAACCTAATTTTATGAGTGAGATCCTCATGGTTACAAACATATGGCATGACAGTGGAACCGAGTAACTGTAGCATAGGATTATTGCAAGGGAAACTGAGGACTCTGAGGAGGAGCTGGCCACTTGGCTCTAGTGAAGAACCAAACTGGATAAACTCCATAGACAAACTAGATATGAACATGCTCACATTATAAAAAATGTGGTAAATATCTCACATAATCAGCTTCTATCTTTAACCTTCTACAATATAAGTAATGTAATTTTAAGGATCTTTAAACAATACTGGCGTTTGTTTAAATGATACCTCTGCACTGTATAATTCTCTAGTAGGTTTCATTAAGTTATTGTACTGAAACATACTAGATTTCACTTAACTATACAATTCAGTCACCATACTGACTTTATGCAAAGTCTGAAGCCATGCCTTTTAGCATTTATTATGTAGAAGTATTTAGACATAGAGAATTTATTTAAATCTAGTGACAAATAATCCTTTTTAAGATGCTAATACTTACTGAGATGATGAAGGGGACTGCATTGATTATTTCCAAGATGAATGGAATTCGTAAAATCTGCTCCCAGATATTTCCCTATAAATAAATGTTGAATAAAAGCAAATGTCAGAGAAGTTCCAGGACACCGAATTTCTCTAGTAATACAGACACCTTTATTAACATATTATTGAATCTGTATAGGATTGTAGAAATGACTTATAAACTAATTTAACAGAATTGTGCTCTATGGTTTTGTACTGGTAGAACTAGAGTAATTATCTAAAGTAGACCAGGCATAGTGTATATAAGATTTATCCGTAATAGGCTCTAAAACAAGTTACTAATAAATAAAGTACTCTTAAAGGCACCAGAATAAATTGCCACAATTTGTTTCCACTATCAAAATCTGCTAACTTCTTGTAAGGTATCTTAGGTCTTTTGTAAATCTAGTTACAAGTTGGTTAACTAGCATTATTTTTAAATTTAATAAAAATTAAAGATTATTTAATCACGCATATTTTATTCTCCATATCACCACTGTGAAATTAATAAGAACTGATTGTCATAATTGTCATAGAGCCCAGTGAATAATAAATATATGGGTCCTCTTAATTTCAAGAAATGTTATGACAATATTAAAATGGCCACAGAGATCATGAGGTTGTGAAAACCTTTGAATTATGCAGATGATAAAGGTGCCCATTAAAGTTACCTTGATACTTAAGGTCTGGGTATGGTCTGCATATGCTTGCCCTGTACTGGAAGCTGTACAGAGCCTTAATGGAGAAATGAATCAAGCCTTAGGTAAGAAGGATTGACTTTGAAGGGAAAGAATATCACCTTTGTGGTATCCCAGTTAGTTCCATCCGGACAGGTTTTCACAATAAGAGCAGCACAAGCATGTGAACACCCCTGGCTTTTTGTCTCAACATTTCCTTATTATAATGTGAACCAACACGGAGACCTTGAATAAGGCAAATCAATCAAGCTCCCTAACAGGATTTTCAGACTTCAAGTCAGTATGACAGAGTCATCTTTTCCTCTATGAAATACCTAGTCTTACAGACCAATACTATATCTCATAGCAAATCCTCAGAGTGTCCTCAAAGTATTTAATGTATGAAGAGATCTATGCACTGGAAAAACTATCAGAAAACTGGATTGCCTACACTTTCCAGTTATCATTTAACACTAGATATAAATGAAAAGTTGTCACTATTTCTGAAGGGTTCACTATTTCATTACATTGCTGTGGTATAAGTATGCCCATATCCCCAAAGCATTGTGCTATATCATCTACTTCCTAGGTGCTGAGATATTAAAATGTCTGTCATGTTATATCCAATGTAAGATAGTCAGGTGCAGCTGGGAAATGGGAGTAGCTGGAGATCTTTTCTGGATAGAATGTTATGAGTTAAATGAAACCTTTCTCCGAATTTCAGGCTAAGTGAAAAGGACTCAAAGGAATCACTTAGCTTCATGCAGACTTGAGGCTATATTTAGCCTATGCCTAACACATGAGGAAAAATTAGAAAAGCAAAGAAAATGAATGCTAGGCTAAGAACAAGCCACAATTCCTTTAATTTTAAGACAATCATTTAATGGAGTTAGATACAGAAAAAAAAAAAAAAAAAAGGAAACTAATCTCATTTAAAGAGGTTTACCCTCACAAAATCTATGACTGGGGTGACAGGGAACTGGAACAGATGGGAATTTCAGGAGCCCACATCTTTACAAGACCCTGAGAAGAAAGCTTGAGCCACTGCATGAGGGACCTTCAACCCAAAGTCCAAACATAGCCATGGAAGCTATCACAGAAAGTGGGGAAGTGCTTGCCCTTATCATTCCAAAGGATGTCAGATTGCAGTGGAGATCCAGACCACAGTTCCCTCTTGGCTTTCTTCTGCCCTGGGGTACCAAGCAAGTTGGAGTCAAACAGAATGGAAATGGAACTTAGGAAGCGAATAACGATACGGGGGTATCTGACCTGAGCACAATACACAGTGTTCTTGCATTACACAATTATATATATAAATTCATCATTCTGTCCAATTAGCACGAACCAGAAGGAGGCTGCATGGACATAGAGAGGTATAAAATGTCCAGATTTTCCATACTGATACTGACTCAAACTTCTCAAAACCTCTAGTTTTAACTTATTTTACTGATCTCAGATTATACTTTTATTTTACAGACTAATAATTTTTCTATCAGTACACAAACAATTACAATTACTTTGCTAGTCTCTGAGAAACACTGGAAAAACTTAAATTTAGTTCATGGTAATTTATCTCCTAACAATTATCTCAGTTTAAAACACAATGGAGTACGACTCAGGTATTAAGAACAATTAATTTATGAAATTCTTAGAAAAATTAATAGATCTGGAGGATATCATCCTGAGTGAGATAACCCAATCACAAAGAACACACAGGAGATGTAATCTCTGATAAGTGGACATTAGCCCAGAAACTTAGAATACCCAAGATACAATTTGCAAAATACATGAAACTCAAGAAGAAGGAAGACCAACACGTGGATACTTCATTCCTCCTTAGAATAGGGAACAAAAATACCCATGGAAGGAGTTACAGAGACAAAGTTTGGAGCTGAGACGAAATGATGGACCATCCAGAGACTGCCCCACCCAGGGATCCATCCCATAATCAGTCACCAAACGCAGACACTATTGCACATGCCAGCAAGATTTTGCTGAAAGGACCTTGATATAGCTGTCTTTTTTTGGAGGCTATGCCAGTAGCTGGCAACTACAGAAGTGGATGCTCACAGTCATCTATTGGATGGAACACAGAAATGGAGGAGCTAGAGAATGTACCCAAGGAGCTGAATGGGTCTGCAGCCCTATAAGTGGAACAACAATATGAACTAACCAGTACTCCCAGAGTTTGTGTCTCTAGCTGCATATGTAGCAGAAGATGGCCTAGTAGGCCATCATTGGGAAGAGAGGCCCCTTGGTCTTTCAAACTTTATATGTCCCAGTACAGGGGAACACCAGGGCCAAGAAGTGGGAATAGGTGGGTAGGGGAGCGGGTTGGGGGGATGGTACAAGGGACTTTCGGGATAGCATTTGAAATGAAAATGAAGAAAATACCTAATAAAAAATTGAAAAAAAAATCACGATTCATTTTTTAATGATTTTTTTCCTTGAACAATTAATAATGTCTTAAAACAGCCTTCTGATTTGATGGGATTCATTTCTGAATTATCTTTCATTTTAGGGTACAAGGTTCTTTCTAAATTTCTGTTTCTACTGTGTAGAGAATGAAATCCAAGCCCAAGTTATGTTGTACCATGAAGATTTACAGTTTTAACTCTAAATACCAGTTTAGTTTGTAGTATGCTCTTTCTCCATGATAAAATCACCCACTGCTTCATCCATATTAAATTTTGCAGCTCCCCAGAGCTGGTAGACTTGTATACTTGTGTATTGCTGCTCACATTTCTTATTCTGGATAAAATGCATTTCTCCCACAAAAGAGTTTGTAACATGAATTGCATTTATTTATGTACTTACTGGGGCTAAAGTAAGTAAAAAAATAAATAGATGAATCACTAATATTTTATACACCTTCTCCTCTCTTTCATGCAATGTTTTATTTTGTAACTGAAGTATATATCCTGTTAATAACCTACACTGAAAGCCCTTGAAAGAAGTTTATAATTGAAAACTTCTCCGAATGTAGGTAAACACAAATCACCAGACATAAAAACAAATTTCAACAGAAATTTTCTAGAAGAGAGTTTTAAAATGTTCTACCTGCATGTCAAGACTTTTATCTAGGCTTCAGCTACAACTTATAATCAACAATAATCTATGACTTTAAGACATTTGCTTTCTAGCCCAGATCAATATTCCAGCTTTGAAATTCTGACTCAGGTCAAATACTTAATCCACTAGTCCATATTGAGGTCTTGAAATCATAAATGTATGTGTATTGTATGTGTTATGTATATGTATATATGTTGTGTATGTGTGTATGTATGTATATGTATGTATGTATGTATGTATGTATGTATGTATATGAAAGCCAGGTTTATATTTTATTCCTGCTCTCTTGTAGTAAATCAAGCATCTTCAAGAATCCCATTACATTATTCTTTCCTGTACCACGTGAATGTACTGTATAAACAAGACATAAAGTTTTGCAAATAGTGCATGAGAATTTTCTAGTTCACATTTGTTCATTTTCATCTAGTTCTAAGCCACTTATTACTGTATTCCCATCCAATCGTGCCCACTGAAATTTATCTACACTGTCTATATCTGCATTATATTACCAAAAATATATTGCCAATGGACTGATCAAGTATACCTTCACTCGCTAGGCGTGGTGGTGCATGCCTTTAATCCCAGCACCTGGGAGGCAGAGGCAGGTGGATCTCTGAGTTTGAGACCAGCCTGGTCTACAGAGTGAGTTCCAGGACAGCCAGGGCTACACAGAGAAACCCTGTCTCAAAAAAAACACAAAAACAAAAACAAAAAAGTATACTTTCACTCCACTCACTTTAAAACTCTTCAATTATACACACACTTTAACAAGAGTGAGTGCTAATATAGTACAAATACACTATCCTAGTTGGAGTGTATGAGCTGTCTATCCTTACTTTATTTTTAAAAAATTTGAAACCACACTGTAAGAGTCAACATAAACACAGGTTAAGACGGTCTGATCTGTCCCTCACACAAGTGCTTCAAAGGATGCTATCCTTAAATAAAGGCATTATGCCAACCACACCATGGCTGATTCATTGTGTGTTGGGGAGCAGGAGTTGCTTGGTGTGTGTGTGTGTGGGGGGGTGTTGCAGCAACTGAATGAACTTCCCACTGAGGATTAATTTTCATAGTCAAACTGTATAGAGGAATAATGTGTTTATGGCTAAAAAACAACCAGATATTTTCAGTTATATTTGGTTTCCTTAATTTTCAAGTCTCAGGTTATCTTCTGAACTAAGTGATGCATATGTGAATTATCTTCCATAAAATAGTTATTATAAATAAGTATGAAAAATACCCATGAGTTTTACTGGCCATTAGGAATTCCTAGTGGGCCTGCCTCATTAGAATTCACAGGACAAAACTGAATTATGATGAGCAAAGAGAACATGCACTAATGGAATGCCACTATGCAGCAAACTATAAACAATATCCTACAACAAGCAAACTGCCTCTCACAATCATATCAAACACTTATGGCACTTAATTTCTCCTTAACGTTAGAAGCAGAAGTGATTGTTCCTTCCAAGGGATAATTTGCTATCAATTCTACCTGTGTAATGTTAGATTATTCTTACTGGCAAAATTCAATATGATGCAAAGACATTTCATTCCAACCATTGCAATTAGCATGGGCATACTAGTCCTTACTCAAACTGTAACTAAATACATGACAGAAAAGGTACTGGAATTATCACCAAAATAAATGTTGCATAAATATGGCAATCTAGTTTTTGCAAAGCCCAGTGTGAATCTAGGAATTGCATATAAAAATTGTATTCTTTGTGGGTTTTTTTTTTTGTTTTTGAAATTGTATATTTATTACATCTCTCTTCCCTTTCCTCCCTTTAATCCTTTGAGTATAGCCCTCTTCACTCTTCAAATTCATGGCCTGTTTTTTCTTCAATTACTATTGCAAGCATATAAGTTCTTGTATATACATATACATTTCTTAATATAACCTGGTGAGTCCATATAATGTTACTTTTGTATGTATGTTTTCAGGGTTGATTAGCTGTGAACAACCAACTTGAATTCTCTTCCTGGAGAGGACCACCTCTCCTGCTCCTGCCCTGCTTTCTTCAATTGCCTACAGTTAATTGTGTAGAATTGAAGCCTTGTGGATTTTTCACCTGTGTTTTAGTATCCTCTTGTTCAGTTTATGTATAGGCATTCTTGTTAGTGACAGTTTGCTGTCACAGTTGCTGATGTTACTAGGAGACACAACCTCACAGCAAAGTACCTGATCTTTTGGCTCCTAAAATCTTTCTGCCCCCAGTTCTGCAATATTTCTTTAGCCTTGGATGTGTGAGTTAAACATTTTATTCTTAGAGGATTAAAACCAATAATACTTAACTTACATAATGAGAGAATATGATCTTAGAATAGATTCTTATGTTCTTAGAATAGATTTCAAAATCTATAGTAAAGCTTATAGCATTAAATGTATGATTAGCAATATATAAATATCAAACATCAAGGCATGACAATCAATCCAAAATTTTTAGATATACCTGCTACTATCTAAAACATACTTTACCAGTTTATTAAATAAATTATTATGGTGGTATACATCTCAGAGTTAATGCTTGTTAGAATAATCATGGAACAAAAGGCCACAGAAGGAACAAAAGCTTTAAGTGTGAATAATTTTTGTTTTAAAGGTTTGGAAACCATGCTGATGTTTGCTATTGTTTCCTCCTGATGTACTTAAATATATTTGTAAGTAGATTTCCACTTTGAAAGCATTTTATAAAGACAGGTATTCATGGTGCCAGAAGAATAAGAACTTTAATGTTGGACATTTATCTTACACTGCCAAGCAGCTACAAACACTAAGGAAAGGATTGCATGAACACAGACCTATACTTCTAAGTAAGGGAAAATAAGGTTCATCATGAAATGGGAATTTAATTCATTTTGTGCTAATTTCCAAATGCATTTTAAAATTTTGCTAATTTTCTTCCTTATCTCCATCAAACATTAAACATTTGTTTTCTTTTTAAAAATTATTTCATATTTAGTATAGAATGATGTTGGGAGTATAAATATTTCTTTTACACTGTAATTGATTTTAAATATTAAATATATAAATAACAATCTACAAATATGCATGAGAAATATCTGGGAACTGAATATTTACAGTGATATTTTAGATGTTTGGGTATCAAATAATATGAGGATTAGATAAAATTTGTAATGCGATTAAATAACATTTTTGCAAATATATTTTCTACTTTTCAAAAATCCTGGTTTGTACAAAGGACCATATTTTAGATTCTTGTTCACAGGCCATTGATTGGTATCAATTATTTAATTGATTCATTGCAAAGAAGTTACTCAACACTGTGCTGGCTATTTCAAAAAATATTCATGAATTTGACCAATATTAAAAGATGGAAATGATAATGAATAGAAATTTATCCTACAATTAAAAATTCATTTTAATCCTTACTATTTCCATTGTAAATTCTTGGACGTTACCATATATTTCTCATTCAGCTAGCCATTAAAGTTTATGGGGTCAGAATAGAAATATTATATATTATCAAGCACTGCCTGCTAAGCCTTATAATGTTATTGATAGGAAGTAATTACTTACGAATGTCATCATCATATAACTGCAATGGAAAATTATCCTGAATACGTTTGTATATTTTAAAGAACTTTTTCAATCTGAATTAGAAGTCCCCGGAGAAACGTAGAAAAAAATATTTTAATGTTAACTTTAGTTGAAATTTGAAGGAAATACATTTACAGATAAATATTAATATTTGGCTGTTATGTATCTGCAAATAATCATGCACAAGTGAAAGAGATGTGACTGATTTATCCAAAAAGTCTGCATGTCTACTTAGTTAAATATAAAACTCCTATGCCTTACAATCAATATTTAATACTCAGTTGAAAATGAAACAATTTGAAAGAAAAACCTAATATGTTTATTTTGCAATTTAGGTAGTTGTGAATTTTGAGTTGTCTGTTCATCAGGACAAACCTATAGTTCACATTCTCGGACAGGAGACACGGATTGTTAAAAGTCTCTGCCTTAGAATATCATTGTAATAGTACTTTCGAAGTAATACACGTGACTTTCAGCTTTCTTCTTCTACTTACTGTCAATAGTTCAGTTTCTTTGTCTGGTTTTCTTTTCTTTTCTTTTCTTTTTTTTTTTTATTAGATATTTTCTTCATTGACATTTCAAATGATATCCCAAAAGTCACCTATACCCTCCCCCTGCCCTGCTCCCCAACACACCCACTCCCACTTCCTGGCCCTGGCATTCCCTTGTACTGGGATATATAATCTTCACAAGACCAAGGGCCCCTCCTCCCTATGATGGCTGACTAGGCCATCCTCTGCTACATATGCAGCTAGAGACACAGCGCTGGGGTTACTGGTTAGTTCATATTGTTGTTCCTCCTATAGGGTTGCAGATCCCTTTACCTCCTTGGGTACTTTCTCTAGCTCCTTCATTGGGGGTCTTGTGTCCCATCCAATAGATGACTCTGAGCATCCATATCTGTATTTGCCAGCCACTGGCATAGCCTCACAAGAGATAGTTGTATCAGGGTCCTGTCAGCAAAATCTTGCTAGCATATGCAATAGTGTCTGGGTTTGGTGGCTGTTTATTGGATGAATCCCCAGGTGGGACAGTCTCTGGATGGTCCTTCCTTCCATCTCAGCTCCAAACTTTATCTCTGAAACTCCTTCCATGGGTAATTTTTTTCCCCATTCTAAGGAGGAACAAAGTATCCACACTTTGGTCTTCCTTCTTCTAGAGTTTCATGTGTTTTGCAAATTTTACCTTGGGCATTCTAGGTTTCTGGGCTAACATCCACTTATCAGTGAGTGTATATCATGTGAGTTCTTTTGTGATTGGTCACCTCACTCAGGATGATATCCTCCAGATCCATCCATTTGCCTAAGAATTTCATAAATTCATTGCTTTTAATAGCTGAGTAGTACTCCATTGTGTTCTTCTTCCATCGTTCTTTATCCTTCTTATATTTTCTCTACCAAAGCAATGCAGATAGTCTCCATCATTAGAATGCCATCTCTAAGTCACTTACTCCTTCTAACAGGTTCCTGCCCTAGCCAGCAGACATACTAGATTAAATAAATTTTATTCCTGATGGCGCTCCATTGAGACTGTAAAAATATAAAAGTAATTTTAAAAAGTGTCCATAATCTAATGCTTACTAGTTTATTTCCATACATTTTATTCATCAGATTTACCTTTTCAGGAATTGATCTAATCCTCTAGGAATTTTAAATAAGACTAATGAAAATTAAAATAGAAATAAAACATACCTATGAGAAACTGATTAAATTTGAAAGTAGTACTTTTTCAAAATGTAGGTTGGAAAGGTAATTTTAGCTTGAAACTTGGGAATAAATTGGATAGGAGACAATTATTTTTCCAAAATTAGGCCCTGGTATACTTATGTTGCTATTTGGAGCACTAAGAAAAATTAGTACTATCTACTCTTACATCTTTTCTGTGTAACAATTGTTATGTATCCTTTCGAATTTCTAAATCCTACAAGGTCAACTCTCAAATCCTTGGTTTCTACTTTTCATGTTGATTCTTTTGTTTTTTTGTTTGTTTTGTGTTTTTTGTTTTTGTTTTTCGAGACAGGGTTTCTCTGTATAGCCCTGGCTATCCTGGAACTCACTAGTAGACCAGGCTGGCCTCAAACTCAGAAATCCATCTGCCTCTGCCTCCCGAGTGCTGGAATTAAAGGTGTGCAGCACCACGCCTGGCTCATGTTGATTGTTTGCATGAGAATTTCCTGACTCCCTTTTTCATCTCTGTGAACATGACCTTAGAATTTTAATGAATCTTATAGATCTTAATCCTCACTTTTTAATTTTTATTAACCATTCCAATCGTTTGCATCTCAAATGATATCCCACTTCCCAGTTACCCCTGCACCTACTCCCCATCCCACATCTGCCTTCCCCCTCACCTCTGTGAGTGCCCCTCCCACCCTCACTATACTGCTCTACCACTCCAGCATCCACAGAGATATCAAACCTTCCTGGGACCAAGGGCCTCTCCTCCTTCTTGTTGCAGTCAGGCAAGTCCATCCATTACTACATATGTATCTGGTGCCATGGTTTCATCAAGGTATACTCTGTGGTTGATGGTCTAGATTCTGGGAGAACTGGGGGATCTTCTTAACTGTTTCCACATCATGACTCTCTGTCTACCACAATGTACTATCTCCAAAGACAATTCTATTCTATCTAGATCTTATATTGATTTTCCCTTTTATAATAATTTCAACATTCTTCTTACATTGCTACCAGTCATCTTAATTCAAATAACTTTTTAAAATGGCATTTAATTTCCTTTTTATCATTGATGAAACCAATTATATGGTCATTTGTTTATCTCCTGACTTCATAATTTTTCATCAGGTACTACAATTGACATAGCTTAAATCTCTCTAATTCTCTCTTTAATCTTTTGATTAGGTTGTATTTTTTTGTGTGTGTGTATTTGGTTGGTTGCTTAGCTGAGTTGGTTTTGTTGTTATTGTTGTTTTGGTTTTGTTTAACTTTTTGTTTGTTTTTTTTCTCTTTGTTTTTGGATAGAGCCTCAGGCTAATTTCAGATTTGCAATGCCTTTGTCGAATGCATTGATTTCTTTGGTCCTTCTGTTTCTCTCTCTATAGTCTATAATTATACTGGAGAACAACCATGCCCAACTTCACTATAGATTTTTTTCTAAATTCTGTTTCATTTGTCAACCAAACACATGGTGTTTACTATGAGATGTGTTTTAGAGTTGTGTTACCCAGTGGTTCTAATAAATGTATCCATATTTTAACCAAATATAATTATTTGCCATTCTATCACTTCATATACATATTATTACATGTACTTTACTAATTAATCATCCCAACATCCATGTCTTTTCACATTGCTTTATTAAAATTACTGACAGAAGGGTTCAGACTATTATTGAAGAATATCTATCCTAAGACACAACCCACACACTTATTTTTACTGCTTCATACTTTCTCATTTACATTGTACTTATCTGTATAATTCCTCTAATCATGCCACTTTCTGGATTGTACACTCATTGAGAAAAGAGCCATAAAGGGTATAGTTGATTAAACAGGAGCCCTTCATAAATACTTGTCAACCTGTGTTACCTAAACTGAACTTCACTAGTAATTAAATAATTTATTAAAGTAACTCCTAAAAGATGTAATTGTTTTGTACTTTTTTAAATAAATTAGTAAAAGAGATTGAGAACAATAAATATGTGGACGATTCATCCGCCTCAATAGAAACATGCCTGCAATGGGTAAGTGAGCACACAGGAATTAGGCAAGCACTTCTAAGACACCAAGGAAAATACTACTGTATTACTCTAGTTTTTTAATCACATACTAGAGAGGCTCTGAATAATTAAAGTGGTTTAAGAAGAGCTTGCCTTATCCCCAAGTAAGAATAATAAAAAGAAGAAAACTTGGTAAATGCTAGCACTGAGTTCTATAGTAGAAAACTAATTAGACTCTCTTACCTTATAACTGAGATAACCAAGGAGTATTGTTTCAAATAGACTTATCAATGCCACTGAGACCTAAAAAGTAAATTGTGACCTATGAGAAAAATGCAAGGTAAATAAGATATGCTTTCATTATGTGCTAGTAACTGTACAAAAATATGTAAGATTGTGAACACATATATACAAATATAGATATGTTCATATGATGCATATCTGTGTGAGTGGTACGTAGTACATGAACTTCAGTTTGTACTTGAAGGGACACACATAGTATTGTACTGCCCTCTGTATTGCAGAGAGATTTCATATACTCTTAATGAATAATTTTTACTCATTGTCCTAAATAAAAAATGAGAGTCAAACATACTGACTAAAGTGGCCAAGACATATAAAGACTAGGATTACACCCATTTGCTTTTCTTAACAACATTATTACTCAAATCAGTGTTTCCCTTCAGAAAATCAAAAATAAGTTTCAAATTTAGTAGACTGAATCATTTTATTTCACCTAGCACAATATGTAATGCTAAAGTCTGTGAATTTTCTAAGCATAGACCATCTTAGCAATGCAGGTTGCTTCAGGATTACATAACAACCATGCACAATTGTGACTTTTATGTTTGGCAGTGCTAGTTTTGTGTTATTTGAACAAGCTCCATTCTCTATGTGCTGTAAGGCATACATAATCTTTATAATCACTGTCAGAAAACATTGGAACAAAAAATACATAGAGAAATTCAGAAATTATTCTTCAGTGATATGCTTTTTTATTAATTAAATGGGTTAATTACAGTGTTTTCATTTTATGATGCTGAAAAGTCAAATGCAATATCTCACACTTTCTTGGCAACTGCTCTACCACTGAACTACATCACACCTCCTCATTAGTCCAGTTTTATTATGAAATTTCATTATGTGAAAGTACCATTTCAATAAATGGTTTCATATAAAGAGTAAAATACTTGTCCAATTGAATTAAGAAATAGCAAAATGTATTGACAAGACAGCAAACAGTGTAGGCTCTATCAGTCATATGGGCTTTAATTAACTATTTAGTTTTTCATTGTCAAAAGAGAAAACATGGACCAATAAGAATAACTGTGTTTGAATAAAACTTTATTCATACAAAGAAGTGGAGATTAGAATAAAATACGCAAACATAAATAGGAAATGATTTAAATGTCAACTATATTGTATAATTATGGAATAATCTACTTTATAATCAAGTTTTAGCTTTGTTTCTAACTAAAATAAAACTTTAAAATTTAATTGAACAGTAAATATTAACACAAACAAAATGGACGAATGGCTAGCAATCCCAGTAAAATCTATCCATAGATACATTCAACTTGTCATTCTTATAATAGAAAGCTAGGGATATTTTGATTTTCTCCACAAATCATCTTATGATTACCTATGATATTTTCAAATAGCACATCATTACATGATCTCTGGAAAATACTAAAATTCTATTTTACATACTACTCTGAATAGTGTTTAAGTTAAATAAAAGTAATTTTCAATTTTAATAAAAGCAAATGTATGAATTTATAGAATGTTAATTTATTCTAGTTTTAGGTAAAGAATGATATAGGAGTTACATGAGACGCCATAACACCATATTTCAATGAACCTCTAATATTTAGGAAAGTATTTGCTACTAATTATTTCTATACTAATTGACATTGCAATAAAAGTCAATATAAACCAGTGGTTCTCAACTTAATAATGCTGCACTTCTATAATACAGTACATTATGTTGTAGTGATGCCCAACCATAAAATTATTTTTGTTGCTACTTCAAAACTGTATTTTTGTTACTGTTATCAATCATAATATAAATATTTTTGGAGATAAAGGTTTGCCAAAGTGGTCAGGCCCCACAGGTTGAGAATCACTGATGTAATTAAAGTCAATTAGACAAAAAAATGAAGTGTGCATATTAATTTTTTATTTGTATATATAATCACACTGCATTTTCAAAATCATTCATTACTGTAATTAATGTGGAAAGAACCAACATGCAATTTTCGAGAAATCAAACTCCTGATCTAGGTTTCACTGTACAACAAATAGAAGACAGGCAATAAATCATATTTTTTTCTGCAACTTCTATGTCTTCTTTAGGTTAGTAATCCTATTTTCTATTTAATTTGCACTTTTAGGAAATACTAGAAAGTTAAAAATCACCTATAGACCACAAATATAAGGGAAAGTGACAGGATCTTGCACAAACAATGCTGTTTACCAATTCTGATAAAAACAAGAATTAAGGATAGGCAACTGGAGGAACACTGGACTATAATTCAGAGTTGCTTTCCCATTGTATGTTTTTTCCCTCAAATTCTGAGGACCTATAGCATATTTTCTTTCTTTTCCTTTACACAATCATCCGTGCTGTTTCTAAGTTTATACATTTATTTATATAGATTCTACCACATTCCTCTAGAGAAGAAGTACCCACAATTATAACGTTTGTCTGCTCTTAAAGGAGATACATGAAATATTCAGTGTTAGGGCACGGATTTGCTTGCTTTTTATGTTTTTTTCTAACTTCCTATACTCTTTGAAGTCTAATCCAGATGTGCAAAGAAAGTCTCAAAAGGTAGACTGGAAAAACAAGAAGAAATAAGTCAAGACATTAGCCTGAGATGTGCATTAAGGTATGACATAAGGAAACACAACTTGAACATACACAGAACACGTCTCAATAGTGTTTCTTTGTAAAATATAAATGAATACTAAAATATAGGAATAAATAAACATGTACATAACCTGTAAACCCCATAAAGGTAGACTTCGGTTAACCCAAAATATGTGAGACCTATGGAAAGAAAAATTAAAACTTCAGGTTTTCTAAAACATATGAAAAAGTCCCTTCATTTAAAAAATTGATTATATTTGGAAGTATTAAAATAATAATTAGTGTATAAAAGACAATGATATATAGAAACAAAAATGCAAAATATCAGAGCAATATAATGCATTCAGCTTTTTTACTAATAATTATTTCCACTCAAATAAAAAGACATCATATTTTACCTTACATTTTTATCTTTGTTACTAGGAAATTAAAAACTAAAACAAGCCTTTAGTTAAGAGGATATGGCAGAACAGGAACATTACAAAATTTTTGATCCATTTTCCATTAAAAATTCATTAATGGCTCTTCCTCAAATATAACAAATATGCTATTTTAAAAAGTATTTATATATAAATCTCTCTCTATCTGTCTACATAATAGTTCACATTAGTAATTCTATAAAACATTTAAAAATACACTGTTGTGTATGATTATCTATTATGTCCTATCGTGTAATAACTGTCTATAAGAGTCTTCTTTAAGTGTTATTCTTCCTGAGTTTACCATGTTTAAACTCTCCAGTGACCACAATAATAGAGTCACCATACCACAAATTATACATATAATTAATTGAAATGGAATTATTCATAAAAATAAAATCTACTTGGGAAAAGATGAAAATTGTTGCAAATCAATTTCTATGAAATAAAAACAACCCTTTAATACAAATAAAACCAACTCCCTGTGGTTATGAAAAGTGACATATCTCATAAAGCATTAAACGTGTTTCTAAATACTGGGATTTTCTTTTTATAATACACAGAATAAAAGAACTCTAGTGTTGCCTACTTTAAGAACCTTAAAAGACTATAGAAAGTCATTATGTTGAACATTACTATCTAGAGTTATACAGTGCCACATCTATCTTCCTAAATAACATCTTCAAATACTCCAACCCAAACTTAGGATTTCCTCAAAGCCTTGTGTCCTTTTGCCAGTGCAGATTCCAGGAAGCTGCTTAGAGTCTGTTGTGTTGGCTCCTAGACATCTGCTCCTCGGCATTTTCAAGCAGTTAACTCACTAAATCACTTCAACAACAACACCCACGCCTTCAAGTACATGTAAAATTCATCCACATTAATCTTAATCACACTGACACCTTTATCTAAGATATAGGTTTTATTTTTCATTTTGGCCCTTTGAGATCTTATTAACTCTAAAAATCTTCCAAAATCCAATTGCAGTAACCTTTCATTGCAATAAATCTTAGATCAGGTCCCTCTATCATTCATACCTTTTAACTATAACGACTAAAGCCTCTGACATGGCAGTCTTTCACATTTTCTATGTGTGACATACGTCTTTCTTACTCAGGCCCCTTTCAAATGTCTCTTTCCTCGTCTTAGTATTCTCTTCAGAATTCTTATCAACCTTGTCAGTTCATCTCTTTGGCTTTGTCAAGTCTCACGTTTTCCTTGCTACTCATCACGGCTGAAATTTTATATTTATTTAAAAATAAAATTAACACTTATTTTCCCCAAATTATGAAATATATAACATCAAACACTATTATGGTATTATTCCCTATTATAAACACAGTACCTCACTCAGTACACACAAACAGTCTCGTCAGTCATTATGAATAACAGATGGGGTCAGAAAAGAAAAGATAGTGCTGTGAGTTTACCATCCTTCCCCAAACATTCGTTCTGTGATTTTACTAACATAAGAAACAAGGTACAAACAAAAATATAAGAGAGAAAAGGAAGATGTTAGTACTTTATCAGTTTTTTTTAAAAGATGAGTATTGGGGTTTGAGTGACAGCTCAGAGGTTAAGAGCACTGGACGCTCCTGATGACCCTGTGTTAATGCCAGCAACCACTTGGCAGTTCACAACTGTCTGTAACTACAGTTACAGGAAATCTGATGTCTCTCTTAGCCTCTGAAGGAACCAAGCACATATGTAGTGCACAGACATTCATGTAGATAAAACATCACAGAGAAACTAATAAAGTAAATTTAAGACAGAAATAAAAAAAAATGTATCTCAATTATTTGGTAATAATAAAAGAAAATGTTAAGATGAACACTAAATTATTTTAAAATGTGATTTATAACTCTCATATATATAAGATATAGTTATATCTATGAAGGGTTTTTTATTAGACTGTGATTTTACCTTGACAAACCATGGAAAGAGACCATGGACTGTTTAAACTTAACAATTTTAAAATAAAAAAAGATTTAGAAGAGTTATACCCCATAAGTTTTATAATGTATGAAAGAATCTATATATCTTTAATATTAAAACCAAAATTAATGTTTTTTATTTGATTTACTTAACATAAAATTCAAAAAATATATAGAAAAGTTTATAAAATGCTAGTGGCAGAACTATGAAATATTTAAAAAGTGGTTTTGTCATGAACAAGAATAAGTTACAAACATACAAATTCTTAGATAAATCCCCGCACAAAGGAGGGATGAAATCAGAACTTATATCTACACCACAGTGACAAAGCTTCATGTCATTGACAACAACAGCAGAAAGAAAAAGTCAATAAAAATATATATAAGTAACATTTGCTATGGTATTATTTATAAAAGGAAATTAACTGGAAATTATCTGAAAGCTCAACAAGCGATCATCGTAAAGATTACAAGGAAAATAACCATAACAACTTTAATGAATGATGATTACTAATCATATATATGGACATATGTCATATCTGTGTATCTAGAGAAAATCTGCATGAATTCATCATCAAATAGTGGATAACAATTTTACTATTTAGAATTATATCTAATTGAAATGAAAGAAAAGAAAATGATAAAATGCAAATAATTTATGCTTAATCTGACTTCACAAATAGCTCAAGATCATGTATTAAACATTATTAAAATAGAAAAGCCATATCAAACAATGTAGAAAGAGAAACAGTCCAATGTAGGAAGTTAATGGCATATAGTACGACTTTCCACAGCATCCTCATACATGAAGGAAAATAGATGCTCAAAGTGCCATAACAACCTTGACATTTAAACAGAGTTTCATGCATGCCATATTCAGAATGTATGTGTGATGCACAAATTAGAGTAGCCAGGTCAATATGTTGAGCATAATCATAACATAAACTAAAAAGAAAAAACAAAAAACAGAACAAACAAACAAACAAGACCTTTCATATTTCTTAAAGCTACTGATCCATACAAGACTATACTATGCAGTACCAAAACCAGGCCACTGAACTGAAAAATCCTCCAACCCAGAACACATAAGAAAGTAAGCACTTGGTGTAGTATAGCAGTGCTCACATTGTTAAGTTATAACAATTTAGTAATGATCAGAATATAGAAGCATACCAGATTCTGGCCTAAATGCTAGAAATGATTTTCAGAGAAAAATTTAGAAATAAAAGGCCTAACACCAAGTAAGACAAGCAATAATGAGCATGCCAATGATGAACCCAAAGGACTGTCCAAAGGCTTTCATTGTGCTGGCTGTGACAATGTCCTTCACTCGCTGTGGTCATTCTCCTTTCCGCCCCAAGCCATGCAGGGTACATGCAAAAGGTGACCCCAACCAGACACTCAACCCAGTCCTGACATTGACACTCATGTATGATACATCAGTGAGATTACAGTAACAGTGAATTTTGTTATATTTCAAGAATGTTTACATCTGGGTTCCTTCCTCACACTCTGTTCTTTCTATAAATGGGATGCTACAGACAATTTACACAAAATTGCTCACAACAAGGAAAAGAGGTTTGTGTTTGTATATTATATTTAGGTTATGATGCCAAAGTGAGTGTGTGTGTGTGTTTGTGTGTGTGTGTGTGTATGTGTGTGGGTGTACATTTGTGTGTATATCAGTGTGTGTTGTATTCTTATATAAGGAAAGGCTATCAACATATTAGGAATATTACTATTAGACATTTTCTTGAAAAAATAATTTTTGAGACTTTTGTGGTATACTTGGTACTGTCTAAATCTATACAGTAACTTCATGGAAAAGAAAGGGAGGTTTATGTTATAACATTCATTTCTATATTTAATCAAATATTGAAAATATATTGCAATAGTTCTATTTGTTCTGTGAATAACTTTTATTGTTAAATAGTATTTAAAGGTTGATCACCATACATGTTATACTAGGCACCAACTTTAAGAACAAAGTCAAATATTTCAAAACTCAAAGAACAGTCATATGGGCTTCAGTTTCCTTCCAGAAGCTCCAACAAAACTAAGGGAGGCAATAATTTATTTTAACTCAAAATTCAGGGAAGATTTTATCACAGACAATAAAGATTTGAACCAGCTAGTCATAATCATTATTAGTACTGCCACTACTACTACTACTACTACTACTACTACTACTACTATTAATACTACTAAAATAGTAATAATAGTAATGATAATCACTTCATCTTCAATAGTCAAAACAAAGGTGTGCTTTAGATAAAATCTTCAATAGAACATGAGTAAACAAGTCTTTTTGTCCAATGTACCCATAAATGACCAGAGCAGTCTCTGGCACTACCGCCATGAAATTCTTAACTACACACCATCTGCATCAACATTTTCAGTATCTATGATGTCAGACATTTGCAGTAAAATTATTTTCCTCTCTTTCTTTCATCCATATTGTAGTAGTTTCATAACAGTTTAATTCCTGAAAAAGGCTTAAAAATAAAGCAAGGCAGCTCAAAATATCTGCAGCCTTATCAGGTCAGAAACTATAATTAAATAAATCTCGTTGCTGAATTAGCCTCATTATTTTAAAATAGAGCCTGGACCCATAAAGGGCACTTCTGTTTTTCATTAACCAAGACTGCACTGACAATGGAACTAAACAAAACAGTGTTCTTGAAATGAAGACCTAAGTTAGTTTATTATGCTTTTTAATTACAGTAATCTGGTTTTTCAAATGTATATCCTCTGTAATTATGACTGAATATTCTTAGTAATAGTACATAGAAGTTAATTGTAGGAAACTTTGTTCTCTTAATGTTTCCAAATAATGTAATTTTACTCTGCTGTCATTCACAATGGCTTTTTCCTCTAGAAACATCCTTCACAGATCATTTTAGAATTTTCAGGTTTCTCTAATGTACCTTCTATTTACAAATCGCCAAGTTTTAAAAACAACTTCGGTACTTTATAGAAGGATTATTTTTTTCTGTAGGTACTCATTTTAATGGCATGAAGACACAGGACCATGTAATTTCTCAGACTAACTGACATTTCGAGATATTCTTAATTTCAAAAATATCAATAAGATTGGTAGGAATACTTCCATCAAAAGAACCTCCCAAGACCTATGGCAAGTATGAGAGCAACAAGAAAACATGGCCCTTCATCTCAGCAAACTTCTGGATAAAACAGACAAATCAAGGGAAATGTAAGAACAATAGAATGTCTATGAAACATGTATGCAGATTGTACAGACAGTACCCACATAAGACATCCCCAACCCAGTAGAGATCTGGGCTGTAGGGCATGATGCCTGGTAAAGGCTTCATATTTAAATATTAGCCAAAGAGTTAATATTCTGCAGGGTTCAGAATTGCAAAAAGAAGTTTAAAGTGATGAATTTTGAGTGTAGGATATGGAAAATATATTTCTATGAGGCCTCAACATAAAGTAGGGCACAGAATGTTCTAGAGACTTTAAGGAAGCCACCACAGCTGGAGTAAGAAACTTCTGAAGTGGCATAAGCAAGATTTAGGACATAAAGCTATGTCATTTACATGTCTGCTCATGCACTCATTTAAAAAAAAAAATGACTACTGTTCACTGTGACAGAGTCTTGGAACGAGGCAATGACCTATGTCTATTCTAATACTCACAGAAAACTCCAAATTAGACCAATCAAGAAAAATACATTCAATGTTTATAAAAGACACACAGTCACTAGAGAAAAACAAGCAAATTTTCTGGAAGGCCCTGTGGTGGGCACTATGTCCTGGCACCTAATAGTAAACCCAAGGTCATCTAGTCTGAAGAAAAGGGGTAAAGGATGAGTAGTGAAAGGCGAAGCTACAGGAAAAACAGGATTTAAGATAGGCAAATGCCATTCAAAGCAGGTGCATAGGAGCTAGGTTTACACTTTGCTGGCACAATGATATCACAGGCTCCAAGGCGTGACACTATTACTGATGTGCTTATAGACAGGAGTTTAGCATGACTGCCCTCTGAGTAGCACAACAAGCTGCTGAGAGATGCAGATACTTAGACCCAACTGTGGTTGAGTTAGGGAAAAGCTGGGAGAAACTGAGGAGGAGTGCAACCCCATAGGATGACCAGAAGTCTCAACTAAACTGGATCCCCGAGATCTCCCAGACACTGAGCCTCCAACCAGGCATCATACACTAGCTGATACGAGGCCCCCACCACATATAAAGAGGGGACTACATAATTTGGCCTCTATGAAAGAAGATGCACCTAGCCCTTGAGAGACGTTTGGCCCCAGAGAGTTGTTAGGTCTGGAGGGGTGAGGGCGGGGTGGGTGGGGAGAAGGAATGGTTGAGGAACAGTTGGAGGGCAGATCAGGAGTGGGATAATTACTGGACTGTAAAGAAAGATTAAAGAATAATTAATAATAATAATAATAATAATAATAATAATAATAATAATAAAAGGAGTAAACCAATAGGGAGCCTTCATAGATTAGCAAGACTGAATAGCAGGCTACTCCAGCAGTTCTGACGAAGGCATGTGGCCTGCATCATGGAGGTACATTGAAAAGCAATTGATAGCAGGATAGGTAATGAATGGACAAATAACAAAAACGTTCCCAGGGATTTGTATCTGTTATAGAAAACACTGAGAGTTAAGGAGAACTCTAAAATCTTTGGTCTGAGCCCCTGCTGGTTTGCATTATCACTTGCAGTGCAGAAAGCTGTGGCTGAAACGGGATTCTGAACATGTACTGAACATGTGGAAGAACAATCCACAAACTGATTGGAATATGGTAAACTTAGAATGCATTCTGGACAGTCAAGTGGAGAAACTGAGCGTAGAACGCACTTAGAACAATGGGGAAGGTAAGCACACTCCCTAGGAACACTGGAAAACAGGCACAATGAGATTTGTCGGGAAAGTCTTAGCAAATCGAAGCAAACCTCGGCTTCTGTTCAAGACTGGCATGGTAAAATTAACCACTGAAATAAATAATATATACCATGAAATGAATCTAATGCTAGAAAATAGCAAGATCCCCCAAGCACCTTTTACGCAGACAGAGGTTCCTGCAGAAGGCTGAATATTCCAGTGAGCCTCTTGCTGATTTCAGTTACAGTAATATGATTCAGAAAGGCCAAGGATTCACTAAAGTGAGTCATCATAATTCAATTTCAAAATAATTATCACACATACAATTATAATAGCCAAACTTTATTCATTCACTTACCTCATCTAATCTCCAAACCTTTAAATAAACTCAAAATCACTGGGCAGTGGTGGCCATGCCTTTAATCCCAGCACTTGGGAGGCAAAGGCAGGAGGATTTCTGAGTACAAGGACAGCCTGGTCTTCAGAGTGAGTTCCAGGACAGCCAGGGTTTTACAGAGAAACCCTGTCTCGAAAAACCAAAAATTAAATAAAATCAAAATCACAGTCACTTTCTAAACATACTAGATTATCAAATGTGTTTAAATACATTTGATAAACTCATTTTCTCTTACTTATGTACTTTTGTTTTATCTTAAGGCAAAATTTCACAATTGGTAATAGATGTCAATTTTATTTTTCCTTTGACTATCATCATAAACTTACAAGGTAATCCAGGAGTCCTGTGTTTTAATGAGACCAAAACTAAGCAGGAATGTCATTGCACACTCAGGACTCTACTGTTCTAACAAAAGACAGAGTCTAATAGAAAGGCAGTGAGTTAGTGGAAATACAAATTAAGCAAAATAAGATTGTAAATGAAAAACTAAAATACATCAAACGTGAGTATCACTTTAAGTAAACTAAAACCATCTTAAGAAAATCTTGAGTGTTTCCACTGGAAGGTAAGAAATACATTGTAATGGAAATTGTAAGGAGACTGGCATACTGCAAAGGACATATAATTCAGTAATAGAAAGACATTCAATTCTGTGGAGACATGAGCCCATTTTCAGCTAGTATTCACAACATTTTGACTAGCAACTATACCTTCATGTAACAGATTTTAGATTACCTTCAGTTAATAACATATTCACCAAACTTAAAAGAATTTTCTCAAAATCTTATCAGCTCATACAAATACTTACACCTTAAATATTGAATTCTTATAATAACCTTCAAATTGTAATAATTCAAAAACAATGAATGTTATATGGAAATTACAGAGAGAAGTCTTACCATTCATTTCCCTGTGATGGTTTCTCAAGCAACACGCGGATAATATATAATAAGCAGCTTAACAATTTGAGGGAAAAGTTGAACAAGCGGATTCTTAGACCTTTAAGCAAACAACAAAAAGTTAGGTTTCATTTGAATATGGTTCATAAAAGAGAAAGAAAGAATTGTCAAAAATATTATCTTTCAGTTCAGCACATAGAAGGTATTTAGAAAGCACATGTTAAAATTTTCTAAACTTACTGAAGTTCTTGGTAGTTGAATTTTAATAACAACTCCTAAAATAAAATGTGAATAGCATAGAATTCATGAGCCACAAATGACAGAGAATATTCAACAAATGAGAGAGCTGGGTTTTAAAAGTCAAAAGCCACAAAATTTACATCATGTCAAGGTTGGTCTAAGTCTGTAGATACTTTAATCATTACTTGGGAAATAAATTTAACTAGCTCAAAATCGAGTTGCCCTCATCTTGGGCATAATACATCCTATGACTCTGAAGCACCTTGTTGATTTGATAAGAGAGAAAACATGTTTATATAATTACCTGTGATACTTTTCCTATTATATTTATATTATGACATATATCTTCTCTATAATTACAGGTTTATATGATAATTATGTCATCATTTACCATGAGAAGTCATAATAGTTTGTACTGATAAGTACACAAATAGAAAAAAATTATTTCTCATATTGAAGTGGGAAAATTGAAGTTCTTAAAAACCAGGTTTTAGGGCCACTGGAATCTTAAATTTTTTGAAAAATAAGAGTAACATGCATATACCATACAAAGTGCTTAGGTCATGGTTGGGAGAACCATGGTGCATGATGAAGAAGGCTAACGAAGGTCAACTACATTGATTAACAGGAACACTGCCCTGCTTGTAATCAGTGGTATGTGCTTTGTGTATTTTGCATACAATTGTGAGAAAGGCCTTTCAATAATTATTAATTGATGAAATCTAGAATGAAGTGTCACTTTTTTGCACTACTTTTGTTGTGGAGTGTATTTATAGCATTCTTTAACAGTAAATTTTTAACATGCAATCATTTCTTGGTTTCCATATTGAAGTGCTGAGGAATTTTGTGGGTTACCTGCTGATCTAAATTCATCTCTTTCATCAAAATAAAACATTCTAAATCAAGACACCACAAGGTTGAAAGGACTTATTTAACCATATAGCATACAGTTTCATAAATAATGGTCTCCTCTTTAGTCGGGTGAGTATTTAATGATTGTCCTAACACTGTGATTAATATCATCATTCAGGGTATTTAGGTAACATCTACTGATGGGGCTTCCCTGTAAATACAGGTAGGAAGGCATTGATCATGTTAATGCTGAAGCTAATCTACCACCGAGAATATCTTACTGCCTCTGTATTTGTCAGGCTCTTACAGAGCCTCTCAGGAGACAGCTATAACATGTTAAACTTGACACTCACCCTATACTTACTAATGTAAAGTCTTCTTAGAAAGAGCAACAACCCATCCTTATAATTCAGGCTACATTTAATATTTATTATCATCAGGATTGATTAGGAAAAATTGACAAGCAATGACAGTTTAAACAACCTTCACATTTAAAACACTCAATTAAATTGTGAGTGTTATTGTTGTCATTGTAGTTTAGGGGAAGCTTTAAAGACAAGTCTTTACTCAATAATCTGGGGTTGCTTGGTAGTTACTCTGTGGTGTAAGCTATCCTCAAACTCTCTTGGTTAGCAGAGATGACCATGATGTCTTAAAATATATTGTTTTATGAAAGCATATGATATATTGCCATCATTTTCACCCCAATTATCTTCTCATTTCCTCTTCCACTCTTGACTAACCACTTTTTCTTCCCCAAGAAATCTCCTCCTATTTTTATATCCGGTTTTGTTTCAAAAACTACAGAGATTGATTGGGATTACTGACCTAAGTAGGGGGTCAAAGGTTATTTACTGAAGCATGAGCATCACCCAGTGACTACACCGTTGAACAAAATGACGTCCCTATGCCCAGCAACTCATAACTGCCAATAGCTCCATATGGAGACACAAGACTTCTGAGCCCTTCTCCCATGCAGTATACCGTTATCCATGAACTTGGCGTTCTGCTCCTTCTGTGTCATCATCCTGATTACAGAAATTAAACATGTGCTCTCCTTAAGCTGATTTCTTTAATATTTTTCAGCACTCAAATAGGATACACAAGCCTCTACTGGTTCTTGTGAGATCTTGAGACTGAAAATATAAGTAGAACAACAATAGGAACTAACCAGGACCACCAGAGCTCGTTTCTCTAGCTGCATATATAGCAGAAGATGGCCTATTTGGCCATCATTGGGAAGAGAGGCCCCTTGGTCTTGCAAACTATATGTGCCCCAGTACAGGAGAATGCCAGAGCCAAGATGTGGAAGTCGGTGGGTAGGGGAGCAGGGGTGGGGGGGAGGTTATAGGGAACTTTCGGGATAGCATTTGAAATGTAAATAAAGAAAATATCTAATAAAAAAAGAACATATGGAAGAGACATGTAAACTAATGGATGTAGCATTTTCCGTTTTCTTTTTGTTATTGTTTGTTTTGTTTTGTTTTACATTTACTACCCAATAAGTATTCTTTCCATTTTATTCTATTATGCAGACAACGATGTTTGTGAACTATTACACTGCTGGAATTTTGAGGTAGATTTCTATGCAAAGAGCCAGTGATGGGAACAACTTACTTGATCGCTGGTTTTTTATAAAAAACAGTTTTAATCTCTCTTTAAATGTGTTTTCATTCATGTAGAATTCAACTTGGACCCTAAAAAACAGAAAAATAAACCAAATTCATATAAGTTAACTGCATCTTTATTTGATTGAAGTAAATAGAAACTGACTTTCCAGTTCTCCAGACAGATAAAAATAAAAATATTTGAATTAATGTATCCTATATTTGGAGTGAATTACATACCATAAAAGAAGAGTTCATTAAAATACAGCAGTCTTTTTTTGTTTTGGTTTGGTTTTTGTTTTTTTGAGACAGGGTTTCTCTGTATAGCCCTGGCTGTCCTGGAACTCACTCTATAGACCAGGCTTGCCTCAAACTCAGAAATCTGCCTGCCTCTGCCTCCTGAGTGCTGTGATTAAAGGCATGCACCACCATGCCCGGCAAAATACAGCAGTCTTATTATTTCAGAAAAAAAATCCCCTGTTTCCTAATTCTAAAGAGAGTTCAATTTTCATGCACAGTTAGCATAATTATCTAAATTAGTGATTTAATAACTCACATAAATTATTTTTAAGATTATTAGACCTTTTAAACTTTAATGTATGTTTAAAATGACCCATCAGACAAAGTATCATTTTCCTAATATTTTTCTGCTTTACAAAGGAACTAAATGAATGAAAACGTATGAGGCATGACTTGAATATCAGTTTTATCAAGCCTTTCACTCAACTTAGAACCTACCTGAGACGGTCATTACCTAACACCTTCCTTTCTTGTTTGCACATTTTATCTCATTTTTAAATAGAGAGAGAGATCAGCACAGGGGTTTAAGTCAGAAGCAGCAGGTTAAAGTTGTAAATTATGAGGAAGCAATCCCAGTGAGTACTAATACGATATGTTTAATCTACCTTGAAATAAAGTCAACCCTGGACAGAACCCCCACCTCTCTACCTATTATATCAGTACTGACAGAGCAGTGTCTTTCTCCCTCATGTATCAGCATGCTCACAACTGTCTCTCCTATTCTAGAATGTAATTTCTATTTAAGACAATAAACCAGAAATGCCATCACGTACAGTGACTTGTCAACAGTTAACATTTGCTTCCATTTCACAGGCACTCAATATATGCTTAGATTCCAAAAACAGTCAAGGCAGAATTTCAATTCTTACAAGATCAAACTATTCTCAAGACTATCCTAACATCACAAACATATGAATATATATTCTGCATGATCTTAATATATTTAACAGCTCATTTTTCTGCTTTGTTCTGAAAAGCATATGTAGGGGAAACACTGGGAGAAGAAAATAAGTGACATAGTATGCTTTGTGTTACATGGAATACTACACTGCTGGACAATTCCACAAACTCTCTATTCTGTATATTTAGGGTTCAAGGGTACTTAAAAAAAATCAAAATTCTGCTCAGTAAAAGGATATTATTCATGATAAACCAAATTTATATAATTTTAAAAACTCTCAATATTCCCTAATTTTCCTCTCCTATCTAAAATTATTTCTATCAACTATTTTTTAAGTATTTCTTGTTATCTTACTCTTCACTTTACACATAACAAGAGTAGTGGGGTCAAAATTCAGTTTATATTCACTTGATATTTCTCCAAAATGGGTCATAAAAATTGTAGTGCCTTTGTAAGCTCTTGGTGACTGTAGGCAGGCCCATGTGCACGGTCACTTCCCTACAGAATTACACTCTCACAAAAGCTCATGCAAAGCAAGCAGGCACGAAGCCCAGTTTATGTCTTCACAGTCCGTCATTGGCTCTGTTTCCTTCCTTGATCAAATGAAAAGTCAGCTCAATTGAAACAAAGGAACTGTAACACTGATCCTGAGATTAAATAGTTAAAATCTGTTATGGATACAAAACAAAATTTGAAAGGACACATGGCTATTATGCAAGTAATTTAGGAAAGGCCATTCTGATTTACTTCCTAGAATTATCAAATTTATAAGAAGGTTCATCCATTCTTCAAATAGTAGCTGGAGCCCGATATGAATATGAGCTGAGGAACATTTCTTTTTAAATAAAATGAGATCACATAAACAAGGTAACAAGGAGTGTGTGAAGCATGTCACCTCAAAAAAGTTATGAGACACACAAAGGCATATCACCAATTGGAAGTTAAAAGTCACAAAAACGATCATCCTTAAAGAAAAAGGTAGCCAAAATCATTTAAATACACATCTTTTAAATAAAACAAGCTTTTACCAGACATACCTCTGAACAGAGCTATTTCTAGCTAACAGTTATGAATCAGAATTACTAAATCTGAAATGGATTTCATTGTGTAGTGAAGAGTTCCTTAACAAATGTAAGTGATCCGAAGATGAAATAACAGCTTGACATCCACTCAGAGTCCTTTTCTTAGTACAGTCTGTCTGGCATGTTAGTGAGTTGTTCATTGTGTGACTTCCTAATTTCTATCCAATTATGAAATTATGTGAAACAAACCTCATAATTATTCTGTTGATCTTAGGGGGCTAATATTATACTGTAAAACATTGCTAATATTGAAATATAAATGTATACAAATGTGTCTTAAGGTTGATGACTATGAAAAAGGAAAATAATGCTTTGGATTTGTTGACTTAGATAGAGGGAAAATATAAAACACTGGAAGGGTGAGGAAAGAGATTTGTTTTCCTTTCCTATATAGAATGAGTGAGGCTGACAGGAGAGGAAGAGAAGAAGAGGAAAAGAAAGTGGAAGAAGAGGAAAAAGAACCAAAAAGAGGAAGGAGGAAGAATAAAGAACAATGTGAAAAAGAAAAAGAGAAATTCACATAAAACACAATAAAATTTTCTTTATTAATCACATGACAACTATTTCAAAGTCAAAGTGAATATAGTGGAGTTAGGATAAACCTTTGGAATTTCCCCAGGTATTTACAGTTCTAGAGACTTTTGTATTAAGTAAAATTCAGAGGTGGTCATTACAATATGCTTCATAAATTCAGCTAATACAAAAATGATAAAGTAACTCCTTTTCTGGTGTAAAGTTGCCTCCTCTCCTCCCTCTTTCCTCTTCTGACTGTTTGCCTTCCACCCACTCCTCTTTCCTCCCTGCTTCTCCCCCTCCCTCACTTCCTTCCTTCCTCTCCTTGTCTGTGAGGCTATCTCTCTTTTGACCTTCCCTCTAACTTGTTTATCTGAATTTAATTTCGCTAGAAAATGATGTTTTAAATAATCCACAAGGGCAAATCAGCTCACATCATTTCTCAAAATGTCATTTGTATTACAAGCTCATATCAAAGAAAAAATTTAGACTAGGTTTTTCCACATTTATCCTAACACATGACAATCTTTATTAGGTAGCCTTCTATTGCAACATTTTATGTTAGCTGATGATAATATCATTTTATGTGAATACATATACTTCTAGTAAAGAACAATTGTGTTGAAATCTCATATATATTTTATCACTTTAGTTTTATAATTTTGGGGTTTTAACCAAAAAATCCTAACATTTGGAAACATTCTCTACACTTTCTATTTGCATTTTCAGGATTTGTAGCTATTAGCTTGACAATTACATTTGTGTAAAAGATTTTAATATGCTTTTCATATAAGAGTCGGCCCCTACAATATTCACAGTCATTCTACTGATGACCCTACAGGGCTTGCAATCAAAACTCAAATTCTATCAAAATTTATATCAGAAATGGATGGATATTAATTGTTACTAGAACTAAATCTAATAAGGCAAACTTATGGCACATGGTCGCCTTACTTTAGACTGTTGGATTGATTGAATTGTTTTATTCATTAATATTCTAATATGTCTATATGCAATCATCTCAGCTGTCAGGGAAATTTGATTTTGATTCAGTGTGTACTGAAGTGATGGTTTTGGAAATGCATTCTGCATATATTATTATTTCATTTTGTTATTCTTATGTTGTTTCTATATTCCAAAAATTTGGAATTACTGTAGATCTGGGTGAACAGAGTGATTGTATATCTTCCCTAATGATAATGAACTGTGTTAATTTAGTATTTGTTTTTCATTTTCCTCTTATTCTTTAGCTTTAGTACTTGAATTCTGTGTAAAACTCACTCTAGAACTTGCTAAATTATAAATACCCTGCTTTAATCTTTATGTTCATATTTAATAAGTTTAAAGTAGGCCTTATATTAACAACACAAAAAGTAATTTTAATCCAGGATATCAATGCAAAAACATTATTTTGTAACTTTCTTTGTTTTAAAAAATAATGAAGCCTTGTAAATAAATTTTCATCAAGGAAATATCCTTGTTACTAGTAAAATAACTGATTTGTTGTAGAGTGGCAACAAACAATATTCAGTTCAATTACATAGTATATTTAATGAAAGTCTATTTTTAGAAATTTATTTTGGCTAAGACTTATATGCTATATACGCAAAAGAAAATGTGCAGTTATCAAAATCAATAGTAAATCCATTAAATTTTGGGAGGAAGTAACTTTATCTACAGAAAGTAATATTATAGAAGATCTCTTCAAATATCACTTAGGCAAGACGGGGAGGAGAACAAATGAACAAACATTGACAATATTTTTTTATTAGATATTTTCTTTATTTACATTTCAAATGCTATCCCGAAAGTTCCCTATACCCTCCCCCAACCCTGCTCCATTATCCACCCACTCCTACTTCTTGGCCCTGGCATTCCCCTGTACTGGGGCACATAAAGTTTGCAAGACCTAGGGGCCTCTCTTCCCAATGATGGCCGACTGGGCCATCTTCTGCTACATATGCAGCTAGAGATACGAGCTCTCGGGATACTGGTTAGTTCATATTGTTGTTCCACTTATAGGGTGACAGACCCCTTCAGCTCCTTCTGTACTTTCTCTAGCTCCTCCATTTGGGGCCCTGTGTTCCATCCAATAGATGACTGTGAGCATCCACTTCTGTATTTGCCATGCACTGGCATAGCCTCACATGACAGAGAAGTAACAGACTACACTTATATATACAGAAAAAAATCAATAGCATTTTGGTACTTTCAATTGTGATGCCTTGAAATCTATCCCAAATACCAAATCAAACATGTTCCCATAAATCTTAGGCCAGATAAACATCAATATAAGAGGATTCTGCCTCTGTGTCTACCTAATGATACTTGCTTGACATTCTGTATGTACTCCTTGAGTAACATCTTCATTATTGTACTCCTGGGAAACAAATACTTGGGACTACTCTCTGAATCCTTATGTTGTAATAGACAGGATCTATAGATGCATTTTAGACCCACCAATGTCAACTTACTTAAAAAGGATTTTATACACAAAATTAATCTCTGTACATAACAATGAGTTACATAGCTCCCAGTGCAGCTATCTATTCTAAGAACTTTTCATTGATGTGGTTTTGTTGTTGTTGTTGCTGCTGCTGCTGGTTTTTGTTGTTGTTGTTGAACTATTATAACACTGCTCCTGGTCTTTATCTTATAAGAAGCAAATATTCAATATTTGTAGTAAAATGTTCTCTCTCGGCTCATCACAAAAAACGTTAAATTAAGTTTATGCTTATGAAAATGTCACCTTTCCAAACAAACTTACGTACTCTACATTTACCTCTATTATTTTTACAAACATGTTTCTGAATTAAACTGTGATGCCTCTGCCAAAAAAAAAAAAAAAAAAAAATACTGATCACCTTGTTCCCAGTACTTTAGAGAATTGCTGCAGATGTCATTGGTCAAATTTAGGTAAAATGATTCTAGACTAGAAAGGGCCATTGATCTAGTATGAGTAGTGTCTTTATAAAAAGAAGAGATAAACCGAAAAACAGCAAAGGAATCTAGGAGAAGATGGTCAGATCGAAGGCTAACGGGGGATTGAAGTTCTACCCCACAATTCATTCGCATTGAAAAGTCTGTATCTAAAATAAAGTATACAGTGCACTGTGGGGGTATTGTGGAATGTTTGTCATGTTTCTTTCAGGAGTGGCTAACGCTGCTTTTCTTTTGATTGCTGAATCAAAAGAAAACACCTTAATACATATTGCTATCAAAGGAAAATAAAAGAGTTTAAATTCAAGATACAGTTTCTACTGCTTTTGCTTTGTGCTGAAGTAGATAAATCATTCTGTCAAATCGATTTGTGTGGATTCTGATACTGTAAGGTGTTGTGTTAAAGGAAGAAATTCTGAACTGCTTGTCAGTCAGAAAATGACTTCCAATATAGGCGTGGCTTGATGTGAGACCAAGAGCTCCACTGAAGGCATGGCTTGATGTGAGACCAAGAGCTCCACTGAAGGCATGGCTTGATGTGAGACCAAGAGCNAGACCAAGAGCTCCACTGAAGGCATGGCTTGATGTGAGACCAAGAGCTCCACTGAAGGCATGGCTTGATGTGAGACCAAGAGCTCCACTGAAGGCGTGGCTTGATGTGAGACCAAGAACCCCACCGATGGCAGCACTAGAAAGTACTGAGGTTTCTTACACTACTTGCAGTTACCTAAATGTGTAGTTTCCCTAGCAAAAAAAACTCATAAACTCATCAGACAAGACTTCTGTTTGACATGTCACCACTGACAGACTTCAATTGTTGGACCTACACTCTGAACTGCTCCATTTTAATCAAAATAATAACATTTTTAACAACTTCAATTTGACTTAACCTAACATGGAAAACAAAAGATGGAGAATTTAGAAGTAGGTCCTAAGACATATTTGGTAAATCTTAAATCATAAGACATCATGCCTCCTCATCCACCATGATCAAAGGTATGAGGAGATAAAAGAATAGAAGGTCACAAAATTTCCACCTTAGATTGCAATACAGATTTCCCTGGAATATTGATAATCAATTTGATCTGGTCCCAGAACAACAGTGTGAAATACTCTCAAGATACTGAGCAGCTACAACAAAGTATGGGTCTCATACAGCTACATAACGAGGACTTGATCAACATACAGTCCTTCAGTGTACTGTTCGTCTCCCAGTGGAGGAAGTTTACAGCAAAATTTTGTTCTGTGTTTTCTGTGTGATGTTCACAGGAAAATCCAGATTTAGTGATTAAAATAACATTTATACAATAAAAGGGAATAAATAATCATGTAAATAAATATAAATAAATAGATGAATGGATAAATAAATAAATGAATAAATAAATGCCTTTTCCCAAACTATAGCTGAACTTTTAGGATAACAGCCCAGGCTCCAGCTGCCTTACCAAGCTTAGCTCAGCCACCTGCAACCATTATGTCAATTAAGGAGATAAAAAATGATGAAAAGTAAAGAAAAGCTTATTCAATGTGTCTATACTGGCTGGAGGAAGTTGAGGTCCAATGACCCCAAGTCACCTTTGGTCTGAAACGAGATTTAGGTTTTAAATACAAGAAGAATTAGATCAAGGGGCATGAAGCAAATGTAATTAATCTGTTGCTGTCTGAACATAGTCCTCTTCAACATTGTTCTGTTTCAAGCCCTGGTAGGTATCCCAAAGAATGCCTTATTGTTTGTGGAATCAAGGTTTTCAGATGACTATTTCTGTGCCATGGTGCAGCTCATCTTCATATACAGCTGTGCTTATAGAATAAAGAGGGGTTATGACTGCAGACAACTCGAGAGTAAAGGTTTAGTCCAATGACTCAATCTCTGATTTCAGCAAAGGAAGATACCAAATATGATGTTAGAAGCTACAAACCCACAAAGTCTTACTTACATAACTGACTAAGCATAAGCTAAAACAAAGACAGCAGTGATAAGCATGCTAACATGAACATGAGAAGCCCACAAGACATCAATCCTACACAAACAACCATAGGAAACGAAGGAAAATTGAGAACATGAAACATAGTATTCCCCCATGAAGAATACACTACTGCTTATTCAGTACCAAATGGTGAGTCCTGAAAACACATAGACAAGCAACAGTATGCAGAAAGAGCAGGTTGTATTTAGGAAAGGAGATATAGAAATGATGTCATCATGCTATAATCTCAAAAAGAAAGGAAAAGCTTCTTAATTCAAAGTTAGGATTAAAAGTTGGACACAACAAAAGCAAGCTACACAAAAGAAGACAGTTAAAAAGAAAAGAACATAAGAGATGCCAGGAACTCATCTTGCCTTCATTGCCTAGCGGTCACAGGGGAGGACTCAAAGATTTTGATTGAGAATGTCTTCTAAAATGTGTTTCAAAGTGTCAGTGGTGATATTTCTGTTTTGTGGCCGGTTAGACTTTTGTTGCTCTAAAAGTCCACTTTATAGGGAATCCATTTTCTATCAAGTTCTTTCATGATGGGAGTTTCTTCCACTTTAAACATTTTCAAAATAGAATTCTGTTTAGAAAGAGAAAAATAGCTAGTAGTTCAAAATAAGAATATGTAAGTAATTTTAATACATAATTAAAATGAATAAGCACAAGTAAAACGTATAAAATATCCCTTGAGAGTAGAAACTAAATGTGTGGAAGATTTAGGAAGAAATGTAAGCAAGATTATTTTAATGAAGTAATAAATTATCTATCTATATGGTCCTGACATAAGTAACCCTCAACACAAAGCACAGGACTCATCTCCAAGGGAGGAAGACAGCTTCTTCTTAGACAAATGGGAGTGAACTATGTCCTGTGAACACAGACTCAAGTTGCTTGAATGACTGTTCCGCTGTGAAAGTAGTTAAGTGAGATAAATTCGGCACATTATTAAAGCTATTAATCACTGCATTCATCAAATGTATTGGTGAAGACTCCAGATAGGCACTTTCCAGGAAATCAGGGAAATTCTGCTCTAAGTTTTAGATGGTATCAGATGATATCACTAGTTTCTGGGTAGGGGAATGCTTGTGATCAGTTTCATAACCAATTCCATAAGTTTTATCTGATAGTTGGAAGATGTTAGGTCAGACAGACACAGAGGTAGACAATGAATGGGTCTTTAGGGGACTAAAGTGATCATTTTGGTTCTGGTCTGCCACCTTTCCAACTCTCCACATTTACAAAGCTCTACTCATTCACTACCTTTGTAGAATATTAATATAACGTGGCATTTTTCTGGGCATTTAATTTTATACACACACACACACACACACACACACACATACACACACGAAACAAAGGAGATCTTGCTACTTGTCAATGAGGAATATGTTAGGGAAATCATTTCCACAAACAACCTGGTGTCTACTAATATGTACTTGCTAACCATTTGAATCCTAGCAGTGTGGCATGGGGCAGAGGGACTCCTCACATAGTAATTTGATCTGGGAACATGATCTCCTAAACAGCACTAACTGATAGAAAAAAGACAAATAGACATAAATATCTAAACATGGAAATGGAGAAGTGGTAACTCAATCATACAACGGAAAACAGGAATAGAAAGGAATGCTTGTGGCTGTGTGTGACAAAAAGAGAGGCATTTTGTAACATGATGCTATAGAAAGGATGCCAGTTTAACAGCAAACATCAATTCCCTAGTTTAATAAAGTTCAAAAGTATTTAAAACCAAATAAAATACACCGGGCTCCCCGCACATCTCTTACACCATATATATATATATATATATATATATATATATATATATATATATATATATATATTTAAGAGAAAGAAAAAACAGCATAGCAATGACATCTGAGGAGGAACCCAAGGAAGATATTGTAGGAACTAAGTTTTAAGGCAAAGAAATGCATATGCTTACTTTGAACTATCCCTGGGATGCTCTGAGTGGGAAATTTACTAAGCAGTACAATAAACGGTATGGTGCAGTACTGGCGTCCAAACTTTCTTAGGCTTTGGCAGCTGTAAGACTTCTCTGCATGACTCGGCACCATAGGAGTTGTAGTCACTTAAAAGTTGGACATGAGGTAACCATGTGATTCCTCAGTGTGAGGTTATGGATAAGGTCAGATACTTGCTCCATGTAGTCTTTTGTTGGAATGCTTTCACATGATTGTGTTTCAGAAAATGAAGGAATTTGTTATCAATTATTTCTTAATATTCTCTAAGTTGACTTTTCTTTCTTCCTGATGCCTTTTAGCCTGTTCCTTATATTCCACTCTCTGCACAGGCCTAGATATGGATACATCTGGCATTCTCTTTTCCCTGTATAAAGGAACCCCTTATTTTGTTTTCCCGGGAGTTGCCTTTCTAGCTGCCTACCTGAAGCATCTCCTTTCCTTTTATAATATCGCTGCATTGATAAGCAACTTCTCCAACAGCTATGAACTCTAACCCTGGAGCTAACTGGAAGTTGCTAGATCCATGGAAAGGTTCGTTGATGCTTTGGTTTCATATCTTGTGATACGGTGTTTGGTTGTGTACTTGTCTATTTTCTTTGGATTGACCTGTGATAGTGACTCAACATTAGTTCAAACTTAGACTTGTTTTGTTTCATGATCCCCTTGTTTTTTTCAAATAAATTTTTCTAATACTAAAAAAAAAAAAGGATAAGGTAGCATTGCAGAGCACTTCATAAAACAAAACTTCCATATAAACTCATGAATAAAATCTTCAGCACCCACAGGAATTTGGTTATAAACCAAACAGTAAGGATTCAACAAGTTTGGGTGATAGAAAAAGACACGAACAGGATATTTTCTGATTTACACAATAAAAGGTTGAAAGAGGGAAAAGTGGGTCTAGAGTAATTACTTAAGGGTTAAGAGAACCCAGACACTATTGCATATACCAGCAAGATTTTGCTGAAGGGACTCTAATATAGCTGGCTCGTATGAGGCTATAGTGCCTGGCAAATACAGAAATGGATGCTCACAGTCATCTATAGGATGGAACACAGTGTCCCCAATAGAGGAGCTAGAGAAAGTACCCAAGGAGCTGAAGGGGTCTGCAACCCTATAGTTGGAACAACAATATGAACTAACCAGTACCCCCGGAGCTCGTGTCTCTAGCTGCATATGTAGCAGAAGATGACCTAGTCGGCCATCATTGGGAAGAGAGGCCCCTAGGTCTTGCAAACTTTATATGCCCCAGTACAGGGGAATGCAAGAGCCGAGAAGTAGGAGTGGTAGGAGTGGGTGGGTAGAGGAGCAGGACAGGGGGAGGGTATAGGGAACTTTCGGGATAGCATTTGAAATGTAAATAAAGAAATAAAGAAAATATCTTAAAAAAAAAAAAAGTACATGGCTCTTGAAGAAGACAAAGTCAGTTGCAAGTACTGTCAGGAAACTCACAACTAACTCTGAATCCAGCTCCGTTAGTGAGTGCCCAGTGCTCCTTAGAGGTCTAACACTTAGGTTTGGTGCTCTCATGTTTTATAATTGCAAAACTTATTTAAATAGATTTTAAGATTCATTACCATACTTTAAATGGTATTTCTAGAATTTTTCAGATAATATTTATATGGAGATGTACATAAGTTAGTGGGACAATCTCCAGTTGTTGGGTACTGCAGACTCACCTCAGCTGCAAAAAGCTAGGCTCGCTGGTCACGCCTTCAGAGGATAACCTATAATCCACAGTCTGTATGAGATTGACATCTAGAGAATTCAACGAGGAATACTTACAATTACCACACAATAAATTTTCTATAATGTCAAGGATATTTAACTGATCAAAACCAAGACAGAATAGAATAGAACAGAACAGAACAGAATGGAACGGAACGGAACGGAACGGAACGGAACGGAACAGAACAGAACAGAACAGGACAGAAGAGAGCAGAGCAGAACAGGAAGAAAGGAAGGGGAAAGGAAAGAAAAAATAATAAAGTCACAGAGTAATGTGCTGTACAAGATCTATTTCCTTGGGTTATGATATTGCCATGGCCACAATACAGCAGATCTAGCAAAAAGGCAAACTATAGGTTTTGACTGAAATTAGAACATATAAATATAGCTGGACGATGGTGGCCCACACCTTTAATACCAGTACTTGGGAGGCAGAGGCAGGTGGATTTCTGAGTTCGAGGCCAGCCTGGTCTACAAAGTGAGTTCCAGGACAGCCAGGGCTATACAGAGAAACCCTGTC
>NC_034594.1:114462208-114478821 GCF_900095145.1 Mus pahari | reverse complement strand
GAAGGAAGGAAGGAAGGAAGGAAGGAAGGAAGGAAGGAAGGAAGGAAGGAAGGAAGGAAGGAAGGAAGGAAGGAAGATAAGAAAATGACTCTGGGAAGCAAGCACAACTCAGTCCCTAGCCCTTGTTAGTAGTGTGTTTTCCATGACTGATGCCTCCATAAATTAGTTTGTTATGGCTCATCTATCTCTACTGAAGTCACATATCACAGTTACCATTCAATTGTACTTCCCACAAAGAGAAGGCTGAGCTGCAACCTCTCCCTGTTTGTCTTAATAACAATAGACACAAAAGATGATGTCTTTATCCTCAAACCACATTCTTAACTTGACTTGAAAATATTCCCATCTTCATGGCATTTTCAAACACTCTGGGTTGCTCTTGAGTATCCTGGACTGATCCTTTCTCTTCTACTACTAAAAATAAGTTCCCTTTTATAGTTAAACTCAGAATGTATTCCCCAGATACACCCGGATTGCACAGTTTATTTCCAGCCCATTCCCTCCTCCCATTTTATGTATTTGACTGCCTACTCAATTTTTCTACTTGGCTCTCTAGTGGACATTTTCAAGCCAACACATCCAAACGTAACTAGATTCCTGGTTTTCATTTCTGAAAGTTTCTTCTTATGTAAGCTGATGTCAAATACATCCATATGCTTTAAAAAAATCATCCAGGCAACTCTCCTTTCACAAATCAGCATTCTCCTCAAAGGTTCTTTGAGTAGTAAACATCATTTCACAGACAAGCAAAAGATCCAAATCAATACTTTTGACAAGGTTCAGAAAGAGCAGCAACAGAGACATAAAGATGTTCAAACTTTCCTTCAAACAAAGATTTATTTTCAACAGAAGACACAGGAAAGGCTAAACTTTAAGTGAAAAGGTGGAAATATTGAACCCAGCTGAAGCTTCACCCAATAATCAATCTACAAAATTCATGGCAAAACGCTGCGTACGCATCATAGAAATCGCGCTGAGGTACAATATCTTTTAGTGCAAGATATAACCATATCTGACTGAAAAAAAAAAAAAACCTCAGACTGCATCTGTACTATGAAGGATGTCAATGACATGGAAGATAGTTCTGTAAAGAAAAAAAAAAACAACAAACAAAAAACAAAACTATCCACCATATTTTGCCCTGAGGGAGCCACCCTAATCTCTCATTTTCTATGCTCAGTCTTGCCTACCCTCAGTTCCCTTATGGAATCTAGGATATAATACATATTCAGAATTGGTTTAAGTGACAGCAAAATTTATCACTGTGTAGCTTTTAAGGTCTCATTAAGCAGTAAGCCCCATGAAAGAAATACTAAACAATCTGCTTATATGTCCATGGCCAGTACCTAGAATATAGTGTATATTCACAAAATAGATGAAATTAAAAGTTACTCTTTAGTACTTCCATCTAACACCCTGTTAGCATCCAAAGTTGACAACTGTCAGCATGCAAAGCTGACAATCTGTGGACACTGCCATCTGGCATCATCTATGCAGAGAAACAGAAATTCCCAAATAATCTTCCTCCAAAACAGAGAACATGTATTTTTTTTTTAAATTGGAGACTGCAAGCTTCCGATTTGCTGTTATAGATAAAAAAAAAAATATTCTAGCATACAGCTTTATTTTCAACTACAGAATTATTACACAGATTCCCTATAAAATTCATTCAGCCCAACATGGAGAAAACTGACATCCCTTGAACTAGCAAGAATTACTTTTCTTCAAATCCTTCTTGTTCCCTTCAGCTTTCATCTGTTTTTGTCACTGGAACCTTCCTCATCAGTGATGTACTTAAATGGCACAAATTTATATTTGTCCAGTGTTCCATGTTCTTTTCCAATCGTACAAAATATTACGAGTGCCTTTTTTATGATCCACATCCTTCAAGTGGATCTTAAGAATCTATGCCATGAGCTATAGAACACAGAAAAGTCATAGGAAATAAATGTGTATATATGATACATATGTGTATCTGTAAGTTCAGATAGATAGATAGAGAGATACATACATACATACATATATACATACATACATACATACATACATATATATATATACATAATTAGATATTTGTTCATTTGATTATGGAAAGTGTATACTTTTCTTGAACAAAGTAGAGGTAGCTTAGTATAGGTTTACAAAAAGATTGAGCAATAAGAGACTGAAATAGACAGGAAGCTAGCAGATGGAATTCATCACTAATAACATCCAACTTTGGGCCTCATCAGGAGTTGATTTGAGGGCATGTTTCTTGCTGTTCCTCTCCAAAGCTGCCAGTATGGGTGGATTTGTGTCTAAAATTATAAAGGCAAGAACTGTCGATTTTGTTCATTTTGCCTATGCCTTCAAAACCCAACAAAGGGCCAGGCACAATTATTACAAATTCTTCAAACAAGTTGTTTTTCTGTGTGTATAGTGAATTTTGCTATATAAAATTTACTTCAGTCATGTATATATATATATAAAATGTTAAATATGAAGTTCATAATTTTCAGCATCCTCTAAATATTTCATCGTATTCATATACCTCTTTTGCAGATTCTGTAATATTGGGGCTAATTTAGAATTTCCAAAGAACAATTCCTTCAGTATTCTCAACAACCTAACCAACGAATTAGAAATAAATGCTTCTGTTTAGGGGAAGTACTATAGAGAAATAGTTTACAGTATAAAGTATAATTATACTTTCAGAATTATTATATCTTGGATATATTTTACTAAAGTGTGTGTTTAAATGTATATAATATAAATATTTATTCAACAATTAAATAAGTCCTTATGTTACATTTAAAGATAGATTTAGTATATATTATCTAAATTTTTTAAAATCAAATTCATTTCAGACTCGATATTTTGTGACATTTTCTTACATAATGAGCTATCTTGAAGTAATTTTATTTGAAACAAAGGTATCAGTAGAGTTGCCTGTACCACATATACACACAGCCCGAGTGTAAATTTATACATTGTTTCAAATGAGATTGTTTTAAGCAAAGCATCATCTTGATTACAACTTTTATCTCCAGTTGTGCATGAGTGAATGCTGGATGGAGGTGGCCACCTAGCCACATGGAGTAAGACTAAAGGTAGGGTGATCAGAAGAGCTCCAGAGGGAAAAATTAGTGAGTTAACATTAGCAAGAGATCTTCCCTATAGGCTCAAGTACTGAAGAGGCAGAAACAAGGAAGGTCACTGGAACTAAGGAGTTCAGAGTCAGTGTGAGGGAAACTGGATGAGGAGGAAGAAAAAGAAAAAGAAAAAGGGGTAGAAAGGAAAGAGAGTAGGAGACAGTAAAGAAGGGACAACAGTCCTACCATGAGAAGGAAAACAGAGATTTAGCAAACAATTGTGTTTTCATTAGCATTCTATTTTAGAGCTTTGACATACTTCCATAAATGCTTCAAGTGGGGCACCAATGTCCCACTACATCCTCTAATGTCATTGCTGTAAAGGGTCACGACAGAGAAGGCACAGCACAAAACAATTATGCTCATATTAAAGACACACAATAATTTACAGAGTTAAGTAAAATATTTGTTTCACTATGCCATTGGTGACTAAAATATGAATATATGTGATTACATGTGAACCTTTTAACTGAGTGTGGTACATGCTCGTATTTTATATACAGCCATGTGTAAACAACAGTGCATTTGTCAATAAACATATCAAGAGATCATACTGCCTTGTTATGTATGTGGTTGTATTTGTATGTGTAAGTACACTCTCAGGATATTTAAAAGATGACAAAATTTTGTGACAATAAACTCATAATGTAACTGTCCTTAAGCAATGCAAGAGAGTGTCTGAAAAATCCTCCATATAATGATCTCATGACCTGCTGTGTGCTTCTGCTAGTTTAATCCGATATGCTATTTTCTGCTACTTGGACATTGCCAACACAAATCATAGCCTGTACCTTGCCCTTTTAGTTCATTCTAGGAGTGCTCAGTCTCCAGTACATGCCTCAAAGTCCTTACTGTAATAGCAAAAGGGCATTTGAAACAGTAAGCAATCTTCATTATAATAGAAAAGAATGTAGCATTTTTGACAGCTGTTGACAGCATAAATGTAAGAGAGAAAAGACAAAAGTTGATCATACACTAAAACATTGGGCAGAAGCAACTGAAATGAGTGTGAATTATTCACACATGCAGGGCTGCAAAAACTCGAAAAAGTGAGTGATGTAAAATGAATGATATTAATAATCAAATGAATGTTCTGAAGTGAGGCCATTATCTTTACAGTCTCAAGTACTTTAAAAGCTGCTTGAATCACTTCCACGGAGCTGAATATTAATAGGCAAGCATTATTCTGCTGGAAGATCAGCATGTGCTCGCTAAAAGGAATCCATATTTCTAGTGTGTGAAAGATATATGCTTACTTATGGAGAAGCAGTAATTTAAATAAGAAAAAATACAAAGTTACGATTTTGAAAACTGTAATTAGTTTGAATAGTTTACTCTAGAACAAACTTGCCAGAGCAAAAAAGTATAATTCATATAAAAAATATTAAACAAAACATGGAAGTAAATTTGTTTTTCACTGTGACCAGTGCATTTAAAAAAAATTGTACTTGGTTTGTACAGAAAATGCCACTGAAAAGGGTATTTTCTCTAGGCCTAATCATTCAATGATTACTTTATCCAACAGTTTCTTCCTAAACACATAAAAGTATAGTGATGTAGAAGTACAAATTATGCACATACATAACTTTGCATGAAAACTAAAGGAAAGTCTCAAATGGCTAATTTTAACAGTATGAAAACTATTCAATTACCATTTGAATTAACAACTTTCAAAATATATTCATATATTGATCTTCACACCATAGGGACCCAGTTTAGCATGTAGTTGTAATGATGTGCCTGCCACGAGGGAGTAGATGTGTTTTTCACTTGACACTGTAGAAATTTCAGAGCTCATATGACTTTTCTCATAACCAAAAGACAGGTCAGGCTCAGGAATTTCAGGCAATTGCCTGAGATCACATTGTTAATAAACTCAGAACCATGATCTAAGAAGAGCACAGCTGTTAAGCAGAAGAAAATTCTCTCTTCACATATCCTTTCTTACATTTACTTGTATGAACACTGGATGTGAAGTATACAGGTATCCTTATGACAGATACTTTAGAATGACATTTTCCATATAGATGTGTAAATGAAATGCAGACTGGGGCAAGAGACTTGAATGTAGGTGGCAAAGGAAGAATGTGTGTGTGTGTGTGTGATTCTGAATCATGTCTCCTGCTTATGTAGTATATTTCTTCTATCTCTCCAACTTTTCTAGCTTCAAATGGGCTGTAATTTCCTACCTAACAAAAATTCACCAAAATATAATGGTTAGTAGTGATCTGTCAGCTGTCATGTGGCTGTTCACAGTCTTTATAAGAGTTTGTATACAATGTGAAGGTCTTTTATACATGATTCTTGGTTACAATGGAATAAATTTAACCAGAAAGAAGGAAGGAAGGGAGGAAGGGAAGGAAGAAGGGAGGGAGGGAGGGAGGGAGGGAGGGAGGGAAGAGAATCATGTATTACTTTCAATTATATTTCATCAATGTTGTGCTCATTGTAAACTTACAAAATAACAAAGAAATTTGGGGTTTTATATAAAATCATATTTTCTAGTAAGAATCAGAAGGAAAAACTGAATCACTCTGAAGAAGCAATTTGCTCAGTGTTACAGTGATTGGTAGCCAAGTATTTACAGGTATTGAGGTACTGTCTTTTGATACTAATTATTTTAACTCCAACTTCCTCTGAACAACATTTTAATAGCAAAACAAATCGCGTATGATTCCCTTCATCCTGTCCTTGAGAAGTGTTCAAACACGTTTAGAATAGAAATGGCAGCATGGACTTCCCTTTCCCGGCGATATATAAGACAATGTCGTTGCTATTGATGAAAAGCCAATAAGAGATGCAATAAACCTTTACTCATTACAGGCCATAATCCAAAGGCTCCTCTAACATAGTTCATTTGAAGTAGATGTGTTTTTGTTATAAATGTTCATCTTAAATCACATAACCATTAACGGAATTCAGATTTAAACTGGGTGTGGGGTTTCCTATCCGCTGCAGCATCACTGTCATTAATAAAATTGGTTAGCACTTCCCTTGCTCATTAGGTAGAATTATTCCCTTGACAGATGACATCAATGTATCTGTAACAATTCCATCTGCAATACTGGCAGTCCAGCCCAAAAAGCTCTGATAAAAGAAGCAGAGGCAGATATTTTGAGAGAATGCTATAAAAGCCATTGAAGAGGAGCAAAATTTGGAACTGATGTAGCCGACTAATCACATAGCCTTCATTGTTCATACATTGCCTGTTATTAAATATTTAATTTGAGCCTGAATATTAACGTAGATAGTGAGACTAAATGGAATATAGAGCAAATGCTAAATGTAACATATTTAAGTACCTTACTAAGTAATAATGTTATAAAAGAATACTATGTCAAGTTAGAGTAATAGTAATGATTTCAAATGGGAATATGCTATGCAGTCAGGAGTATAATATGTAGTCAATTATTTTTCAGTGTCTCAAAAATATGTTGTTGGAATTAGTATTGGTAACATTGAAGAGAGCTTTCAGAAATGCATGTTTTGTTAATCATCAGAATAAAGCATGCAAAATGGATTCACTAAATCTTCACATCACTAACAGAACGCTCTGTCTTAGAAATAAAACAAGTAATTATACCTTTAACTATGTCAACAACAAAAAAAAACCCAAATAGACATTTTTTGATCATTTCAACCCTTGGTATTTACAGCTTAACCTACATTACCTTTTTCTTGAATCAGATAAGGATGGCTGCAGTCTTGGGAAAGGCACAAATGTAGATCCACAAGGAACTAGCTTTGGAGACATATCTTCTCAGGTATTGCTCTAGAGAGAAATTTAGAGCCACAGACTCCTTTCATCCAGAAAAAAATGATCAAAGGAGCCGAGGATTGAGCTTTGTCATTATTTTTTTAAAGATGTTTGTGCGGTGTAAACATTTCGGGCTCAGCAGCTGAGTCTAGTTTCTTTAATGCTATCTTTGATTCAGCATTGCTTGACAGACTATTAAGGAAATGTTGATGATGCAGGAAGGCCAGTGTGCTGGTTAACATGATTATTTTACAGAGCACTGTGCATTCATTAATAGTAAATAAATTCTCACAATCTTCTTCTCTGCTTCTTTCTCAAATCTTTTATTTAGATTTATTTATTCTCAAGACACTTGGTGGTAAAAATAGAGAATATAACATTGTGCACGCTTCACAAAATGTAACTCATGATCTTAACTTCAGTAGACATAATGAGATGTTAATTTTAAGAAGTCTGATACTACTGTACTGTGTACTGTCAGCAAGTTTCCAAAATTGAAAAAATACTTAGTAATTATACCTCAAACAGTACCTATTAAATGCCTGAGGTACTTAAGAACTCAGTAAATAGAAGTCTTCTGTTAGGATATCAAAATTGCACAATACTAAAATAAGGTAAATATATACATGGTAATATAATATATATGAATAAAGTATATATATATATATATATATATATATATATATATATATGTGTGTGTGTGTGTGTGTGTGTGTGTAAATTCATAAAATGTAGAAAAGGATTGAGTACAAATCATATTAAATTGAAAACTGAACATTAGTAAGATTTTTAAAATTTATATGAAAACATTGGTACAAAGACTCAGAAATTTTTTGAAACTTTGTTTTGACATTTAAAACAATGTAATTTCTCAGTAGGAAAATTCTAGTTACATTTTTGGTAGACAACAGTGTCTTGAAGCATTGCAATTACAAACAAAACTGGAAATATCTTATAAAGTGAAAAGCTAATAACAAACAAATATAGGCTACCAAGTACTGTTATAGTGTAAATTTGTTTTGGTGAGTTGCCAACACGGATGTTGGGAAATGTGTTCTTTTAGAATTTGGAAATTTAAGGTGAATTATTTATTTTCAAGTTCATTGTAATTGTTTTAATTCTTCTGTTCCTTCTGTGTCACAATGCCAAAATAATGTTTCTGTAATAAAAAGAAAACAAAACCAAACAAAAAGTCATGTTGTGGTAAATATTGGCTGTCAATTTGAAAGCATCTAAAATCACTGAGAAGGAGTCTTGAGTAAGGAGAAATTAACTAGATAATGTTAGCCTGAGCATAGAGAATTATCCAGATTAAATTAGCCTCTGAATATGCCTACGGGGAATTATCTATACTGGGTTAGTGGTTGAGGAAAGACCTATTGTAAATGGGAGCAAGATCAGTCTGTGAACTTGGTGCCAAACTGACAAATAAGAGAATGGAATTAGGGGATTTCTTTCAGTTCCCCATCAGCTGATGCAAGAAGACAGCTACTGCAAGCTCCTGGGATCATGGTTCATCTGCCTTAATGGACTGTAACCTCAACCTGTGAGCAAACGAACCTTTCCTTCCTTAATTTCCTACCGTCAGGTTATTTTGTTGTAACAGGAAAAGTAATGGATACAAGCAACACACATCCCTACCTAGTACTAGACTAAGTAATGTCAGGATCACAAAGCTTAAACGTAAATATGTCTTAAAATTCCCATCCTTTCAAAATTATTCTTTCAGTACAAATATTCATTTTATTACACATCTGTTATTGATTTTTCACTGCTGAAAGGGTGGATCATATCACCTAATAGTCTCCTGAAGTTTGGTAAGCCAAATCTGTTCAGGAATTATTCATTCTATTAACGTATATAACACAGAAGCTTTGCTATCTACCACTCTCGGGGAGATATTTACTTCTATTCAGCTGAGATGAAACCATGTTTTTTTTTTTTTTTTTTTTTTTTTCCTATGCCCATTAGAGACAAAAGGGGAAAGATATTTTGGAAGTTCCTCCTTTTATAAATACCCTTACAAGCCTCCCAGAAGATGAGATTCCTTCTGAGGATTATAATACATAAGAAAGTGGAGAATAATAAGGATCACACTTCACAACCATGCAGACTCATGCTTGTGGAATTCTCAGTGCACCAATGTACAGAATGCTCTAGGACTTAAGAGTTTTCTCAAAGTATAATAAAAGGAGTTGTTCTTACATTCTAATGCTAAACAGAACATATGGGAAATCATATAAAAGCTTCTCAATTCATGACTTCTTTCCCATATCTTCATTCATCTGATATCTTATAACCACTATTCTCACATATATAGTATATAACCAGTATTATAAAAACCTTGCCTCAAAACAAATGAGCTTTAAGGACACACAGTGGTATCCATGAAAGGTAAAGATTTATAGTGAATTTATTGAAAGACTTAAAAGAACTCTAGAGCACAGAGTGACTCTGTCTTTGGTTGGTTATCACTCAGGTCCCTATGAGGTAATGACAGATGCCAGTGTTTCAGCAATGAGCTATAAGAACACTAAAATGCATGCTAGTAAAAAGTGAAGAAGAGAATATTGTAATGTTATTTCCCAGAATTTACAAGCTTATATGGTCTTATCTATAAAACATTTTATTCTAATTATGCACAACTAGCAGGGCACTAGAATATGTATTAGATTTCTTTAGTATCCTATACTTTCTTTGGTACAGTATAGTAAGATATTGTTTTTAGGGAGCAAAGTCTTCATTAGACCTTTCATCATAAAAGAAGATGCCTTGTCAGGTGTTGAGGTTTATTTATTGCCCTCTGATTAGAAATGAAAGCCAACAGAAATATTCTGACTTGAGATTTAAAAACATCAGAGTTTGTGCACCCCAAATGCTGTCAGGAATGCCTCATTCTGACTCCTAGTAGAACATAAACACCAGCAGTGGCCAAGCAAGAATGAGAAAAGGAGGGTATTTCTATTTAGTTCCTTTGGACATGATTTGACTCTCCAGAACCAAAAGTAGGAGAATTATTCAATAGACAAATTCATGGGTTAGTCTTAAACTACTTGAACTTTTAACTCTTTCCAAGTTCCAGCTTATAATTAAAATCTTATTAACTAGAAAAGAAGAAAAATATTAAGAAAAACCATATACCTAGAGAAGGCATGAAGATATATTGTTTATTTTGTCCTTGAATTTTCATATTTTCTAGCAAAATTGTATTTCAATATATTCATTACTTTACATAAAAACACAATAGCTGCCAAAAAAGGAAGGATCAGTTTGCATTGGGGTTTGAAAATTGCGAAAAGATAAATTTTATCAATATATTCCGGTAACTCATCAACAACACTGATGAATCTTTTTAATAACTTTGTGTATCCTGTGGTTAAGATAGGATTATTTCTACTGTGTATGGTATTTTTTCTATACTTTTAAGAGGATGTTTAATTATGACATACTACTCTCTTCTATTCTAAACTAAAGAAAACCATCTCTTTTTTTTATGTCATGCACTACAATAAGTTCAGCTCTGCCAAGAATTCAGATCACATGTTATCTGCATATATATATATATATATATATATATATATATATATTCACTAATAAATTTTTAAGTTATTAGCTAAGATGTTTATTAAGGCCATCATCCCAGTTCAGTATATGTATTACTTTGCACCTACCTATGTATACTAAAACACCAGAGCATTTTGTAACACACACAGAATGACTGAAGTCATGTTACCAATATGCTGCAGCTCTCCAGTAAGGCACAATTATAAATCTTCTTATAACTATGTATAACTACAAGATTTGTCCTTTGTATAAGGAGAGTTCATCATCTCCATTTTTAGGGGATATTTTTACGTCTCAAAAATGTAAAAAAAAAAAAAATGTGACTGATAGTTTTTGTGTTTAGTGTTCGACAAAATGTAACTACTTTTCCCTCTTCCCCCCAAAAAATACCTTGATATTATTTATATCAACCCACTTGAAAATTTTTACAGTTTAGTTCCTTTCATTCAGCATTTTTATTTATACTGTGATCATCATATATTTTGTTCTCATATAGTTTATAATATTGTCAGAAACAGAAAATAATCAACAGTAATAATTATATAATTACAGAGAGTAATCAGTGCTCTAAATGAAATTTCCAAGTAGCTTGAACAGTGGGTGGGTGGGTCGGTGGAGGGACTTACAAAGCCCTCTACTGTACAAAGCCTGAAACAGCAAATATGTAGTTAGTCAACACACAAAAAAAAAGGAATTCTGATAGCTGAAAAGAAACTATCATTTCCAAGTAGTAAGCAATTCCCAGTAACTGGTAGAAGAGCTGAGTGTTCTTGTGTCATATGTACAAAAGCAAGGGCATTGATGTCTGGAGTACGGGAGTCACTGAGTTGACTTAAGACAGACTCATTTTTTAGCATATCAAACCAGTTTTTACAAGACTGATCCTGCAGTCAGGGATTGTCCATGTTTTAACGTTGAATCCCTTTAGTGTATAAGCACTTTTCAATATGGTTATATTTTCAGGAAAACATCGCTTGGAGGTAATGTTCCTTTAAGTAAACTGATTTACTTCTCGACTAGGGAGGCAACTGTCTCTGCCTTAAAAGTGCACAGCAGGCTAACTACATTAAAGTATTGCATCTTTAGGTCCTATTCCAGACAATAAATATGTACAAGTCATGAAATTACTATCTACTATACTTAGGGGGCAATTATTTGAGCCATAATAAGAATGCTAATGTCACAAGCTAGCCAGAGATGAATAAAAAGAAGGAAATAAAAAGACCAAGAGGGATAGGAAGTTAAGAATTAAGCTAACATTAAGTATAAGAAATGTAGAAAAGCTTTCATCCTAGTATTTGAAATCATGAAAAAATACAAGTGTACTTTCTTAGATTTCTGATGACAAAATCCACAAAAATTCATTTCCATAGTGAATCTCTGTAATTCACTGCAAGAAAAAACAAATACTTTGAAGAGCTCAAAACTCCTCTACTCTCTTTGCTGAACCATTTCAACAAGGAGAGGCAAAATCTGAAATGCTATTTCTTGAATGAGAGAATTATTCATAATAATTTTCCATATAGAGGCTAGACATGACATGGAAAATATTTTGTCATTGAAACTGACCCACCTCCCTTTTCTGTAAAGTATTCTATTTTAAAAAGTATAATTCTAATTATAATTTCCCATTTCAGTATGGCCTGTGTCTAAGCCATACTCACTTTGCTAAAAAGGATGCAAACATTCAAAATGATACAATTTTGAATATTCTTATAAAATCATATATTTAATCTTCTAAGGAGTCTGAGATGATATACTCTCACACATCACAATAAAGTCACTGATGTAAGGACCAGCAACTGGCATGTATCTCACTTTTCCCCAGACTGAAATTCATATCTACAATATCAAAGACTAAAGCTCTAGTTGTTTAGCTGTTCTTTATTTGTAAACATATCTGTCCTAGGCCCAATGCATTTATAGGTGACAACCATAGCACAAGGGAAATTGTAGAGCCATTCTTAGAGTGAACCGTGAGATGACCTGTTTAGAGTCTATATGAAACACTGAATGCTGCAATGTGCAAAGGAACTAAGAGAATGAACTGAGGAACACACTGGGACAGGATTCTTCCACTTTCCATCTGCACTTGGAGCAGACTCAGTGCCACAGATCTCCATACCTAGATCCCACCTGGAGAGAGCAGGCCTCCCAGAAGTGCTGACACACCTGAGAGCACAGGAAAGACAACCACTTTTGATCAAAAGAATAGGGAACAAGCTCAGCAGAAGATGGCCTAATCGCCCATCACTGGGAAGAGAGGCCCCTTCGTCTTGCAAATTTTATATGACCCAGCACAAGGGAAGGCCTGGGCAAAGTAGTGGGAGTGGGTGGGTAGGGGAGCAGGGGCGGGGCAGGGATATAGGGAACTTTCGGGATAGCATTTGAAATGTAAATAAAGAAAATAATAGTAATAATAATACTAATACTAATAATAATAATAAAGAATAGGGAACAAAATAGCCATGAAAGGAGTTACAGAGACAAAGTTTGGCGCTAAGACAAAGGATGGACTATCGAAAGACTACCCCACCCGGGGATTCATCATATAATCAGCCACCAAACCCAGACACTATTGCATATGCCAGCAAGATTTTGCTGAAGGGACCCTGATATAGCTGTCTCTTGTGAGGCTATGCCAGTGCCTGGCAAATACAGAAATGGATGCTCACAGTCAGCTATTAGATGGAACACAGGGCCCCCAATGGAGGAGCTAGAGGAAGTACCCAAGGAGTTGAAGTGGTCTGCAACCCTATAGGTAGAACAACAATATGAACTAACCAGCAACCCCAGAGCTCGAGTCTCTAGCTGCATATGTAGCAGAAGATGACCTAGTCAGCCATCATTGAGAAGAGAGGCCCCTAGGTCTTACCAACTTTATATGACCCATTACAGGGACACCAGGGCCAAGAAGTGGAAGTGGGTGGGTAGGGGAGCAGGGCGGGGGGAGGGTATAGGAAACTTTCGGGATAGCATTTGAAATGCAAATAAAGAAAATATCTAATAAAAAAAAGAAAGAAAGAAAGAAAGAAAGAAAGAAAGAAAGGAAGGAAGGATGAAAGAAAGAAAGAAAGAAAGAAAGAAAGAAAGAAAGAAAGATTGATTCCTAGCCCAAAAGAAAGAAAGAAAGAAAGAAAGAAAGAAAGAAAGAAAGAAAGAAAGAAAGATAGATAGATAGATAGATTCCTGGCCCAAGGGGGACATGCCCTGAGCCATCAGGACAGAGGAACCAAGGAAATGGCTGGGACAGGATCCTTTTGGTTTCCATCCGCACCCCAGAGCTGACCTTATGCCACAGCTCACCATACCCAAATTCCTCCTAGAGATAACTGGTCTCACAGGAGTACTGACACACAGGGATGCAGGAGGGACAAGACACAATGAGAGACAGCAAGACCAGCTAACACCACAGATAACCAGATGGCAAGAGACAAGGGCAAGAACATAATCAAGAGAGACCAAGGCTACCTGGCATCATCAGAACCCAATTCTCCCACCACAGCAAACCTTGGATATACCAAGACACCAGAAAAACAAGACTCATAATTAAAATCACATCTCATGATGCTGATGATGCTGAGATACATTAAGTAGGACATAAATAACTCCCTTAAAGAAAGACAGGAGGCAGCCACCAAATGCAGACACTATTGCATATGCCAGCAAGATTTTGCTGAAAGGACACTGATATAGCTATCTCTTGTGAGGTTATGCCAGTACCTGGCAAATATAGAAGTGGATGCCCGCATTCATCTATAGGATAGAACACGGAGACCCCATTGTAGGAGCTAGAGAAATTACCCAAGGAGCTAAAGGGGTCTGCAACCCTATAGGTGGGACAACAATATGAACTAATCAGTACCCCCAGAGCTCGTGTCTCTAGCTGCATATATAGCAGAAAATGGCTTAGTCAGCCATCGTTGGGAAGAAAGGTCCCTTGGTCTTGCAAACTTTATATGCCCCATACAGGGGAACAGCAGAGCCAAGAAGTGGGAGTGAGTGGGCAGGGGAGCAGGGCAGGGGGAGGGTATAGGGGACATTCGGGATAGCCTTTGAAATGTCAATGAAGAAAATATCTAATAAAATAATTAAAAAATAATTTAAAAAAAAAAAAAACAAAGACAGGAGGACACAGGTAAGCAGGTAGAAGCCCTTAAAGAATAAACACAAAAATCTCTTAAAGAATTACAAGAAAACACAACCAAATGGGTGAAGGAAGTGAACAAAACCATCCAGGATCTAAAAAATGGAAATAAAAAGAATAAAGAAATCATAAAGGGAGACAAACCTGGAGATACAAAACCTAGTGGAGAGATCAGGAGTCATAGATGCAAACATCACCAACAGTATACAAGAGACAGAAGAGAGAATCTCAGGTGCCGAAGATACCATAGAAAACATTGATACAACAGTAAAAGAAAATGCAAAATGGTAAAGCTCCTAGCCCCCAAAAATCCAGGAAATCCAGGACAAAATGTGAAAATCAAACCTAAGGATGATAAGTATAAAAGAGAGCGAAGTTTCCCAACATAAAGGGCCAGCAAATATCTTCAACAAAATTAAAGAAGAAAACTTTCCTAGCCTAAAGAAAGATGCCCATTAACATACAGGAAGTCCACAGAACTCTAAATAGACTGGATCAAAAAAGAAATTCCTCCCGTCACGTAATAATCAAAACACCAAATGCACAAAACAAAGAAAGAATATTAAAAGTAGTAAGGGAAAAAGGTCAAGTAACATATAAAGGCAGGCCTATTAGAATTACACCAGGCTTCTCACAAGAGACTATGAAAGCTATAAGATTCTGGGCAGGTGTTATACAGACCCTAAGAGAACAAAATGGCAGCCCAGGATACTACACCCCGCAAAACTCTCAATTACCATAGATGGAGAAACCAAGATATTCCATGACAAAACCAAATTTCCAAAATATCTTTCAACATATCCAGCTCTACAAAGGATAATAGATGAAAAGCTCCAACACACAGAGGGAAACTAGACCCTAGAAAAAGTAATGAATTAATCTTCTTTCAACAAGCCCAAAAGAAGATAGCCATACAAACATAATTTCACTTCTAACAACAAAAATCATAGGAAGCAACAATCACTATTCATTAATATCTCTTAAAATAAGTGGACTTAATTCCCCAATAAGAAGACATAGACTGGATACTTAAACAGGACCCAGAATTTTGCTGCATACATGAAATATACCTCAATGACAAAGACAGACACTACCTCAGAGTAAAAGGTTAGACAAAAATTTCCCAGCCATTGGTGGCAAGAAACAAACTGGAGTATACATTCTAATATTGAGTAAAATTGACTTTCAACCAAAAGTTATAAAAAAGATAAGGAAGTACAATACATACTCATCAAAGGAAAAAAAGTTTACTAAGATGAACTTTCAAATCTGAACATCTGTGCTCCAAATGCAAGGGCACCCACATTCACACAGGGAACTTTACTAAAGCTCAAAGCACATATTGTTTCTCTCACAACCACAGTGGAGACTTTAGTACCACACTCTCAGCAATGGACAGATCATTGAAACAGAAACTAAATGGAGACAGAGCGATACTAATAAAAGTTGCAAAACAAATGGATTTAAAAGATATCTATAGAACAATTCATCCCAAAACAAAGAAATGTACCTTCTTCTCAAGACCTCAAGCTATCTTCTCCAAAACTAACCACATAATCAGTCAGTCAGAAAATAGACCTCAACAGATAATCCTATGCACCCTATGAAATTACCACCGACTAATACTGGTCTTCGATAACAAAAAAATCAACAGAAAGTCCACATACACATGGAAACTGAACAACACTTTACTCAAAGTAGAAATAAATAAAGATTTGATTGTGGTCAAAGAAGAAATAAATAAAGACTTCATAGAATTTAATGAAAATGAAGGCAAAACATACCCAAATTTATGGGACACAAAGAAAGCAGTGTTAAGAGAAAAACTCATAGCTCTGAGTTCCTCCAAAGAGAAACTGGACAGAGCATACACTGGCAGATAAACAGCACACCTGAAATTTCTAGAAGAAAGGAAGCAAATATATCCAAGAGGAGTAGATGGCAGTAAATAATCAAAATCAGGGCTGAAATACACCAAGGAAAAGAACCAACAAAACCAGAAGTTGATTCTTTG
>NC_034594.1:114460179-114461708 GCF_900095145.1 Mus pahari | reverse complement strand
AGACCTTCAAAGAAAACCTAATACCAATACCCTTCAAACTATTCCACAAAATAGAAACAGAAGAAACACTACAAAATTCGTTCTATGAAAACACAGTTATACTGATACCAAAGCGAGACCAAGACCCAACAAAGAAAGATCTTCAGACCAATTTCTCTTATGAATATAGATGCAAAAATATTGAAAAAAATTCTCACAAACCAAATCCAAGAACCCATCAAAACAATCATTCACCAGGATCAAATAGGCTTTATCCCAGGGATGCAGGAATGGTTCAATATAAGGAAATCCATCAACATAAACTGCTACATAAAATAACTCAAAGAAAAAAAACACATGATCATTTAATTAGATGCTGAAAATCATTTAACAAAATTCAACATCACTTCATGTTAAATCTTGGAAAGATCAGGAATTCAAGGCCCATACTAAACATAGTAAAAATAATATACAGCAATCCAGTAGCCAATATCAAACTTAATGGAGAGAGAATTGTAGCAATCCCACTAAAATCAGGGAATAGAAGAGGCTGCCTACTCTCGCACTATCTATCCAATATAATACTTTTAAGTTCTAGCCAGAGCAATTAAACAACTAAAGGAGGTCAAAGGGATACAAATTGGAAAGGAAGAAGTGAAAATATCACTATTTGCAGATGATATGATAGAATACTTAAGTGATCCGAAAAATTCAAGCAGAGAACTTCTACAGCTAAAAAAAACAACTTCAGCATCATGGCTGGATATAAAATTAACAAGAGCACATCAGTACCCTTCCTATATTCAAAGGGTATATGGGCTGAGAAAGAGATTAGGGAAACAACACCCTTCACAATAGTCACAAACTATATAAAATACCTTGGTGTGACTTAATCAAACAAGTGAGATATCTGTATGACAAGAACTTCAAGTCTTGGAATAAAGAAATTGAAGAAGATCTCAGAAGATGGAGAGATCTCCCATGTTCATGAATTGGCAGCATTAACATAGTAAAACTGGTCATCATGCCAAAAGCAATCTACAGATACAATGCAATCCCCACCAAAATTCCACCTCAATTTTTCATAGACTTAGAAAGAGAAATTCTCAAAATCATTTGGAATAACTAACCAACCAACCAAACAGACAAACAAACAAACAAAAAACCAGGAGAATGAAAATGATTCTCAACAATAAAAGAAATTCTGGGGGAATCACCATCCCTCACATGAAGCTATACTACAGAGCAATAGTGATAAAAACACCATGGTATTTTTACTGGCTAGCTTTGTGTCAACTTAACACAGCTGGAGTTATCACAGAGAAAGGAGCTTTAGTTGGGGAAATGCCCCCATGAGATCCAGATGTGGGGCATTTCCTCAATTAGTGATCAAGTGGGAGAGGCCCCTTGTAGGTGGGACCATCTCTGGGCTGGTAGTCTTGGATTCTATAAGAAAGCAAGCTGAGCAAGCCAGGAGAAGCAAGCCAGTAAAGAACATCCCTCCATGGCTTCTGCATCAGCTCCTGCTTTCTGACCTGCTTGAGTTCCAG
>NC_034594.1:114458277-114459769 GCF_900095145.1 Mus pahari | reverse complement strand
ATTCTATAAGAAAGCAAGCTGAGCAAGCCAGGAGAAGCAAGCCAGTAAAGAACATCCCTCCATGGCTTGTACATCTCCTTGTACAAAGCTCAAGTTTAAGTGGATCAAAGATCTAAATGTAAAACCAGATACAGTGAATTTAACAGAAGAGAAAGTGGGGGAAAGCCCTGAACACATGGGCACAGGGGAAACTTTCCTGAACAGAACACCAAAGACTTATGCTCTAAGATCAAGAATTGACAAATTGGACCTCATAAAATTACAAAGATTCAGTAAGGCAGAGGACACTGTCAGTAGGACAAAATGGCAACCAACAGATTGGGAAAAAATCTTCACCTATCCTACATTCGATAGAGGGCTAATACCCAATATATACAAAGAATGCAAGATGTTAGACTTCAGAGAACCAAATAACCTTATTAAAAATGGGGAACAGAGCTAAAAAGAGAATTCTCTATTAAAGAAACTCAAATGGCTGAGATGTACCTAAAAATTGTTCAACATCCTAAGTCATCAGTGAAATGCAAATTAAAACAACACTGAGATTCGACCTTCCACCAGTTAGAATGGCTAACATCAAAAACTCAGGTGACAGCATATGCTGGCAAGGATGTGGAGAAAGAGTAACATTCCTCCATTGTTGGTAGGATTGAAAGATGATGCTGGTGGGATTGCAAACTTGTACAACCACTCTGGAAATCAGTCTGGCAGTTCCTCGGAAAATTGGACATACATTGTACTACAGGAGGACCCAGCAATACCTCTTCTGGGCATATACACAGAAGATCTTCAAACTGGTAATAAGGACACAAGCAGTCATGTTTATAATAGCCAGAATCTGGAAACAGCCCAGATGTCCCTCAACAGAGGAATGGTTACAGATAATGTGGTACATTTACACAACGGAATGCTATTCAGTTATTCAAAACAATGACCTCATGGAATTCTCAGGCAAATGGAAAGATCTAGAAAATGTCTTCCTGAGTGAGGTAACTCAGTCACAAAAGACCACACATGGTATATTCTCACTGATCAATGGGTATTAGGGAAAGAGTCTGGAATACCCATGATACAACTCAAGACGAAAGAAATCCAAAGATCAGGTGCTTCAGTCCTATTTAAAGAGGGAACAAAATAATCAAGGGAAGTAGAGGTTGAGAATGACTTGGAAGAAAGTGAAGATGGAGAGAGGAAAAGGGGGGAATAATCAGGTATGGGAGGAGTTGAAGGAGATGTACAGAGGGTCCAGAAATTGAACAAAGGTGTATAGTAATGGAGGATGAGAAACTGAGGGTAGCCACCAGAAGGTCCCAGATGCCAGCAAAACAAGAGGCTCCCAGTACCCAATAGGGATGATGTTAGCTGACATACTCAACAAAGGGGATTGAGAACCTGTAGAGACCATATCCAGAGGTTAGGCACCTTGTTGAGGGATGGGGCCTGTGGGGAGCCGCCCTCACATTCGCCATTACAAGATAGCGCTGATGTCCTG
>NC_034594.1:114451425-114458266 GCF_900095145.1 Mus pahari | reverse complement strand
TTCCCCTTTCTCTTCTCTCTCTTCTCTTCTCCCCTCTCTTCTCTTCGCCCTTTGCCTGTTGGAAGCTTATGCTCTCCCTCTCAAGAGCATTAAAGCGTTGCTGCAGAAGGATCCTGTTTGTGTGCCGCGTCATTTCTTGCTGGCGGGAAGGTAGCGCGGGACAGGGGCCACCAACCCTTCTCAAAATTTTTTAACCCAGAATTGCTCCTGTCTAAAGGAAATACAGGGACAAAGAATGGAGCAGAGACTGAAGGAAAGGCCATCTAGAAACTGCCCCACAGTGGATCCATCTCACATGCATACACCAAACCCAGACACTATTATGGATGCCAAGAAGTGCTTGCTGACAAGAACCTGATACAGCTGTTTCCTGAGAGACTCTGCCAGATCCTGACCAATACAGATGAGGAAGATTGCAGCCAACAATGGATTGAGCACAGGGACCCCAGTGGAGGAGTTAGTGGGAGGACGGAAGGAGCTGAAGGAGCCTTATCTGGCATCAATGTGAGGAGAGACCCTTGGTCCTGGGAAGGCTTGATGCCCCAGTGTATAGAAATGCTATAGAGGTGAAGCAGGAGTGTGTAGGTGGGTGGGGGAGCAATCTCATAGAAGCAAGGTAATGGGGAATGGGATAGGGGGGTTACAAAGGAGAAACTGGAACCGGGGATAATATTTGAAATGTAAATAATAAATACAAAAGGAAATTATTTGTGCTGAAGTTTAGTAGTTGAGGAATAAAATGCGCACAACAAATAAATATGTACTTTTTCTAAATAGAAGGTGATTTGACCTCTTCTCATTACTTTGTTATGAGGTTTTTAGTGTTATGCTGTATATTATTTTTCTCTATTCATGGGTATTATATGCAGTCCATGAAAATGAATTATAAAATATCCTTGAAGAAAAAACTTTGAAAATCTAATATAAAATGAAAAATTAATATGCATAACAAAAATATTTAAGATTAAATAATTCAGCTCTTTTTATAAAAATAAATGAGTACTAAATCACTGATCAAATAAGAAAATAATAATGTTCATAAGAAAAACTCTATAGGTTTGCTTCAATAAATAAATATTTCTATAATTCATATGTGTTTGTATTTCATGGGTTGTTGAGACACTATTAAATCCATTCATTCATTATTATTCATGCAGAGTTTATAATTAGTAAGTTCAACATTTTTAATCAGTTTATGGTACTCTTCTAAAGATTTACAGTTTTTCTATAAATATCCAAGTATTTGAAAATGTTCACACATTAAAAAATGGACCAACAAATTAAATGACATTCATGTTTCAAATCTATTATAGCAGTATTTGACATTCACATGGCTTCCCGAAAATGCAGCGACACCATCTTACTAGGAATTTATACTAAATCTTGGAAGCCAATGTCAAATGAATACTCTTCTGACATCTAAAAGTAACCTGTCACATCTTCTAATTATTAGCCACTAAAAATAATTTAATTAAATGAACTTGACTGATGTATAAAGTGCTATTAATTTAGAACAAATTATATTTTGAGGGGTAAGCCTTCTCCTAGAATCCTCTCAATATATTAGAGATCAACCCACACTCCAAAATATATTCCAAGAGAATATTTTATGGCATGTGTAAAGTCCTGGTCATCCAATCTATTTGTATGTCTTACGTTATCAGAAAACTTAAGATGTAAACTTCTGTCCTCAACAAGAGACATGGAATACAGTCAGATTTTTGCCTTTGTGTTGAAATATCAAAAACAATTTGAAGCTTGAAGTGATCTCTCTGAAATAAATGTATCCAACAGTAAATGCACAAATCTGAACAACTGCAAAATTAATTGAAAGGTGTTTCCTTTGCTGAAGTCTGTATTTAAGTGTTGACAATTTTTGGAGACTATTAACACTGTGGCTGCAATTTAATGTTACTTTTGAGTAAAAAGATTGCCCTAAGTGCTTTTAAAGGCCAGAGGAGAATGTGCTTGTGCATATTTTAGAATTCCCCTCAGAACATTCTGTTTTCCTCCAAGCACCGTCAGAAGTTGCTCATATTACTGAAACATCATCAGTGATTTTGCACCAAAGGAGGATTCAGGAGCATACTTGAAACACTGAACTATTCAAACATAACCCCAAGGATAGCTGCAAATCAGACGCCTGTATGGGGGAAGAAAGTAACTGATATGTCAAATGCTAATAATGTCCAACTCAATCCCCCTTGCAGAAATGTGAGAAAAAGCAAAAACACTCAAATGAAGTCAAAATAAAGCAAAATAAAGATGAGGTCATCAGTTCCTGTGAAACCAACGGGATTTAAGATCAACCAATAAGCAAATATACGCAAAAGTTAAGAAACAAAGTCAGAAACAGACGATTGCATCTAGTAGAACCAGTGGATTTATGTAAATCAAAGGGAAAAAGAGTGACACACAGACCTATACTAAAACCTTTAGTCCACATCTTGGCAAGTATGTAAGCTTTGGAATGTTCATGAGTCCCATTCCCGTCTACCTTACCTGTAATATAGAAACACATGTGGTGAAGTAAATCAGAGTGCCCTCCATAGACTCAGGTATTTGAGGTTTTGCTTCCCATTTGGTAGAAACCTTGGGCAGGGTTTAGGAGATATGGTGGTGTTGAAGGAAATGTGTCCCTAGGGAAAGGCTTTGAGGTTCAACAGCTTTGGAAAGATCCAGCGTCTTTGTCTCTCTTTGTCTCTATCTTTTTGTTTCTGTCTCTCAGACTCTACTTCTTTCTCTGTGTCTCTGTCTTAATCACCACCACTTCTGCTTCCTGTCTGTGGATTGGGATGTAAACTCTCAACTGCTTCTCCAAAGACGTGTGTGCCTACTGTACCACACACACCACCGTGATTGCCATTAAGTAACCCTCTGAAACTTCAAGCAAGTCCCCAAGTAAATGTTCTTTTTATAAGTTGCCTTGGTCATTGTATTTCATCACACCAACAAAACAGTAACCATGACAATGGACATCTGGTTATATTTCACAGAGCTGGAAATCAGTTGGAGTAAAATAAAGTGCAATTCTCTACCAGCATTTCCTAATTATATTTCTTCTTCTATAAGAAACAAAAACAAAACAAAAAGGGGGTAGGATAGAGTAAAATATTTGTTTAAATTTTCAATATGTAATTAAGTAAGAGAACAATTAGAAACGACATAGCTTATGTTACAAAATTAAATATATTTCTGTAGATAAAGACCCATTAAGTCAAAAGTCTAAGAATTATTTCCAGTTACATCAGCATGGAAGGAGTGTTTCCTTAGAGACCTCTGGTCTTTTGAACCAAAAATAATGACACAAGTTTCCTGCCCAGAAAGTGATGCTGATCTTTGCTCAAACTTCCTTTTTTTCTTTTTTCTTTCTTTTTTTTTTTTAGTGGATTATTCACATCCTCTGGCCATATGATATATACCATAAAAGAATAAGGAACAAAATACTTATGAAAGGATATAGGTATAGAGACAAAATTTAGAGATAAGATCAAAGGATGGACTGTCCAGAGATCCGGGGATCCATCCCATCATCAGCCACAAACCCAGATACTAATGAACATGCCAGCAAGAAATCTATCTATTTTTAAGGGAATATAATTTTGAAAACATGTCCACAGTAAATTGAGAATTTCTTACATCCTGTGAGCAGAAAAAACTATGTATCAAAATACTGTGAACATAAACATAGTCACAATATTACATTCAGTCTTTTTTCAAAACTAAATATATATTATACTCTTTATAAATATGAATCCTTATGATGCTACCACATAAGGAGATGGCCACATAAGGAGATGGCCCTAACCAGACATTAAATTTCTGAAAGTGTTTGGAGGAAATGAGAGTCCTAAAGGACTCCTTACACAATTCCATCTTCGGGTCCATCAACTTTATAGCCCTCGAGGAAATGGGAGCTAGAGATAAATTTCTTCCTGGAGAAAAAAAAAATGCAGTTTTATCTGAATGCAGCTTAGATGATAAAGATACTTTTCAGTTCATCATTTTGTCAATCTTTCTCTAACTACTGTCTGTTTTTCTATCATGTCTATTATCTATCTAAATGATATAAACGCCTCTGTAGACCCCAACATGCCGTGGCTATCCACTAAGCTTGATGCAGGAAAGAACCAATGAGCTGAGGATACTAGTTCCTGCTAATGAAGTCCTGGCAAAGGGTGATAAGTACAAATACCAAATTAAGTTATGGAAGGAACCACAGAGGAAAGATTTAGCTTGGCCAGAGACTATACTAAGAAATTATCATTAAACAAAAATCAGCAGGGTAAATGATAATCTAGAGTAGTGATTCTCCTCTACTAGAGTAGAGGATGTGTCCTCTTTTTTTTTGGGGGGGGGGAGGTTCATATATCAGATATACAGCACATCAGATATTTACATTATGATTCAAACAGTAGCAAAATCACAGTTATGAAATAACAACAGAATAATTCATGGTTGGGGGATTAGCACATGAGGAGCTGTATTAGTGAATCATAGCATTAGGAATATTAAGAACCACTGACCTTGAGAAGAGACCAAATGTAACATTATGAGATGTTGTCTTTGCAGACCTGTTCCTATTTGAAGAGAAATGAGGCTGGCAGTAGAACTGGGGGAGAGGAAAAGTGGGGGGTGGGAGAAGTGGTGTGATGGGAAATTGTGGTTATTATGTATTGGATAAAAGAAGAGTCTACATTCAATAACAAGAAATAAAAGGAAGGAAGGAAGGAAGGAAGGAAGGAAGGAAGGAAGGAAGGAAGGAAGGAGGGAGGGANTATATATATATATATATATATATATATATATATATATATATATACCGTGTCTGTGATTGCTGCCACAGAGGTCAAAAGAAACCATTGGTTCCCCTAAAACTTGTATTACAGATATTTATGAGTCACCACATGGTGCTGATAAACAAACAGGACTCTGAAGGAACAATAGTACCCGTAACAGGCTGAGCCTGTTATTCATTTTATCTAATAATACACTCTAAATGCTTGTCCATCCATTTCCTGTGTGATGAGACTGTATCATGAAATTTAAAATAATGTTTATTGACTGAGGATGTGAATGAAAACTGAATATTTAGAAACTTGTATTATGTGAGTTCTGACTACATACATATAGAATTATGCATTACTAATATATAAAAAGCAGGAAACCATTCAACAATTAAAATGATGTGTTTATAAGGTATGCAAAGATTTAAAACACAGTCCTTTCTTCTATGAGTAGGGCAACGAGACCTTTCTCTTCTAAAAATCATTTTGTTACCACTCTCAGTAGCCAGTATCTATTATCTGATGACAAATAAACAGAAAATGACGTACAGATAAAAACTGTAATAAAACGCAGCCATTAAAAAGAATGAAATTCTGTTATTTCTCATAACATGGATGGAATCAGAGATCATCACTGTAAGTAAAACAAGCCAGGCACATAAGAACAAGTGCTAGAGGATCTCACACATGCAAAGAACATAAGAATAAGTGCTAGAGGATCTCACACATACAAAGAACATAAGAACAAGTGCTAGAGGATCTCACACATGCAAAGACTCTGAAAGGTGGATCTCGTGGAGTTCAGAGTAAATGGTGGTGATCAGATTGTGTGAAGGTTACAGGTGAGAAAGTAAGAGGTGAATTTAAGGATACTAGGCCAGACAAAGAGTTCTGGTGTGCTACTGCAAAGTAGGGCAAGCATACATAATAACTATAGGCTATATATTTAAAAAAAAAAAAGAACTAGAAAATTTCTAAGGGATGGTATAAAAAATAAGTAATAAATGTTCCAGGAGACAGAAATGTTTAACTTTACCTTTCAAGGCATGTTACTACACATGATTTCTATGTTGGCCTTTAGCAATTGAAAAAAATGATTTTAAAATATATCAAGTATGGGATTAGCAATATTTTTAGCACATTTAGAGCTCCTTATTCAGTGAAAAACAAAGTCAAAATATTCTACATACAACAAAACGAAATACATGAAATCATATCTAATTTTAAGTATTGTGTTTTAAAGGGCTTAAATATAATATGAAGTATGTATATATCAGGTATAAGAGAAGAAACAGATAACAGATAAGATATTTATAACTTTTGTCATGATTTTAAATGGTTAAGTAATCTTTACATACTTGAAATCTATTTTTTCTTTTTTTTAATTAGATATTTTTTTTATTTACATTTCAAATGCTATCCCGAAAGTTCCCTATACCCTCTCACCACCTCTACTCCCCTAACCACCCACTCCCACTTCTTGGCCCTGGTATTCCCCTGTGCTGGGTCATATAAATTTTGCAAGACCAAGGGGCCTCTCTTCCCAATGATGGCCAATTAGGCCATCTTCTGCTACATATGCAGCTAGAGACACGAGTGCAGGGAGTACTGGTTAGTTCATATTGTTGTTGCACCTACAGGGTTGCAGCCCCCTTCAGCTCCTTGTGTACTTTCTCTAGCTCCTCCATTGGGGGCCCTGTGTTCCATCCAATAGCTGATTGTGAGCATCCACTTCTGTGTTTGCCAGGCACTGGCATAGCCTCACAACAGGCCGCTATAACAGAGTCCCTTCAGCAGAATCTTACTGGCATGGAAAGGATTTTTACCAATCCTACATCTGATAGAGGACTAATATCCAATATATACAAAGAGCTCAGGAAGCTGGACTCCAGAAATTCAAATAACCCCATTTAAAAATGGAGTGCAGAGCTAAACAAAGAATTCTCAACTGAGGAATACCGAATGGCCGAGAAACACCTGAAAAAATGTTCAACATCCTTAGTCATCAGGGAAATGCAAATCAAAACAACCCTGATATTTCATCTCACTCCAGT
>NC_034594.1:114440700-114448477 GCF_900095145.1 Mus pahari | reverse complement strand
TGCTCTTCCAGAGATCCTGAGTTCAATTCCCAGCAACCACATGGTAGCTCACAACCATCTGAAATGGGATCCAATACCCTCTTCTGGTGTGTCTGAAGCTATACTATACTCATATAAATGAAATAAATCTTTAAAAAAAATGCCAATTCAAAGTAACTGTGTAATTATTAAACATGTAAGCAATTACTAATTAATTAAATACTCCTCTTCCTCCTAACCTTTACTGACTAAACAGTTCTAAGAGTGATTTTACCACAGTGAAATTTTCACCATAAGAAATTGATTCATGATTTAATTTGTAGTTTTGAAACAATTATACTTGATTTGTATCTAATGATTCCATCTGTCTCTTGGCAATATCTTAACAAGTTAACATTTCAGAACACTAAAATTGTAAGGTCCCAAAATCAGAGCAGCAAAGTTTAGTCTTGATGAAGTGTCTTTCAATAGTATCATGAGATATTATTAACCTGCTGGGTTTTTTGCTAGATGGCCACTGACCCATAAATTGTTTCTGATTACAAAACAGCAAAAAAAAAAAAAAATCACACTTAATACCTTCAAATTTTTTAATTCAACTACCAAAGGACAAGAAAATATTGGCAGGGCTGGAGAGATGGCTCAGCGGTTGAGAGCACTGACTGCTCTTCCGAAGGTCCTGAGTTCAAATCCCAGCAACCACATGGTGGCTCACAACCACCCATAATGAGATCTGAAGTCAGTTACAGTGTACCTATGTATAATAATAAATAAATAAAAATCTTTAAAAAAAAGAAAAAAGAAAATATTGGCACACAGAGATTATAGTCATAAACCATTTTTTTAAAAAATAATAAAACATAATTCTTATCTTAGAATTTAACCTTGGAAGAGTTATCCTATGTTAGAAAGATATGTCTACTTTTTTCTGCTGATACTATAAAAATTTATGGTTTCTTGAATGATTCTAATGAAAGTAGGTAATCATTTAGCATTTTCAATTATATGCATTTCAATAGATCCTTACTTATCAGTCTGAGCACATTAAAATTTTTCTGGTGCAAACTAATGATATGAATGTACAGAGCCATAGTAACTTGTGCAATGAAACATTAATGAAAAGGATGTAGCCAATATGGAAAGCAGTAAGATCATCACTGAAAACAATATAACAGGCAATGGCTACATAATCCAGCATTTGGATACTGGTATCTGAGTGAGCAAAATAAAAAGTTACATTTTCACAAGTTCATGGAAGTTTTTTTTTTAGATATTCCCAATCCTATAAGCAGCATGATGTCCTCAGGGAGTAAATAACCAACAAAAGAAAAGAATCTCTGTATAGGATAGACTGTTGTTCTGCATTAAAAAGGAATCAATTATTCATATGGACAGTAATTTAAATAACTCTACAAAAACAACCTAAATATCTAAGAGAGATCACTGCATCTCCAATTGATGGCATTCTCTTTCACTTGCTTCAGAAATGTTCTTAAGACTTTCTGTAAAGCTAAAATGGAAATTTGTGAAACAGAGTGAATAGTCACCAGCACCCAAATGACCAGTAAAAAGACATCTAAGTATATATTAATACATGATTATTGTATGTGTGTTTGGCTTTATTGTTTGGGGAGTGTGTGTATGTGTGTGTGTGTGTGTGTGTGTGTGTGTGTTTGTGCGTGTATGTGTGTGTGTGTGTGTGTGTGTGTGTGTAGACTACATCCTAGAGCATAGGCAGAAGACCAAGCTGAATTATCTTTGCAAAATAAGATGGATAGAGTAAGAGCTAGTAAAGAATTTTGGTATTATTCCAATTTACAGATTTGAAGATTTTACATAATGTGAATATCTTACCAGTTCTAAAATAAATACGCCTTTAGAAGGTTCAGTGACTACTAGCACTCTTCTGAAAGCGAATGTTTGAGTTATAAATGGGCTGGAAGTTAGAATGATGAAAAGGGCATCCATGGGAATTTTAGATTTAGCTTCTAGGGAAAATGCCTGATATGTCTCTTATCTGAAATTAAATTGCTAAATGTCAGAAACATTTAGATGATTTGGGCATTATATTTGGTATGATTTCATATTTTCCCTGATCAAGCTTCAAGCCAAAATTGGTCTCAGACATAGAGTTCATAGAATACTCATGTCCTGAGAATCAGGCCAGCTCACTGGCAGTGTTCTTCTCCAGGAGAACTTTCCTTTTATAATACAATTTCCACTCTGAGATTAAGCACAGTGGTTTTCTTAATCTATGAACAGATAAAGAAAGAAAAGCCTACAATAATAGCAATAACACGCACAAAAAAAGAAGTTTGAACTTGAACTAATGTTTACTAAATGCTTTTGCAGACAAAATACCAATGGAAAAGTGAAATTTGATTATTGTAAAATATTCCCTTTGAAATCCAAGCCTCAAAAGCCAGAAAAATTTGGCTATTTATAACTATGCAAATACATTTTCTTCCATACAAGGAAAGTGCAACTTGATACAATGTATGAAACATTTTTCCAAGTCTTACTAACAACCTCTTAAAAATGATTAAGGATTAGAACTTGACTTTTGCAAAAAAGCAAGCAGCACTGGCAGGTAGTTTACAACCATCTGTAATTCGAAATCCAGTGACTCGGACATCATCTTCTGGCTCTGTAGAGATGAGGCACTCAAATAGTGCACCTACTTGCACACAGGCAAACACCCTCAAACACTTCTTCCTTCACCACTTATTTTGAAGTAAGTCATCTGAGTAGAGAGACTGACAGAATATCTCAACAGCTATTTGGCTTTTCTTCTGCGTAATAGATTTATTACAATGAATTTCATGTGGTGCTCATTGAACCTACTTAAAGCACACACTTCAAAGGCTTTTAACCTAAGAATAAATTGTGCAACTATTAACAATGATAATTCTGGAACATTTTCTGCACCCCAAAATAGACTCCGTTACCCAGAATTCCATACTATCCATAGAAACTACAAATATACTCTTCACACATTTCTCTATTATGTTTTATATATTGTCAATCAATAGCCTGTTGGTTTTTATTTTGTTTTTTTTTTTTTTGCATTGTTTTGGTTTTGTTTAGTTAGTTCAGTTTAGTTTTGTTTAGTTTTGTTTTTTATGCTTGACTCCTCCACTGAAAATAATGGTTTCAATATCCATCGCTGTTTTAGCTTGTATTAATACTTAATTTCTTGTTGAGTGTTCTTTTGAATCAATATACCAGTTTTATCTTGTCTGTCAAGGCACTGATGGTTATTTAGTTGGTGTTTCCACTTTGGAGCTAACAAAAGTAACACCACTAAAACCTTCTATAGTTTGCATAAAACTTTTATGGGAACATATGTCTACAGTTCTCTTTAATTAAAGCTATGAAAAGACAGGGTCATATAATATATATAAGTCCAACATTTAATAAACTACCAGATTGCTTATAAAACCAAAGATGACAGTTGACTTTCTTAACTGAAATAACTCAGGTTCTGTTCATCTCAAAGACATAAAGTGAAAGACCACAGATCCTAATCACTATGGCCAAAGCACTTAAAGCAACCATTTAATTAAAGTAAGGTTTTTAAGTTATCCGTGTACACAAGCTGTCTTCCTCTAATGCAGGATTCAGGAGGTCAGTAATGGATGTGAGGAAGACAAGGGTTTTTATATCTCAGAGGGAGGGGGCTACCAAATGGATGATTTGGCTTGCAAAATAGGCAGAGTTACAGGAGCAGAACATGACCATAACAAGTTAGTTATAATGATGTCCTGAAATAATGACAATGTTTGCAAAGTAGTTGTAATAAGCCAGTCATAAAAACAGGTAGTCATAACATAGTATTCATAATGACATTTTGAAACAAGGTAGGGTTGCAAGACAGTTATAATAACTTTTTGAAACAAAGCCATAGGTGTCCTTTCTTGATACAGGCAGTACAGAACTATTTCTACCGAAGGTTACAAGTGGAGCATAGCCCGTGTCTTGAGAAACAGGTTAACTCACAAAGAGAAATAAGCCTAGTTTATCTTTACTGCAAGATGTTTTAACTCTAAAGTGGAGGCAGCCTTGCTCTAAGCTCATATTCTAACTCACCTTTTCCTGTGACAGGCCATTTCTGAACTCTGTGGATTGTCTTTTCGCTATTATGTGGTATTTTTTCAGAGTGAAAGGATGATAGTGAAAGTGATATGTGGTATCTTTCAAAGTGAAAAGGCTTCATTTGCTCAATGACTGTTTTTACTGTCCCAGGTCTCATGTGGCTTGTACTATTTGTTTCCATCATAAATGAATTATATTTTCTGAGACCCTTTATATGCCTAACTACTCTACTTATCTTTGCTTCAATTTTATATATCTTTTTCCTCCTTTTTTGAGCAACTTCTCAGTCTGAATGCTATCTACTGAACCTCTTTTTTCCTGTGAGTATGCAGATATGTGTGTGTGTGTGTGTGTGTGTGTGTGTGTGTGTGTGTGTGTGTGTGTGCATTAAATGTTGAGAGCATGTGCGTGACGACCAAATGACAACTTCAGGTGTCTTTCCTTAGGCATTATCCACCTTGTTTTTTTTTGTTTGTCTGTTTTGTTTTTGTTTTTGTTTTTTTGTTTTTTTTTGTTTTTTCAGCCAGGGCATGTGTTCTGGGCTCATAGATTAGTCAAAGATCACTGGCCAGCAAAACCCACTGATTTTGCAGGCTTTAGCTCCCTAACCCTAGGAATCCAAGTGTATAGCCTCACACCAAAATTTGGGTGTGGTTCTGAGGATTAAACTGAGGTCATCACATGTGCACCTGAGCTATCTGCTCATCGAACTATATATTTTATTAGTCACACATTTTATATTTGATGGCCACCTCACTTCAAAGCTCTGAATACGCACTAGCCTACTAAACTATTCTCAAAAGAATGGTGGGTAATAATCAAAGACTTACGGATAAAAATACAAATGCTAAAACTTCCAAGTTTTACTTGTAACTGTGAGAGGAGACACTTCTAACCTTCCTAAAACATATCATACCATGAGAAATTTATAACAAAAATGAGACATATTTTAGCAAAAATATTTTAAAATATGTTCAGTTAAATACAATAAAAGGGCTGCCGAATTAGAATATAAAATATCTTCCAGGAAATAACACTTGAAGACATATAACTGTCTACAGTGTTAAACAAGAAAGAACAACAAAAGAACTGTACACTTGTATACCGGTACCTCCCAGGATAAAAATGTCATACCTTAATCCAAAGTCCATAAAACATAAAAGTAGATGGTACTCTTATAGATAATGCAGCATGGAATGAGGATAAAAATCCTTATGAAACCTGTGCACTAAAGAAAGGACTCAAGAGCTAGAGGTGACATGACCTGTAATCCCAGAATTCTGAAAACTGAGGAAGAAGAATCATGAATTCAAGAGAGGGAGAGAAAGATGTGGGGAGGAGGAAAGGAGGGAGGAAGGGAGAGAGGGAAAATGAGGGAGGAAGGATAAAAACATTAGACTCAGGAACAGAGATGCTATAGTAAATAGCACTACTGAGGCAACATACAAATAACTGAAACAATTACATCATTTTGCCTGTGGGATGGAATGTGAAGACCTTTTATCTTTACAAATAAAATGTTTTCAGTAAACCAGACAGGGAGGTGGTGAGGCAGTACAGCAATTTCCTCATCCTTCACTGGATAGACAGCAGATGTGTCAACTTGAATCATAGTCCTTTCAAAATGTTACTACATGTCAACAGACTAGAAAAACATAATAGTTCTTATAAGGAAACATTTATTTTGACTTTAAAAACATTTTCTATTACAATTATTTATATAAATTGTGAATAAATCAGAAGATAGACAAGTCAGATGAATATTTTTCATTTTGAATTTTAAACATAGGCTGACTACAGTTCATTATAATTATTCTCATTTTCTCACATCCTTCTGTCTCCACTTTCCAACCATCTATACCCTTTATCTGTATTTGTACAGGAATTATGTCATGCTAAAGATATTAGTTCTGTCCTGTTGGGTGAGTTATCTTATTTGTTTATGTAAAAATTATATTTCTAAATGAACACATAAACTTTCATGAAAAACAATATAGTTTTTAAAAGGAGGATTCCATAATTTATGAACTAAAAGATTAGAGATAAACTTCATGTACTAAAGTCCAAGACAAAGATGTCTATGTCAAAGCCTTCCCCTCAAGGCTCAATAATCTATGCAGTAGAGGATTCAAGAAATATTTTCTAAGATCTAGGGTTGATGGATGACTCCAGGGAAAAAAGAAAATGACACTAGATCTCAAGTTTTAACCACAAATCAGCTCAATCCTGACTGAGAGGGTCTGGAGTAAATCCAGGGACTTGGCATTTTACAGTGACTTGGGCCACAGAATGAGTCATAAATCTTGAAGAACTCCACAGACTCACACATTAAATAAACAACACATGCATGAGTTAAGAAAGTGAGGATATAAGAGAATTTTTTAAATAATAACATCTAGCAAATAAATACAGGAAAACTTATGCAACTGCCTTTTCATGCCGAGGGGATGAATGTAATCTGAATGATACATTATTTTTTTTTTAATTTTATTTAAACTTCTTTTTACAGTCCAACCTCTGACTGTTCCATATCCCATAACTCCTCCCCATGTTTCCATGAGGATGTCCCCACTCTCCCAACTCCCACCCCACCAGACCTCTAAATTCCACTGAGATTCCATTTTCTTGTGTGTTAGGTACATATTCTCTCACTGAGGCCAGACCTGTCAGTCCTCTACTGTATGTGTTGAGATCCTCACATCGGATGGTGAATGCTGCCTGGTTGGTAGCTCAAAGTCTGCGAGATATGGGGTGTCTAGGTTAGTTGACTGCTGGTCATCATACAGTATCACCCTCCTCCTCAGTTTCTTTCAGCTTTTCCCTAATTCAACTTCAGGGTCAGCAGCTTCTGTCCATTAGTTGGATGTAAATATCTGCATCTGACTCTTTCAGCAACTTGTTGGGGCTTTCTGAGGGCAGTAGTGATGGGCCCCTTTCTGTGAGCTTACAATTTCTATTATTTTTTTGAATAAAATAAATAGGTTTTTTAACTGGTTTTTCTTTTTCTTTGTTCTACTCTGACTATATTTTCTAATTCTTGAATTCCCAAGTATTCCAAAGTGAATAGTCAAATATTAACTTTCATAGCAGAAAATTGCGAAAGAAGTAATCTACAGAAAACAGTTTTGTCTGCCTTGGTGTGTTTTGTGTTGTCATAAAAGTATTATAGATAGAATTTCATTTGAGAAGAAAACATTTTTTTTACAAGTGTGAACACTTAATAGGCTTCTCCCCACAGTGTGACTTGGACTTGTCTTCCTACTTGTTCTTTTTGAACCATTCTTGTCAGCTGTCATTCTGTAACAAGTTTTATCATTCACTGTTCCAGTCCTGTGGAACCACTTCAAGCTNTTATGCCACTGCAGTACAGGCTTTAATCTATTTGGAGGTCTGTTGTGTGATGAAGAAGGTTTGAGGGCTCCCTGTCAGTCATTAAGTTCCAGAGAACTAATTGAGATAGAGAAATAAGGATGCTGAAGCAATGTCTGTAATAATCTGGATAACCGAACTTTACACACTTGTTGTCCCTTAAGGAGTTCTAGCTCACTGGTCATTACAATCTTACCATGGTCTCTGGGGTGTCATGNCATGAAAGCAATCTGCTCTGAAACCTCTAAAATAACTGAGTAATAAAACTTCAACTTTTGCATTTTTTTTCAAATACTTCTTACACACTAAGAATTTATCATGTATTTTTTTTTTT
>NC_034594.1:114409535-114440055 GCF_900095145.1 Mus pahari | reverse complement strand
TCTTGATAAATGGATAGAAGAGCAGCAACGTACATTCAACATTGTCTATTACATATTTTGGATGTGATGTGAGCAGCTCCTTTCAATACCTGTTGTCTGGATTTCCCCACCATAAAAGACTCTACCTTAAACTATGAAATAAACTGTCCCTAACTTAAATTATGTTTGTCATAGTATTATTTTCAGGCAATAATTAGGTCTATGTTATCTGTTCATTGGAATACTAAATGCATTGTTGTGGACAGAATGTTCTCATATGTAATGCTCTAAGTGATGTTGACAGATGAGACGTGACGAAAATATTATTAAAAATATTCTTCAGGGTTTTTTATGTGTGCTTTTATTGTTACCAGCAGCATATGACAAAGTTTAAAAATCAAATATCTGTTTGGGAATTGTGTTTTGATAAAAGAAACTCGAATACATAATTGTAATACAAGATGTTAAGATTTCCCTTCTTGGCTAATATCCAATATACACAAAGAATTCAAGAAGTTAGACTCCAGAGAAACAAATAACCTTATTTTAAAAATGGGGAACAAACCTAAACAGAGAATTCTCAACTGAGGAAACTTGAGTGACTGAGAAACACCTAAAGAAATGATCAACATACTTAGTCATCAGGGAAATGCAAATCAAAATGACCCTGAGGTTCCACCTCAAAGCAGTCAGAATGGCTAAGACCAAAAACTCAGGAACAGCAGATGCTGGTGAGGATGTGGAAAAAGAGGAACACTCCTCCATTGCTGGTGGGATTTCAAGCTGGTACAACCACTCTGGAAATCAGTCTGGTGGTTCCTCAGAAAATTGGATATAGTACTACATGAGGACCCAACTATAGCACTCCTGGGCACCCAGAAGATGTTCTAGCATGTAATAAGGACACATGTAACAGTATGTTCATAGCAGCCTTATTTATAATCACAAGAAGCTGGAAACAACCCAGAAGTGCCTCAACAGAGGAATGAATACTAAAAATGTGGTACATTTACACAATGGAATACTACTCAGCTATTAAAAACAACTTAATAAAATTCACAGGCAAATTGATAGATCTAGAAAATATCATGCTGAGTGAGGTAACTCAATGACAAAAGACCACACATGGTATGTACTCACTAATAAGTAGGTATGAGGCAAAGAGTATAGAATATTTCCATAGGAACCACATGAAGCTCAAGAGGAAGGAAGACCAAAGAGTGTATGCTTCAGTCCCACTAAGAAGGGAAGCAAAATAATCAAGGAAAGTAGAGGGTGGGAGGGACTTCTGGAGGAAGAGAAGAGGGCGAGGGGAAAAAGAGGGGAAGAATCATGTATGAAATGAGATGGAGGAGATGTACAGAGGGTCAGGAAATTGACCAAAGGTGTGGAGCAATTAGGGATTGGAACCTGGGGTACCAACCAAAAAGGCCCAGATGCCAAGAAAGCAAAAGCTTCCCAAGAACCTACAGGGATGACATTAACTGAAATACCCCACAAAGGGGAAGGAGAACCTGTCAAGACCATATCCAAAGGTTATGGATGACCTCCAGGTTCAGGGATGGGACCACCCACCCATTTCCAAAATTTTAACCCAGAATCCTGTCTAAAGGAAATACAGGGACAAAAAATGGAGCAGAGATTGAAGGAAAGGCCATCCAGAGACTGCCTTACCTGGGGATCTATCCCACATGCAGACACCAAATCTAGACACTATTGTGAATGCCAAGAAGTGATTGGTGACAGGAACCTGATACAGCTGTCTTCTGAGAGGCTCTGCCAAATCCTGACCAATAGTCGATCATTGGACTAGGCACAGGGACCCCAATGGAGGAGTTAGGGGAATGACTGCAGGGGCTAAAGGGGCCTTATCTGGCATCAGTGGGAGGGAAGGCCCTTGGTCCTGTGAAGGCTTGATGCTCCAATGTAGAGGAATGTTAGGGCAATGAGGTAGGAGTGTGTAGGTGGGTGGAGGAGCAGTCTCATAGAAGCAGGTTAAGGGGGGGATGGGAGAGGAGAAACCAGAACCAGAACGGGTGATAACATTTGAAATGTAAATAATTAAAGAAGAGGAAAGAAGAGAAAAGAAAAGAAAAGAAAAGAAAAGAAAAGAAAAGAAAAGAAAAGAAAAGAAAAGAAAAGATAGGAAGGGAAGGGAAGGGAAGGGAAGGGAAGGGAAGGGAAGGGAAGGGAAGGAAAGGAAAGGAAAGGAAAGGAAAGGAAAGGAAAGGAAAGGAAAGGAAAGGAAAGGAAAGGAAAGGAAAGGAAAGGAAAGNAGGAAAGGAAAGGAAAGGAAAGGAAAGGAAAGGAAAGGAAAGGAAAGGAAAGGAAAGGAAAGGAAAGGAAAGGAAAGGAAAGGAAAGGAAAGGATTTTCCTATCTGCTTTTCACAACCAGATGGTCTATATGTAGCTGTAGTCTATATGGTTCTGCCATTACTCACAATTGTTCCTTATGCCTGTTATCAATGATCTTATTAGCTATCATCCCCAGAGCTCCTTGGACCTAAACACCAACCAAAGAAAACGCATAGTGGGACTCATGGCTCTAGCAGCATATGAAGCAGAGGATGGCCTAGGCAGTCATCAGTGGGAGGAGAGACCCTCGGTCCTGTGAAGGTTCTATGCCTCAGTATAGGGGAATGCCAGGGCCAGGAAGTGAGAGTGGGTGGGTTGGGGGGGGGAAGGGGGGAGTGAGAATAGGAGATTTTCAGGGGAAACTAGGAAAGGGGATAACATTTGAAATGTAAATAAAGAAAATATCTAATAAAAGAAAAAAAAAACTAAACAATGGTCTTAGAACCATTTAAAAAGTCCCATGGATCTGCTACCCCCATATTTATTTTAATTAATCAGGCTTAGATTCATTACCCCTTAGCAACACTCTTTTTTCTAAACTTTAAAGAAACTACATAGAAAAAAAAAAAAAAAACAAAAAGGATTTCCTTCTCCCTCCTTTCATGAAAATCCTTCTAATTTTCTCATGTTAAAATGGTTGTCACCTTGATGAATTAGAACATCTCTGTGTCTGTTGGAAAACTTGGTCTTGCTCTCCACTGTGCCATTATTTTGATTCTAAAATCTGCACAGTTCAATTTAAATTTGTCTGTTGTCCTTTGAAAATAAAGTAATACATAGACTCACAGCTGTACTCCTGTTCCCTTTTGACCCAGTCTCTTTAAAATATGCTCCCTAGTACTTAGAAAAGAAATACAATGTAAACTTATAATGTACACAGGTCTGAAGTATCTTAGTACAGGAGAAACAAATAATTGCTTACAAAAGCCAGCTTCTCTATATGACTTCTCTACAATCCTTGTATCTATGTTTTGGTCACCATTTTGATCACTGTTGCATCCTGACAATGGAGATTAGAAATGCCACAAGGAATTCTACTTCAAACAAATCCACACCCCCTTGACATATTTACCCTCTTTTCTCCCCTACCTTTGAACAGTTGGCTAGAAAGGATGGGGTTTGAAGAGCTTGTGCACCCTTACAAAGAAAGGTTTTAAAAATTTTAAGCCAAATGGAATTAGATAAATTTTTTTTGTACTTTTGGCCTGTGAAATTGTTAGAAATAGTGATAGTCTATTTCTAGATTGAATGGCTCCAATCTCTTCTCAATGTAACATGTCTATGATTTAGTTAAATTTAACAGAGGTTACAAGGTGACTAACCGATTTTGTAAGGTTTCGTTCTACCAAAACTATATAAAGAATATCACTTAATTAAAAACTTCAATCTGATCACCATTAGAAAAGAAATAGTCTGTCTGTCTGTATGTATGCTTGCTTGCTTGCTTGCTTGCTTGCTTGCTTGCTTACTTACTTACTTGCTTTACTTTTTGGTCATTATGAAAATCTTAAAATACTTGTATGTTACAAAGTGACTATAATTCAACAAATATTCAGGCCAACCTTTCCAAAGTAACTAAATGTCAAGTGGTTTCAGAGAAATGCTTTTTACGTGTAGTGTATGATATCAGTTAAGTGGCTTAAAATTCACTCCTACTTGGAGGTATTTGTTTCAGGCCTATATATGTTAACTCTAAGACTGAGGTATTAAAACAAAGTCAAAGAATAGTCACTGGCATGCTTAGAAAGGACTGAGAAAATTCTGGTAAAACTTTTGTGTCCTTCATTTTGGCTATCAAACTATAGAAACAAAAGACACGCCTCTCCCCCCCCCAACCCCCAACAACAAAAAAAAAAATCCCCAGAATTTTCCACAAGAATCTCAGGCTAGGAAAAAGAAAAGGACTGGTTATAGTTACAGGAGAATTTACATCCTAGAAAGAAATTTCACCCAGTTTTGGCAAGTTGACAGACAACCTTATAGGACCACTGAAGTTCTGGGGTCCAAAAACAGGGATGGGCAGGACCACAGCTTGACTATCACTGCCTAGTTCTGGAAAACTCATTCCTCATTAATATGTAACACTCAAGCCATGACCCCAAAATCAGACATGAATGATCAATTGATTTGTTTGTCCCACTTCACAACATGTTAACTTTGAATAAATCTGCTTTTCTGCTTTTCCCTGTAAGCTATTTGTCTAATAGGCTAATGTAGGGTATCTGGCAACAGAACTAACTTATACAAACTGTTAGGACCCAGATTCTGGACCCATGCATATCAGAATGTGAGAAGACAATGTAGTGTGAACCAATGAGATCAAATTTGAAGACTCAATGGTTGTTATCTGCATTGGTCCACTCAGAGCGTGGGGTTCTTATGATCTAAGTGTGTCCTAATAGGCCCCACCTGCCAATTCTCTCTTCATTGGAGATCTTGTTCCTAATACAATGTTTCTAGGAGGCACACTGAATATATATCAGTCACAAAGAAAGTATTAATAAGCTAAAGTATGAATTTACAAAATATTTTATTATGGATTCATTCATTGGACATTACAGGAATATACAAATTTAATTTTATTATGTAATTTAGCACATTATCTCATGAAAAACAAATAATGCCCCACCAACTGTATTTCGAATTTCTAGTAAGTCTTTCTAATGTTCTAGCATTATACTAGGATACTAGAGCTTTGTTTCTGAGCTACCTTCCAAGTCTTCCAAGTAGTTACTGAAACGCACCGTCAACCAGTTCTAGGAACATAGTTCTACTGTAGGCTTCAGCTGATAGCCACGGTAATTATACAAAGAGCCATGTGGATTTGATACCTATAGACGATTTGGAATCCCCATAGTCCCTAAGCATAGATGCTTTAATCAAATACAGGTAAAAGTGAGCACAACCCAAGAAAGGCATCTTGGCTTTGACAAATGCTCTAAAGCTAACATTGCTTTTTCTAACAGGACTACTCCAAACTACTAGCAAGCAGCCTTCTCATGCAGTCTAACACATTCATAAAGAAAACAGGATCCAGCTATGTGAGATGCCTGTAATTCCCTATGTCATAAAAATGGAAATGCAACGGATCTCTCAATTCCTGCCCATCTTTCAAAGAAGTACATCAATTTCTCCAATACCATTTTCTCAAAAAATACTGAAAAAAGTAAGATGGGTTCTTTAAAATCTCTAGTTTCTATGTGTTTAAAATCTTTCTTAGACGCTTGGAGCTCTAAATATGTTATGCCCAATTATCTGATTCTTAAAATAACAAAGCAAAAGTTATAAAAAGCATGGCACTGTGATAGGTCTGATGTTCCTTCTTTTGCAGCTATTGTGAGAGTTCTGGTTTCCTTGGTGGTTCTTGATACCTTCCTTGAAACTCTAACTATGTAAATGATAAAAAAAAAAAATTAGTTACAATGCTACTTTTTAAAAATTTCCTTTAAGCCCCACATCAGAATGATTTTAACTTTGTCTCACTATTTTGTTTTGTTTTCTTTTCTGTTTTGTGCATTTCAGGTCATTACTGGAGAGCAAAATTCAAGTTAAAAAATATTTCTTGTGTTTTTGAGTGTTCAATAGAAATCAACAGCTTGTCTTCCATTCAGCTCTGCTTCCATATGCTCATTACCAGGATACAGGAAAGAAGATACATTCACTGCCGAAATGTTCTGAATTCTAAATGTATGCACTTTCTCAGCGAGCATGAGAGGAGAGCAAATTGAAAAGATCCTGGCAAAATTATTTAGAAAAAATTTAAACATTTAGATTTTCTACATTCCTCTTAACTGTTTTGCTTCAAGTCTCATGTGTAAGAAAATACACAGAATGAAGAGGGTTTGTTTTTAAAACAGCACTTTTTTTTTTTTCTGATCACTGACAGAAGAAAATGTTGAATTTTCCATTACATTGAAGTATTTTTCTATTATACCCTAATAAATGAATATCAAAGGCAAAGAAATATCCCACCACAGTAGCCTTTGCCCAATATATTATCTGTTGCATGAACATATAGGACACCACTTAGGATCTTAAGCCTAGACACATTTATATTTTACCCGTGAATGCAAGCTTAAAAATAAGCACAGATCAGTCAAAGAGGATCTAAAATAAATCACCAGGCAGACACCAGGAAACTGAACAAGCTCTGTTTCTCACTTCTATTCCCTTTCTGCCTGGTTATCATGGGAGCCTGCTCCCTCCAGGCAGATGCTTCCGCTTTCTGAACCAAAGGCTGTGAAGGCCTTGGGAGAAGGGAGAGGAGATGCTCTATGGAGACCAGAAACAAGAGAACTCATGAGAACCCCAAGGAAAGTTTCAAGGCTATATGGGGATATCATTATATTCTACATATAAAAAAATTCCATATGGATATACTTAGGTCTGATGCTAACCCCATGTATACACAGAATTTCAGAGTACGATGCCCATTTACAAGTCCATGATATATGACCTTCCAGCACTTCTCCAAAGAGGATTCCAGAGGCTCAGCTTGGCCTCTTTTCCATGAGGAAGACACTCACCTCCTAAATGCCTTTTGAGTAAAAACTAACATAGAGTAACTGATGATCAAATGCAGAGAATCTTAATTCTGTCATAAATTCATAAATTTTGCAGTATGGTTTTGTATGATATTTCATATGAGAATACTGCACAATGGGACCTAATTTTATTTTGGTTTATGTAACAAAACATAAGTGGGATGTTTGGAATTATTTGTGTCAAGATTATGAAGAGACAGAGTGAGAGAACTAGTTTGTGGTAGAACAATGTGAAGATTTTAAAGATTTCAAAGATGGCAAGAGTGGATTTCTAGTGAGAAGTGAGATTACAAAAGTTCATTTTAACTTATAATATTGTATTGTTGACAATGGTGGCTCTTAGATTTTTGCATACCAGGGACTCATAAAGTAGCATGGCACAAAGTTTAAAAAATGAATGTTCTCAAATGTTACTTTCTAATGCTGTTTAGAAAGATGCCAAGTCACTTTCTAATGTGGGCTTCCAGCTGTCAGAAGCAAGAAAGGGCAGTGACAGAAACCCCAGCTCATTAGAGGGAGATCCAGCATCAACATGGAACAGTGACTTCTTCAGTGCATTTCTGTGACTGAACTTCATCTTCTTAATGTGCTCTGAACCACGACCAGCAAAGAGGGATGTTAGCACAAGTTGAACAAACATGCACTCATTTCTCTGAGGTGCTTACATATCTGCAAGCAGCTCACACGTTAAACATTCTCTTTTCCATGTAATCTGCTTAACTGAGTAAGTCATCACGATGTATGAGATTTAATTTTTATTTTTATTTAAACTTATTTATTTATTTATACTTAATTACATCCCACTCACTGTCCCTTATTTCTGACACATTTTGAATGTAATAGGGAGCTGCCCATTGTGTAAAAATACTGCAATTTAATGGCATGTCAATATAGTAATAAATACAGAAACTTCAAAATCTTAGCAAATCTATATGCCCTATCAAGCCATTGAAGAGGTGCCTCCCCAATGCAACATGTTTTATTAACACTAAATAGCATGAGTATGAAAAATACAGGGGCAACAATTGTGAATTGGAAACACAAAGATGAAACCCTAATTCTAAGATAACTATCATAAATGACAAAGATAATTGTGATCAAAGGATATTATATTTGAAAAAGAAGAATTGCTGAAAATTTAATTCTTAACTTTATGAGTTTCTTCCTTTTTCCAAGCATCTGCTCAATAGTTCACAAATGCTTAGGCACTTTTATTTGTCAAATTCAGAAATGGAATAGAATCTTATTTCTATAAAAATTCTAATAATATTTTGACTTTATCACAATTAAGAATGACAATTTCTTAAAACAGAAAATAGCATCTCTTGCCTTCTCTTGAGAAATATAACAACCCTTGTAAGCACAGCAACTTGTTCTTAATTAATTGTCAAGATGAAATTTTCCACAGCCCCTGGGGATATTCTTTTCATACAGAGATCATATGACTTATCACTACATAGACAAGAAAGACTTGCAATCTGGCCCAGCATACAGAGCTCAATTATTAATTAAGGTAATTACACTTTGCTTCTCACATGTCTATTTAATCTCATCCAAATGACCTAAGATGCAGAAGAAGGCTTAAAATGGGAGGTGAAACAACTTTGATGATATATCTGTGAATAAGATCGTATAATCTATTTCACCAAGAAATACAATGTTCAACATTTCAGTTATTTACATTCATTAGATGGATATGATACCCCTGTTTTATAAGGCATTGTTTGATCTCAATGAAGTTAAAGTTCTTAATCAAAAATGTTCTTCAAAATTATTAAGAAGAGACAAAGGGATCTATTAATTCTCTTATGTCACTGTTGTCATAAAGACATTACAAAGCTGCATCCAGGGAACATAGATGGTGTCCTAGACTTTAACGACAGACTACAACAAAGACAATGACAACAAAATATATTTTATGTAAAATTTCATTTTACAGGCATGTGAGGGGTTAACTTTCATGTCTAGCTAAAAGTGACATAATTTAATAAGACGAATGAATTTCTTGTTGAAGTAATTGCCATCTTAACCGTGCTGAGGGAATGGCATATGCAATTTTCATAGAACATAGGAAAATATCCACAGTCAAGTCATTTAAGTCAAAGAGTATTAAAGTCTAAATGTGAAATTTTTAAAGCAATTTAAAAGAAGATGAAATAAAATCATATTATAATCTTTGAAAATCTGGAACACACACAAGTATTGACAGATTTTTGTACTATATTTCATTTTTGCCTATTATCTTATTTCTTTTGTTTTTCTTAAAGATACTACATATCTAAAGTCTAATTTTCCTTAGTTTTAGACAATACTTTTCATCCACATATTTAATACAAGTTACTTGTGTTTTAATTTATGTTTTTAAATAACTCAGATTTCATGCTGGTTTTTTAAAGATTTATGATATTTAATGTATTTTGCCAACATGTACACCTCACACATATGTCTGAGAGTCAATCGTGAAATTATCAAATAGTTCATCTTCCTTAAAATACAGCAGAAGAAACATGAACACAAAGGGAATGACAGAGCTGAGTCTGAAAGATGGGGCAGTGTGTCAGCAGAAGAGAGGGATGAAGCACAAAGTGTATTTATTTTATTTCCTTTGCTAAAGCAACACAGTTTGAAGTGTAACTGAAAACTAAAGCAACAAAACCTATCAAAATGAGCCAGAGAGAATAGTGGGGTCATGCTTAAAAGCCCCACTTCTTAACAAGACTAGGATATAGGAAGTGTTTCTTGTTGAAAGAAAAACAAATGAAAACAGAGGCTTAATTGTCCACGTTGGAAATAAGTGAAATGATTCCCCTTTGATTTTTCGTGTGTGTATTTACTCTCTACCCTGTTCTCATTAAAATGCGTACCCATCCTTTGGAAAGCTAGTAGGCTTTTCTTGGACTTATGATCTAGTCATGTCTTTCTGAAGAACCCGGGGCCATCTCTTTGAAATATACACATCAAAGAGGATAATGTCCACATCTCTCACTTTCCAGTGAAAACCCATTTCATCTGACCATATTGCCCATAAAAGTGCTGATAAGCTTGTTGTGATGTTTTTATCCTCCGGATAAAGCCAATTAGTTAACATACTTGGTCACCATATCTAACCAGGAAGTTAGAGTTAAATAGTTGTAACAAATAGTGCTTCAAAATGTTCCAGTTTGAGAAACAATTATTTTTTTATCTTGAAAACAGAGCCATGATGTACATTTGGCTTATAAAATTACAAGATTCAACTCTAGTTTTGTAGTATCTTGGTAGATCACCTGTGTTGTGCATCTAGCTTAATAACCTTAGGACTTATTTTATATCTTATATGTATATCTGTGTTTGTGCTAGAGTTCCAAAGATTCCCTGGGACTGGACTTGCTGGCAGTTTGCTCATTTTTATATCTATATAACCAACGATGTTGGGTGTGCCCGTGTTGATGAAATCATCCATGTGAGTTGCTATCTCAACCTGAAAACTCTGTCTTTGTCATTTGGAAGAATACTTCTGTGAGGATTCTTTTTGTAAATGTTAATTTGAGGGAATTTGTGAACAACTAGAAGACTCATTACTGGGCATATCTTTGAGGGGATTTTCAGAAAGGTTTTACTAATGGGGGCAACATACCTACAATATGGTCAGCACTCTCCAAAAGAGAGCCCAGACAAGCACAGGTCAGAGGCAGGTAGGACAGAGTCTATTTCCACTGCTACCATCTTTCACTTACCTCAGATGCCAACTTCCTCACCTTTCTAAAACAGACAAAATATCAGTAACTCTCCAGGGATATCCAGGTATTCAGTGATAGACTGGAAAACTGAAGCACTGAGCTTTGTGATCAGAAGCACATTACTTGTTTCTGTCTTTTGTAACAAGCAGATTGCCTCTGTTGAACTACTCACTCCATTTTGTGTAATTGAGTTTAACAAATGTCTTGGAACAATACATACTTATTCTATTAGTTTCATTCCTAAAAAAAAAAAAAAAAAAAAAACAACAGTCTAATACTGTTTTTAAATTCATTTTGAAAGGTCAGTGTGACCCTAATACTAAAGCCACACACAAATAGTTTAATCCAAGAAATTAAAAGCAGATATACTTGATGAATGTGGATCATCAACAAAAAACTAATGCAACCAACTAAACAATATATTAAATGGCTAGTAGCAATGGTGGTCCAATTAGCTTTATTCCTATAAAGCAAGGATGGTTAGATAAGTAGCAATTAATAAATGGGATATATCACATCGAAAGAATGAAAGGCAAAGCCATATGTTTAGTGTAATATATGTGGGCAAAAAAACTTCACAGAATCCAGCAATCTCTTAAGACACAACTCTCAAGAAAAATGTTATTAAATCAATGAAGCTCAACCCAGCCATATCAAATAAACCTATATCCAAAAGTCTCTACTTGGAAATAGACGTTGAAAGCTTCCTAATTCTACTTTCATTGAGACAATAAAAATTGTAACTGGACAAATATGCTACTATGGAAAATGGTCTTCATTATATAATATCAAGTTAAAGACATATACAGCACATCAAAAACATAAATCCTTAACTTAAAAGTTAGGAGTATGTGCAAAAGTAACTGATTTATTATCAAAAATACAGAAGAGAAAGAAAAAATGTCTTTCTATATTGGAATTAACGGATGTCTATAACATGAAAATCCCATTGGTTCATGAACTCTTTGCTAAAATTAGTTTTTCATCACTTATCATAAAGATAGAATAACACTGACACTCTGAAATGGAGGAGTAACATTTTTACTCTGCTGACATTCAACTGCTATGACTGCACTGATGTCTCCAGATTTGTTTCAACAGTAATTACATGTCAAGACTAAGCCATGGTGGAAAGGAACCCACCCTATCACAATCCCTATCAGCAAGTCCCCATGTCAGTGAAAATAAGCACCATTGTCTTTTTTCTATATGGACTATCAAAGGCACAATAGGATGTAGAAAGCAGGTCCCCAGTTTCCAGAAAGGCATGTCATGTGGTGATCTGTAGGGTATAGCTTGGTGTGCGGCATGATCTAGCTTCAGCTTTGAGACTGCTACATATCACAGTAGAAACAGAGACACTCTCCTCTATTCATCTCCAGGTGGCAGTTTGCAAGGATGCCTAACCTCATCTATTTAAGATACCACTGGGAAGATCTACCCAAGAAAACCTGGCAAATGAGATTAAAAAAATAAAATGTGAAAACCAGCTATAGGAGGAATGAAAGAGGTAAATTTTTCCACATGGATGATATTTGTATAAATAAAAATCCATAAAGATTGCATTAAGAAATCTAAAAAGTAGGAAGAAAAACAAAAAGAGAAATCAGTATATTCATAGGATGTGGATTTGTCAAAAGGGATTTTTAAAATCTCATTTATAATAGCTAGCAAAAATTTAAATAAATTTAAACAACGTGTGAAAGGAATATGCATTGTAAGCTATAAAATATTAATGAAAGAAACTGAAGATGACACAAAAGAAGGAAAGCTATCACCTCCTGATTCAATAGAAGTGACATTGTTAAAATATTATATATATGCTACAAAATAAAAACCCCACCATACCCACTTAAGACAATAGCTATGCAAATTTGAATGAAAGATTGAAAGAGAAAAATAAAAGCTCTAAAATTAGTAAGGAGTTACAAATCACTCCAAATATTTAAACCCTTTGTAACTAAACAAAAGGAAGAGATAAAATGTTACCCTGATACCAAAATATATTATAGCAAAACCTCTGAGGATTATATGTGTGTACTAGCTCAATAATTTTCCCCTGTTAGCCATAACATGGCAAGATGAGTTACCAGCAGCTCTATTTGAGTCACCCACAATGTCTCCCCAGGGTTCTCACTCTTGCTGTGTCTCCTCAAAGTATGCTGTCTGTTCTAGAAATATGGGCTAAGTATGTGCTGACAATGTTTCTGTCATATGCAAAAGTCATAGTTTTAACTATATTGGAAAGTATCCTTTCTTGGCTGGTTTGTTGAAGACAATATACTCATTGAAATAGATTACGCCAAACATTGTACATAAAAAAAAAAAAAAAAAGAACTTTAATACCTTTAAAAACATCACAAGACTATACTAGTCAAACAGCATGATGTGGACATTCAAACAAACAAATGGCCCAGAATAAGTAGCCTAGAAATAAATTAGTGTGTTAATATTTCATTGATTTTTTTTTTCGACGAAGGACAATCTCTTCAGTAAATGTTATTAAAATAATTCTATTTCCATATGCGGAAGAATAAATTGAATCTATTTCATGTTAATCCATATTGTGTACCCAATAAACTCAAAGAATTAACATTTAAATAAAATACCTAGATCTATAAAATTACTAAACTAGAGCAGAGAGAAAAACTTCCTGATATATTTTAAATATGAACCCAAAACACACACAACAAAATCCAAGCTAGATGAATGGATTTTATCAAATAAAGCATCTCTGAACAGACTAGAGAATCATTAACAGAGAAAAAGTGAAAAGGCAGTCTGGACATAGGATAAAAACTAAACATATAAGTAGTACTGTGTAAAATGTTTATAGGACTCACTAGTAAGAAGACAGACTAGTCTGAACAGAGGAGAATTGTCTGAACAATCTTTTCTCAAGAGAAATTATACAAATAACCAACACTATTGATATACAAACTAAAGTCACAAGTTGATATCACTGGCACTGGCTCAATAGCAATTAAACACTTACAAGTACAAGTACAAGAGTGGCAGCATAGCAAAAAAAAAAAAAAAAAAAAATCGAAAACCCTGTTTTTGACAACACAGATTATTGCTTCGAAAATTAGCATGGAAATTCCACAAAATATCAAAATGGAATAGTTATATAATCTGACAACCCCTCCCCTGGATAGACAGCCAAAAGAAATGAATTTAGCATAATAAAAACATAACTAAACTCTCATGTTCATCCAATTTCCAATGTCAAATGGTGGAATGACCCAAGTCTTCATCAATGGGAGAATAGATGGAGACTGTATGGTAGTTATAACCAACTAGATATTATGTAAACTTGAAATCAAGGACATCTTGTCATCATTGACAAAACTAATGAATCTAGAAGATATCATTTCAGGTTTAAATGCTGAGCAAAGGGCTAGAGAGATAGATGGTTCATTCAGTAACATTTTGTATGCTTTGAGATGAGTTTAGATCCCCATAGCTTACACAAAGCCAGACATGACTGTATACTTGCAAGCCTATGACTGGGGAGTTAGAATTGTCACAGCAGATATCTGGAGCTCATTAGAAAACCAGCCTAGAAAAATCAATGTGATTCAAATATAATGAGAGATTTTTGTCTCAAAGAATTAGGTGGAAAGGAAATTAGAAAAGCAACTGAAATTAACCTCTAGCCTTGTCTACCAATGCACACAACACACAAATTTATATACCACACCATAGTATGTGTATACAAACATATACACACACAGACACCAAATTGTCAATGTAAACACTAATCATTAAAAAGAAAATCAGCCGGTGTGGTGGTGCACACCTTTAATCCCAGCACTTGGGAGGCAGAGGGAGGCGGATTTCTGAATTCAAGGCCAGCCTGGTCTACAAAGGGAGTTCCAGGACAGACAGGGCTATACAGAGAAACCCTGTCTCGATAAACAAAAACAAACAACAACAACAAAAAAAATCAGCAGACAGTGGAGTTAAGAGATATAGATCATCTATTGTTTAAATCAGGAGACTACTGAGACAATAGAAAAAATGACCTACCTGAAGGGAAATATGCTTGTAAAAAGTAAATCCAAATATCTTTTCCCCCAAGTTTTACTGTATGATAAAATTCCATTTCAACGTCTTCATGCGGGTCTTGAGAAATGGCTCAGTGTTCAAGAATATAAACTGCTTTTCATGGCACCATCCATGAAAAGATGAAACACACTTCCAGCTTCAGGGAGATCAGACGCATCTGTTCTCTACAGGCACATGTAAATCATACTCCATGTGGACATAACCACTGGCAAACACACATTCTCAAAAAAGTTTCAATAAACATATTTTTATAAAACACTTCATGAATTCTCAGTGTTTATATGCAACTTTAGAATTCAGACTGACAATTAATGGGAGAAACCAATCAAAATGTACAAGTAAGGTCCTGAGATGTGTTTCACAACCTGCAAGAGAATCTCGTCCCTGAAGTCATGAATAACTAATGTTAGTTTAGGGAAATTTTACTTAACAACAACAACAACAAAAATGCTAAAAGCAAACACCACCAGGCAATTCCATTCAATGATTGAATCTGATTTCTGAACTGAGAAGTAAGATATTCCATTGAGAAAGAATTAGAAGTAGCAAAGGACTTCTCATGAGTATGGGGAAGCTTGTGAGAAGATTCAGGTAGCTTGCTTGCATGGTTAGTGGCTCACAAGAAACTAAGGAGCATTGATGATAGCACTGCTGGTGGCAATTACGTCTTTAGCCACTCACAGAACCAAACCCTTATTTCACCTAGGACATTCATTGCATTTATGAGAACCCTGTGTCTTTAGTTTTAAATTTTAATTTGTATGGTCGTAAGTCTCTACATAATTCTTAGCAGTGCTAACACTGGACCATAGAAGACACTAGGTCAGGAGAAATAAATAATAAATAGATGATAGATAGATTAGATAGATGAGATAGATAGATAGATAGATAGATAGATAGATAGATAGATAGATAGATAGATAGATAGATAGATAGATGAGACAGAGACACACAGAGAGAACACACTGAAATATATTTCTTACTTTGGTTAAATAACTCTTCTATATTCTTCCTTAGTGTTCAAGAGATATATTTTTCCAAATTTACCACAAATTAGACTGTTTTCTTCTCTTGCATAATGGACTGTTTTCTTTCTTCTTACAGGTTACATCATAATTGTAGCAAATACCACATTAAACAACACTTGCTAGAGGGATAATTGCTTGGAATATACCAAATACATAGCTCTGATTCAAAAGGACTCACAGTGTGCTGAAATGAGTGAACTGATGTGTTTGCTAGTGGTGATTTCCCATGCAACATTACAAATGAGGTCAAAATCAAAGAGGTTTCAAGTTACTATCATTAGTACTGCATTCCCGAGACATTCATTTCCTTCCCTTCATTGATGTCAACACAATTTCCAACCTCCTTGACTATCCTTATGGCTTTTTTTCACATTTCTCTTCTTTTTGTTAAATAGGCAGGTTTCATTCTCAGTGTCAAATACAAAATGGAACTAAAGTTTCAAATATGTTAATCTGCGTCTGTACAGTAACTACTGAACTGTCTGTGTCCATTCTATAACATATTAGTTTCCACAGATAAACAAATAAATTTAACTTTAAAAATAATATAGCCCATATATCTATCATGAACAGAAATATTTCCAAATTACAGTACATGAAAACCTCAAACATGTAAAATCAAAAGCAAAAAAATGAAAGATTCGTACAAGTAGGTACAGTCCTTTAAAAAAACACAACAAATAAAACTATATAAATTATTCCAAATATTCAAACAATATATTCTGATCAAAGTTTCCCCTCCTCAAACTACTAGAAACTTTCTACCTCCCTCTCAACACAACTCCATCTTCTTCCTTTCTCTTTTTTCTCTTTCTTTAGAAGCAAACAGGCAAATGCACAGTGAACAGAATAAAACATAACACCCCCCCACACACACACACACACAAGCTACAAAATTAGAAAGGATAAAATGCAATCAAAAGACCAGGAAGAAAAAAATACAAAACAAAAACAAACAAACAAAAATGTAGAAACAAAGCAACATCAGACAAAATGTTTACAAAAATATGATAGAGATTCTTTTCTGTTGGTCTTCTACTGCTGGGCAGGAGGGCTCCCTAAGTGTGGCTAGTGAGGTTAATATATCCGATAAGATTAAAGGATGATGAATAACTTTTGGGGTGAAGATGGAGATACATTACTGAAAAAGCAATAATAAGTTGACAAAAACTACCTAAAGAACTTTGCTTACATTGAGGAAGTTGTAACAGATAAATTTTCCTCACTAACATTTTATTAGGCAAGGAAATTTAAGACATCTATTTCTGTAAAAAATAAAAAATGAAAAGTAACCCATACTTAGTGTCACTAATGAACAGGGTAGTGAAATACAAAACTATAATAAGGTTAGCTACTTTCCTTATGTACTTTAAAAACAGACAACTGGGTCTGAAGAAAACATGGAAAGAAGGAGAGCTTCATGCTGCGAGTGGGTATGTAAATTAACACATACCTAGAAAAAACACTGCAAAATTATTAACAATTAAAAGTAAAATTTTCATGTCATTCAACCATCCCACTTCTATATCTCAATGAGTCATTGTGTTAAAAGAGTGATCTACATTACTATGTTATACTATCTGTGTTATATATGCTATGCTGTATTATACATCTACAATACTGTATTATACAATATGATGCAGTCATTAGAGGGCCCCCTATATGGCATAGTGGACTACATGGAGGAATAGATTGTCCTGTTACTTAAACAGGGACACCAGTTCTTCTACATGTGACCCTGGGATTGGCATTGCCCTCAACAACAACTTTCTCAAGCTAATAAAACAGTGAATGTGGTTATAGCAATGGTGTGGTGTCTGTATGGTCTCCAAGAAGTAAGATATACTGAAGCACCCATCCCAGAAAGAACCCAGAGTAAGAAGGCAGCCTAGGCTTCCATAAGCTGACTATCATCCCTATAGTTTCCATCCCAGAACCCTAGAAGAAGGGGAATGGCTTGGAGAAGTATTCTTTCTCAAATCAATGAAGTTCATTGCATCCTCCCAAAAGTTGCTAATTTGGGGGAACAAATATTTCAAGATTATTATGGTTGTCCTCAAAGCAGACCTTCCAGTAGAGTGACATTAGCCTATGATTCACACACCAAGAACAGAAAGATGGGAAGACTGAATTAAATAAACCCTTGGTATAGAGCGTTGTTCTCTGAAAAAAATTTAGTTCACCTAGTTTTGCTCAAGTCACGTAATCCTCAAAAGAGAGCCAGGCTACTGTCATGGAGGAAATAGACACCCCTGCATGTATTGCAGTTACTCTCTGTAAATGAGGCAGCTGTGACCAATCATGTCTCACCATCTAGCAAAATAATTCCACATAATGGATAGCCAAGGAAAGACAGAACGCTTCTGAGACCCACAAATGGAAAGGTCTGGTGGCTTGGTAGTTTCCTTAGAGATACAAAATGTCTTTCCCATGTGAAGAATCCAACTCAGCTGAGAATGAAGTACATTTGTAATCAAAGGGGTGATTGCTTAAAATTTTGTAAAACAGAAATGCCAATTACTTTATTTTAGTAGTGAAAAAAGTATATATTTTTGGTTATGGGCACCACAGCTAAAATCATGAGTCTGACTGTTTCAATGCAAAAACATACTTAACAGAGATTTTTTATGCCTTTAATCCCAGCACTTGGGAGGCAGAGGCAGGCGAATTTCTGAGTTTGAGGCCAGCCTGGTCTACAGAGTGAGTTCCAGGACAGCTAAGGCTACACAGAGAAACCCTGTCTCAAAAAACAAAAACAAAACAAAACAAAACAAAACAACAACAACAACAAAAGATTTTTAAAACAAAAAGCAGAACCTACAGCATGACCTTTCAACAAAATGGAAAAAAAAAATGCCCACCTATTTTCTTGGATTACATATGTTTTTATTCTTTATCTTTTCAAGGTTGGAGAATGACCACAACGTTTGAGGATAAAGAACGGGCTTGGCTTTGTCACTTGGTTGAGACTCCTGGGAAATAGTTGAGAAGAAATAAGACATTTGGAAGATAATACTTCATAGAATGCCTTTCTTCCTTTCCACTCCTCCCCTCTATTTCCATCTCTTCCTTCTATATTCTCCCCTCCTCTCCTGCCCACCTCAGCCACTTTAGAATGTGACTTTTTCCCCACCCTGAATTGCTATCATCAGGCTTCGAAGTAATCTTGGGTTTTGGACAGCCAAAAGTGTAAACTAAATAAATCTTTACTTATATACATTAGCTGCTTATAGGATCAGAATAATGATGACAAAGGCCATACTGGAGATTTTTCCTGAACATTTTAGTCAAAGAGAAAGCAATCCTAATCTACCTCACAAGGTAGGACACAAAAAAGTCTATGAACAATTGGGATTTCTCCCCATGTGGGCAGAACATTAGTGCTTAAATACTGGAAGGCATTCTGCTAACCTACTAATGATGATAAAACAGCAGATCTCCCTAGCAGGAAAGAAAGAAGACAAGAGGAATCTAGATAGCAACATGCAAAAGATATAGGGATATCTTAATCTAGGCTTTCCACAAGGTAAAGAGAGTAAAAGACAGACATGTAAAGCAGAGTAAGGAAAAAGAAGCTGCCAAGGAAGGGAAGGATATACTTTGCAATGTTGTCATAAAACTGTAAGTTTCTAGGGCATAATTGCTGTGAAATGCAAATGTTCCCTATCAGGGTGGTTGTTATTCCAAAGTAATTTTGTTTCATTAACCAGAGTGCATTTTGATAGGCAAATGTAGACATTCAATGACAGCACCCAGAAGAGGGAGTGAAGCTGGGAAGCTGACACACTGCTGAATGGATGACACATGGGAAGAAGCAAGACAAGAGCTTACCACACAGGATTTCACAGAGACATTGTGAGCGGAAGACATTGTTGAACTCTATCGCAGGTGCTTCTTCATTTAGGGAGAATCTCCCTGCTTTTCAAAAAGCCACAAAGATTAGTTCCACTACATACCAGTAGAAAACAAAGTTACAGGACCCTTTTCTTTTAAATTTAATTAATTACAGATAAAAACACAAATACATGTGCAAATGTGAAATAAAAAACATCTCTGGTAATAATATACCCAGGATAGTACTAAATAGGATAGGCCTGATCCTTCAAAGACTTAATGAATCAGAGGGGGCTGCTTTTGAATATCCACAAGGAAAAAGTACTTCTATAACCAAACTGTAAAGTAGAGAAGGGTGTGGAATACCCTTCTAGAGATTTCCTCCATTGCACTTAAATTCAATGAAAGACCATACAATGGTCTCCCAGTAGTAAGTAACAATCAGGGCTAATTTTGTTTTAAGAATGAAATACACAATGAAAATGAAATCTTGAAAGGTATATTTAAAATAACATGAAAGCACAAAATGTAATTCATAAAAAAAATTTATGTGTGTATTTGTTCACTTCAAAACCACATGCAACAGAAAATGTTTTGCTTATTTTGTAGTGAGCATTAGAAAAAAGGAGTCTCCAGTGGTAAGACTGTTCAGCACTAATTGTTTACAGGGTTCACTAGCAATGCAGAGGCTGAAGAGAGCTCAGACTATTTGCTGCTCCAGGTGTAGTTCACAGCACCCACAGGGGTATTAGCAACCAGAAGCAACTTCTCTAACAGGGGAAATTTCCCTACTTTCTGGTGCTGCACATACATGCATGTAAACAAAATACTCAAGCATATAAATAAAATAAATAAAACCTTTTAAAAAGTTACCTAGTGCTAGGCAGTCTTGGATTCTAAATACACCACAGGAAAATGACTAACAAATTTGATGAATCTCATTGTGGAACTCAGCATGATGCAAGTCAGCTTTCCTTCCTTCCTTCCTTTTTTGCCTGCCTTCCTTCCTTCCTTCCTTCCTTCCTTCCTTCCTTCCTTCCTTCCTTCCTTCCTTCCTTCCTTCCTTCCTTCCTTCCTTCCTTCCTTTTTTTGGCTTGGGTTGATTTGCTTTGCTTTGAATTACTTTTGGATTTTAATTTTTGCAAATATATGTATACATTCACCTGCAAACATTTTTGTTTTTCTCCCAGATTGGCTGTCTATCCACAGGGCTGTGTGAAGAGTTTTGAATTTAATGAACTCTCAGTTGACAATGCTTGGGGCTATTTCTTAAGAAAATGGAATTCTATTTGGAAAATTCACTTTTCTACCTATATCAATAAGCAATTCAAACATGGCTTAACTAGTGTTATCAACACTCAACATTTTATAATTAGTTATTTAATACATTGTGAAATTGTATTTCATGAAGAGTAAGAGTTATTGTTCTAACTTCATTCTTCTGCCTGTGAATATTCTGCTTGTCACCAGCATGTATTTAATAGGCATTATTCTAGCATGTTTTGTGACATTGCCAAAAAAAAAACAAAAAAACAAAAAACAAAAAACAGATGTTCATCACATTGTCAATTTACATCTGTGTCCTCTATTATATTCTAGTGCAATCTCTTCTACTTAACACATCATCTCCCTCTCTGCTCCTAAATGAGATAAGATGTTATATTTGTCATCCAGTGTCTGTTTAAAACTTTGGATTTATTTTGTTTATACATACGCACACTTGTACACACGTACACACACATACACACAATTTACCATGATTTTCTTCTCGTTATTTGATTATGATTATAAATATAGATATTTTATGAGAGGATGATACATATAATTTTATAATTTTAATGCAGTAAAGTGCCATTGCTATCAATGATTTTTTTTCTCCCAGAATTTTCAACAAGTAACATGATGTCTTGAGCAACTTCACGTGATGGAAATTTTTATATTGAATAACAGTGATCAATTTGAGGGAACCTTGATGTCAAGGTATCTTTTCAAAATAACTGAGGTTCAAAAGCTAGCTCATTTTATGTAAATATTTACTATTACCCCTCAGGAAGCAGTGAACTAGCTTCATTAATTAATTAATCAAAAACAAACAAATAAACAAACACCCCAAGATCGTTTGAAAGATCCAGTCTAAATTATATTAAAATCCTAGCATGATTGACAGATCTCTATACAGAATGCTGAATACTTTCTTTCTTTTATTTTTAGTCCAATTTTTATTAGATATTTTCTTCATTTACATTTCAAATGCTATCCCGAAAGTTCTCTATTGTCCTGCTAGAACAGCACCAAAGTAAACTCCCAAGATGAATTAACTCAAGGCTAGTAAACACAAACAGAGCACTATAAACACAGAGATAACTGATTCAAAGCCATGGGCTTTACGTTATGAGGTGAAAAATGGAGATCCTGAGAAATTAGGCTAAGTACCCAAGGAGATTCAAGCAGAAGTATCGTGGGAATATGAATGAGTGTCATTGTATTTGAATTTACTATACCCTGAAGAGCCTATACCACACAAGCAAACATCCCAGGCAGTACTCACTAAGAATACCAATTATTAGTAGTGTACTTTGGGTTAAAGTAGATATTTCCAACCAAATGATCAAGTAAAATTTTCAAATATTAGTACTAATATGTAACTTAAAAACCATCATTGTATTACGTTGTATTTAGTTCCTATAATAAACACCATGAACAAAGGGTTTATTTTGCTTAGAAATCACATTCTATCATCAAGAGATGCTAAAATAGAAATCCAAGTTTAGAACCAAAATCAGTTTGCCTATCACTTGAATTTGGCAACTATCATTTCCCAGAAACCTCAGAGTCTAAAGGATCAAACTCCAAATAGTGGCAGAGCAGATCCAGGACTGAAAGGGACTAGGAGTGTCACACAGCTGCACATGCTACTGTCCACATATTGCAAGAAACCTCTCTTTCAACGAACTTCTAGAAGCAGGGCAGAAGACAGGAGAGTGGTGCAGTCAGGCCTGGAGAATCTAATGTCAGAAACTGGATACTGGCAGGTGATATTTGAGAAGGAAGGAGGGATGATAGATAATAATAGAGGAATAACTACTCTTCAAAATTAACTGCAATCCAATCCACTCACAGAAAGATTCAGTGTGGTTGCTGCTGCTGTTGTTTATTTTGTTTTTGTTTTTTTCCCCTGTCTCTAACCTAAGTAAATAGATACTGTGGCCTGAGATTTGAAAGAGAAGGAGGGAAGTATAAAGACACTCTCAGTTCCCCTCCTGATCTCCTGATCGTTCAGAGCAAACTTAACAGGCAACAAATTCCATGCATTCTTAAAGCCGTATTGAGATTTTTGTTTTGTTTTTCTTTTTACTTTTTACTATTACAAATAAAATAATTTCTTTAAGATACATCATCATTGACTACAAGGGTAAACCTATAAAATATCATTAGCTAGAAACAAATCATGATGAATTGTCTGTGGTCATCTCGACAGAAACACAAGATTAACAGTGTCAGGACATCCTGCTCTGGTTTGACTGTTTCTCTAATTCACAGCCCCAGTCTTAGTTAGGGTTTCTATTGCTGTGATGAGACACCATGACCAAACAGCAAGTGGAGGAGGATGGAAAGTGGTCAATGTTTGTTTCATTGTTTTTATCCATACCAGCTGGCACACCCTGTGAGGCTTCTGACTGCAATGAGAGTCTCTGCAATTCTGATACTGTTTGTAGCAGCACTTTCAATGGGTGACTTGAAAAACAGGCAAACAGCCGAATGAAAAGAACTAGATCCTAAGATTAAAAATATAAAGAAAATTATAATCAAACTGTAGTGCACTATTTATCTTTGAGAATTAAATAGTCAGATGGTCTGCAAATTTGCTTGTGCCCTAAGAAATTTTAATGACTACAGAGGGTACCAGCAAGCAGTAGGTGTATGTCATAGGGGTATACTAAACCTGCTATAAAATCTTTCTGTCCTAAAACAGGAAGTCAACAGCTACAACTTAGAACAAATTTTAAATTTAAAAATTCAAATAAAACATATCCCTAAAAGTATCTATTTATCAAGCATCTTGTGTATGCTCACACATCACTACATTTTGAAAGGGAAAGTCCCCATCCTCAGTCATCTTCCCTTCCTATGTGACCCTTCGCTCTCTCAGTACAATCTCTTAGCCAGAAGGAATAAGACTTGAGTTCTTGACTCTGCCACTTTCTACCCTTATAATCATTCATCAGTTACTTAACCTCTCCATTGCACAATGTCTTCATCTGTGAAGAATAAATATTATATGCCTCAGTGAGTCTAAGAGTATAGCAAAGCATGCCTAAAATGTCTGAGGTTACCCAAATATTCTACTGCAGACCTAAAAATGCATGAATAAATTTGAATCCAAGGTGTCCCCAAACCAGCTGCAGAGATCTAAGACAGTTCAGTTCTTCCCTAATTTTAGCCCCTGTATCCTCTTTTTCTATTTATTGCCTGAAATTTGTATTGTCTGACACTTTCAAAGGCAAGAAAGGGTCAGTGGGAAAATAAAGAAAAAACACATCACTTTATTTGACATTTTTGCACTTAGTTTAGACTCTGAAGAAATAAATTGCAACCTCTGGTCATGCATAACTAATAACATGACCAAAAATACAAAGCCTAATATTAGCACTCTTAGCATTAAATAAAGAGAGCTATCTTCCTCTTTCTGTAAACAGACCAGGACACTTGTGAAAAGAAGCATAGGGCATGTTAGAAAATATTGAGAGTAAGGTATAATGGTAGAGGACAAATCAATGAGTTCCTAGCGAATGACAACCACGTTTTTGTTTGCCTCTGCTATGATCACTGCCTTAGTACCTCTCTACAAACTCCAGAGACTTAGGTTCTCTTCTTAATGCTCCTCTATGCTTCAATAATGCATCAAAGTGCACAGGAATCATACACAGCTTGTGGAAACTAGATAAGTGACAATAGGAATAGAATGAAGATTTTGGATAGAATAAAACATAGAGGATATAAAGGATTATAAGAACATATATTTTTCAGAAAAAAAATAAAATCTTCATAAGACTGCTACCACAAAAATTAAGTAGTATCTGGTCAGTAACAAGATAACCTTGAAATGACAGAAGGGAGGAGGAAAGAGGTCTTTGAGGTATTTGCTTATTTCAGACAGAGCAGAGTCCAGACAGTAGTATCTAGGGACAGAAGCCACTTCTCAGTTGTCTAAGAAAGCATAAGTGCCTCTCTTATGAAGGGAGTCACAAAGGCATCCTGCTTCCTCATGTGTGAATGTATGTGTATGTGTTTGTGCATATTCATGAGTGTATGAGTGCCTGTGTATGTGTAAGTGGGTACATACATTTGTGTATGATTCTGTGCATGTGCATGTGCAAGCATGGCTGTGTTCATACACATGTGTGTGTATGCTTGTGTGTGTTCAAACACTCCAAATTGGCTAGACTGACATGTCAAAAGGCCCTAGGGACATACCTATATCCACTCCCCCAGTACTGGAATTACAAGGGTTTGGCTGACTTAAACATATCAATAAAAAATATCAATTAAAAAAAAAAAAAACCTACTGAATGTGAAGTGGCCCTCACAGGCTTGTGTTCCCAGCTAGTGGTGCTGGAAGTTGTGAACCATTCAGGAGATGGAACCTGGCTGGGGGAAGTATGTCACTGGAGGCAGACTTTGAGCTTTCCGAGCCTGGCTCCACTCCCTCTTTCTCCCTATCACTCTTTCTGATGACCCGTTCCCCTGTCCCCAAAAGGACTTCTTGTGTGGATGAAAGGTGGTCAGCCGGCCTCACATTCCTGCTGACATTCCTTCCCCAAAGTGAGGTCCTGAATGCCCTCTAGAACTATAAGTCAAAATAAATCTATCTTTTCTCCTCAAAGTTGTTGTTGGGTTTTTTGTTTGTGTGTTTGGTTTGGTTTGGTTTGTTTTAGTCAGGGTACTCTGTCATGACAACAGAAAACTTACTAATATATATAGGTCCCAGAAACTGAACTCAGATCCTTGTGCTAGCAAGGCAAACAAGTGGCTGCCTGAACCATTCCCCAGTCCTATATTTAAGCTGTCTATGGGTTAAATGATAGAGTCAGTGGTAAATCAATTTTTAGATGAACGGACTATTGATCCAGGTTTGGAATGCGTCACTGCATATTTGTACGATTTTCCCAAAGAGAAAATATCAGGAGACAGTTTCAAGAACAAGTAATAAAATTAATTAGGGGCAGACAGGATTGAGGCATCTATTGTGTAACCACACAAAGACCTCCAATGGGAAGCAATCTGGACAGTTTTACATGAGTAAAGAGTCAGAACAAATGCTGAGATTTGAGAACCATCTCTATGTCATAGCGCTGCTGCACTTTGACTGGATAAACTAAAACAAGATAAGTGAGGGAAAAGAGCAAAGGTCTGAACAAGCAGTTAAGGCAAAACGTAACTCCTGAAGGAAGTTAAAAGTGGCAAGGCTGTAAGGTAGAAATAAAAATATTCACAGTTCATAGAGGAAAGGGGAACAACAGGATGAAAGTAAAAATGAACAATGTGAGAATCAGAGTCAGATAAAAAACAAAAACTAATTGTTAGGTTTAATGTGACTCTTAAAAGAAAAAAAAAAAAAAACAGATATTTCAGAGGGAGCCTGTATAACTAAAGAGCAGGGGGGGAAAATTAAGTCCAGGGAATATAAGGTAAATGAGAGCAAGAAAGAAAAGTCCTGGCTAAAAATGGTAGGAAAAAGTAATCATGAAATAAATGAGGAAGGGAAGAAGTTGCTTGAAAGTAAAATAAAGAAGTGCTGTGTCTGTAAGGAAGAGTGGGGACTGAAAGGGCAGATTAAAGGTACAGGGTAGCTTACTGCACATTTCCAGAAGTAACTTAATCTTAGCCTTCCAAGGAAGTACCAGACAGACCTGGATATGACAGCCAAGAAGCTTAATGCACTGTTAAAGCTGGCTTTTGAGCAAATCGATCACTAAGATGGTCACGTGATCATAAGAGTGGAGTCAAGAAAATGGCTTGCTGGAGAAGCATGCATCCCGCTCTCTCAGTGGACATGATTTCAGTTCTCAATATCCGTAGAGTAGGAGTCTCTAGGGTACTACATGCTCTCTTCTGGCCTCGTCAGCAACCCGCGTGCGCACACACGCGCGCGCGCGCGCGCGCGCGCGCACACACACACACACACACACACACAAGAACACACATGGAAATGAAAGGAAAAGAATAAAAAAGTAGAAAGAATGAAATTGACACTCAACCCCAGGACTGCAAAGGCATCAAATAAGCCTTACATAATGCACCAATGTAATGTTCAGGAAGAATCATCAAAGGCTGCAATGCAGAGCAACAGCCTCTGAGAAATAGTTGTATTGCTGTATGACTTGGGAAGGACAGAGTATGTCCAGAGCATGACACATGGTGGTTGAGTAAAATTAAGTAAGCACAAGCAGAGTAAACTCTCTGAGAAAAGGTATAGGGATTGTGTTTATAATCATGTTGGAATTCTCAAAGGCTCAGCAAAAATAAAATTAAAAAAATGGTTAGCAGACGGGTCTTCTCAGATTCTCAGACCATTAAAATCTATAAAGTACACGATGAAACAAAGAGGGGAGAAGAATGAGCATACCATCATAAAATTTCATCATTAAACACTAGAGTGACTAGAAATGTTTTCAAAAAAAATCCCTGTTATATTCTTTTCTACTAAAATGTTAATAGTACATTTGTAAATTTTACTGGGCCAGGAATCTTGGGATTAAGGATGAAATTAATTGGCTTCACAATTCCAGATGGAGTTCTGAATAAGTTTGCCAAAGCACAAGCAAAATGCATGCTTTACCACCCAGTCTAGTATTTGGAAGACTGCTCCCGGTTCCAAATCAAACATTATGCTTGTATAATTGTCTGTGTATCTGGGAGCTGCAGGTTGCAAAATACAAACACTAGGGAGAAAAAGTGTTTCCACTAAGACTGGACCCTCTGAGAGAAGACTAAGAAAATGCATGCTCTACTCAGAATCAGCAATTGTTCCTGGGTATAAAAAGCTGACAACTGAATATTTACCAAATATTTAGTGCTTCTAAATATGAGGCTAATATGTAAAGGGAACTTGGAATCTAGTTGAGGAAAATTAAAGTTATGAAAAATGGCAACTCCAGAGAGTAGTTATAAAAATTAAATGAAGCAATAAACAGAAAGATAGACCAGGAAGAGTGTACAAGGGGGAAAAGGCAGGAAACAAGGGGAACATGAAAAGGCATGAGAATCAGCAGCAACTTTCTGAGCTGCTATGCAACCCTGGCCGTGGGCCAGACACTTTAAAGAATCACCTCTTCAAAGAGATAGGGAGATCTGAACTTGCATATCAGATCATAGGTACTGTGTAAATGGACGCTGAAGTTTGGGGTTTGGTTTTTTTGTTTTGTTTTGTTTTGTTTTTGTGGGTTTTTGTATATATGCTTGCTTTATATTTTACTTATTTGGAAAAAGTATTGTAAATTTTACATTCCCTTTGCCATTCTGCTGATCTCAGTAAGCAAATTGTCCAAATTAATAAAAATAATGGGGCTATATTGTGGATGTGACTGAGCTCTGAATAACGGCCATCAGGATAATAGCTCATTATAAAGACCACAAAATGAATTTGATAACTTACGAATAATGGAACATTGGGAATTGAACGATTTCAGGATTTTTATATCTTTCTTTACTGGGAAAAATGTCCATTTGTTTACCTTTGCATCAGTCAGCTGTCCATCCATAACAAATGCACATACAGAGAAACAACTTAGTTTGACTCACAGTTTTAGAAGTTGATCTGATTGTTCTGGACCCGTGGGAGACAACATCAAGACCGCAGCAGGAACAGATCACAGCCATTCCTTCATTTCCAGAAAGAAAAGCAGAGAGATAGGAAGGCCAGGGTCCCACCACTGTGTCCCCTTTTTAAGGGTCTACAATTCCCTATATACAGAAGCTGATAAAAAAAAACATACAGCACATGGCACTGAAGAACCAGTTTACAGGACCAAGCCACAACTGAACTGAATACCAATTCTTTGGATACAGCCTTATTACTTCATAGACAGGAAGAGAAGAAGCTTGTTTACTTGAGTTCTACATACATTCAAACACATGCATTTCAATTTTAGAGACCATCAATGTCGTTTGATACTGGCATGGGTAAAATGAAAACAGAACACACTGATATAAAGTATTAAAGAAAAAACAACGGACTAGGAAGGACTAAATGGATTATGGAAGGTGGGGGGGGGGTGATGGTAGAGGAAGGAGTAAGCTTCTTTACATAAAAGAACATGAAAAAGTTATGTGAAAATTTACTATTGGAGAATATTCCTAAATTATAAACATATAGACATATAAACCATTTTAATACAGTTAAACCTACTATACAATATGTCTCTACTATACAATACAGGTTAACAAATAAAAATTGCAATGATATTTATTTAGAGGAAAGGACTCTATAGGAGTTGTTGGCCAGGATGTCTCATAGACTTCAAATATGATAAGTTATTGTCATTGTTCCTGCTTACTGATGCAAAGTGATAGTGAAGCCCTATTGCTGGAAACACAATGAAATTGAGCAGTAGACATGGAGAATTCAAGCTGCTTTTACCCTGGAAGTTACATCACTACTAACTACCTACACAGATGACTGGAAGGGAAAATCAATTGTATACACCTATGAACCCTGAAATCTTAAGTGTCAATGTGCCTGCAAATGTTTGCTATACAATAGTAGCACATATTCAAAAGTGATCGCTAGATTTTTGATTGGTTTTAAGACTCATTCCACGAGAAAGAACCCATTGATGGAATAGTTACTGGATCATAGACCCTATGGTAGAAACTACTATTATTACTTCGCAAATGGGATATAGGATAAAACTGACTCTTCATAACTTTTTGTTATAGGCATAGATTAGTCCATATCTGAGATCTTATCATATCATCTGCTTTTTGTAATACATAGCAACCAACACAGAGAACTACAACTGGTCAAGGTACACCGAATAAATGACTTCACTGTATTCAGCCTCAAAGGGAACATCTAGATCAAACCCCATTCTCCAAAAGTTAACGGATCATTGTAGAAGACAGGGCACAAAGACACCAGAGCCAGAAATGCTGGACAATTATACACTGTTTTCTAGATAAGAAACAATAAGCCAGTTGAACTCAACCCACTCAAACGAAGCTCAAGCCAGAGAAATAGCATCATAGAACAGGGAAGATGAGAACAAAGTTCTACCACTAGCACATAAGCAACCCAATACTAAACTAAGAGCTTTTCAAAAATCACATGTTATCTACAAAAGGAATAATATCACTAACTCCAGTTTCCAGATGAGGGTACTGACAACCCACGAGATGAAACAACTGGCCTATGCTACTCTGCAAATGCTGAAGCAGGCGCATGTATCAGTAGTAAGAGCTAGTTGAAATATTGGGCCCTAACAGTGCTACATTACTAACATTTCAAAAGCGTTTGACCTTTTCTTTCTAATTATTTAATTACTTACCATAATGCCACAAACCAACAACTGTCATCATCTATTAACATTCTGTATCATTACTCAGGTAGTTATGTTTTGATTTCTGAGTTCTAATTTAGCTGGATGCGTATATGATTTATCTTTGCAGGTTTTGATTATAATAATTTATAGAGATGTGTTTATATAACTATCTGATGTAGAATTTTTACTTTTTTAATAAAAATTTAACCTTCTTTGTAACTAAAAGAAAGAAGTATCATGAATGACCCACAAATATACAATTCCACCCATTTAATAGTAACTTTTGCAATTTAAAAAGGATCATTCCTCTTTTAATTTCAGTTTAAGGGATAGGTAGGAGATGAATAAAATAAAGGCCCACTACAGAGCTAAGAGCTGGAAGTATATTGTCTCAATGTACTGACATGCTTCAGTACTCCTAAATATCCACCTTACTTTAGAGAAAAAT
>NC_034594.1:114369335-114409310 GCF_900095145.1 Mus pahari | reverse complement strand
TTTCAAAAACACACTAGAAGTCTCTGGCTCAATGCCTGTCTGGCTCATCCTTCAGAAAACAGTGTGGAGAATTACTACCATCATAATCAGCATAATATAATCAGCATAATCAATACTTTGAAAGGCTTGCACATCAGCTGTGAGAGAGTCAGAAGTGCACTCTCTGCTTATTCATCTAAACCTCCATTTCAAGAGCAAGTGACTTTAAGCACTTTGAATTTCTCAGTGTATATTCCGCAGGCTATATGATGGTACTTGAAGTATTATAATGAAATGTGATAGTCTCAACTACTTGAAAGAAGATTAATTGTGCACAAACACATAGAAAATAAACATATGAAGCAAAAATTATTGCTCATTGGGATAGTACATGAAAAAGTGATTACTTACTTGACTAATAAAAAAAATCTGAATATTGCTTATTTACCTTATTAGCATTGCCTAGAGGGCAATGTTCATGTGTGATTTGTTTCCTTCATTTATTCAAATAGCACAAAGCCAACTTTTGCTAGCAAAACAAGAACATTGGCTTATTACAGCATTTTGTTGAGATTGCTAAGGAAGGGAGTTTTTATTGTTACTGCTAACACATGTGCTATGTCAACTTCCTTGCTTTCCTGCTCATGTGCTCCAGTTTTGCCAGTGATAAAAAAAATGCACAAATGTATAAAACTGCATGCAGAAACAAGAAAGGAGCGATGCTATTCAGTCCTGCTGCAACTTACACGTTGAAATTATCTAGAAGCTAAGTAATTATGGAAGCCAGCCAATTTAACCAAATAATAGCACGTGAAAAGCCTATTGTAAATATACAGTTTAAGCATATTTCTGGCTTACTGTAATGAAGCATACATTAGAAGCATATACTCATTTTGTATCTAGTAATATGGTAATTTGACATTTAGGAATTTTTTTTAGAATACTCATCAAGATCCCAGAAATACATGTTTAAAGGCAAGAGTGTAAGGTATCAGCACTGAAGAGAAATCTACCAATGGCAACAAATCCTGATTAAATAAATATGGAGCACCATACTCTGAAGTATATGCTATCAAAATTACTATCAAAATAGTCTTTGGCAAAAAAAAAAAAAAATACAGAGAATTTTAGTAGAGTAAAATATACCGAAATTGGTCTCAAATAACAGAACACATGTACTACAGTGCTCTTGGTCTAGAAATACTAGGATAAAGTCAAATCCTCACAGGAATAATGGAAAAAAATCAGATGCTTTATTAGCAAACATGTGTTTTGTTAAACCTAATCATAATACTTTGCCTGACTCGTTTCTGTTCTAAAAATATTTCTGATATTCTCATTTACCAAAAAAAAAAAAAAAAAAAAAAAGAAAGAAAGTTACCCCCCTGAAAATAGCACAGGTATTCTAAAAAGTGTCTTCCTTTTACAAATAAAATATAATTAGCATACACTAGCTGGTCTGAGCATACACTATATAATATAATAATATAATAATATAATAATATAATTAGCATATACTAGCTGGTCTGAGGTCCCAACACATACACAACAGAAGACTGCCTGGTCTAGCCTCAATGAGAGAAGATGCACCTAACCATGAGTGACTTGAGGCCCTAGGGAATGGGAAAGCCTAGAAGGTTGTGAGGGTGTCTGGACATCCTCTTGGGGGTGGGGAATGGGATGAGGAACTCTTGCAGGGCAGAATGAGAGGGGGATAACAACTGGACTCTAAAAGAAAAAGATTAACGATAATAAAAAAACCCCATAATTATGAATGTTTATACTAGTGATGTTCATTAGTATATGTTATCAGATATTCTTTATATTCTTGAGTTTATTTTTATATTTTGAAGAAATATAACTGCCTTCTTATTCACTGTCAGTAACTGAACTCATGCCCTGACAGTCATATTTCATACTAAAAAAAAAAAAAAAAAAAAATCCTTATCTTGGAGGATCGATATCCAAACCTGTTCCTAAGAATCAGCTAGCCAGGCGTGGTGGCACATGCCTTTAATCCCAGCACTCTGGAGGCACAGGCAGGGGGATTTCTGAGTTCAAGGCCAGCCTGGTCTACAGAGTGAGTTCCAGGACAGCCAGAGCTATACAGAGAAACCCTGTCTCAAAAAAAAAAAAAAAAAAACAAACAAACAAACAGGAAAACGAAATGCAGATATTGTGGTTAGAAAATAATGAGGACCTCTAAATTTGGGGACATCTTTAAAGTATTAAAGTATCAAGAGGAATAAAGTAAAGTGTACTATGATAGTTTCACACTTCTATTTGTCTATGGGCCTTCTGCACCTTAAGTGCATTGACCAAAACTATAAAAGGATAAAGGGAAAAATCAATATATAAAAATTCGATGTGTATCATAAATGATTAACTGATACCTGTAACTCACAGACAATAGCATAACTATTAATATGCATAGTTATTAAATCAAAATAGCACCCATTTACATCAACTTGAAGGATTATCTAGAACATTGCTACCACTAAAACCAATCTCCTCTGTGAATCTACTGTTCTTCAATAAATTCTGACACTAAAAACGTGGAAAATTGTTCCACTATTTCCTAGCACAGCATGCCCATTACCATATTAATTAGTAAGACTATTTGAACTGAATTTGCTAGAGCTTACAAAAGAATAAATACTTTGATTTTTATGAAAAGCTTTTAGACTCCATTTAGTTGAATTTTGTCTTTACATAGTAAAGTGTCATGTAACTACTTTAATAATCCACCTACAGTGTGAATAATGCAAAATAAATCTATTTGAATGGTTTTAAATTCAATATTTAGCTCTCACATATCATAAGTATATGGGCATCCTATATACTATGCATGCATCATTCACTCACTTCCTCTGTGTTTACTCCAGAATCTGTTCAGACTTTCTACTCTTCTATAGCAAAATATTCAATATTTACTTATTTATATTTCCTGATAAGAAGAGCATAATAATACCTCATGATTTCAAAGTCATTAAACAGAAAACACGGTTTTCCCTCTTTCTTGTTCAGTTGAAATAAACTTGGTCAGTACTGAAAAATCAGTGACTAAACAGACCCTTTCTTGGAGTTAGGACTTTATTCCAATTAGCAGTGATTCAGTAGCATTCTCCTCTACAGCTTACAATAGAAGAGTAGTAGCCAGTTTCACTGAATGAACAGAGCAGATACTTTTGTGTGTGTACTCATCTTATACCCACAACCTATCCTGTCCACTCTCAAGTTTTAGCAACATCAGCAAGGTCACTTATTAGATATTTTTCAACCTTTTTCCCTTTCACTGTCAACCCACTTATAGTCCACTGGAGTCACTGCTAGAACTCACTCTTTTTTCTTGTAAACTTTGCACATACGTACTTTGGAAATACTCCACTAAAGTTACTACTTTGAACATGCAATCCCCGTTTTCAGAATCTTCTGCCAATTCATCTATAGATGGCAAGATTCAAACTTTCACTTGTAAATTCCTCTATAATCTTCCCCTAAGATTCAGGGAATACGCATCTTCGCATATAATTTGTTTTATAGTTTAGCACATACACAAAGTTTTGTCTTAGGACACATCCTACAAAAGATCTACCTATTATAGTTTTGGTCTGAATCAATATATATCAACATATGATTTTTAATATGTAAAAATTAATTTAATTTTAGAGTACTATGTCCAAGAGTCTTTTTTCCATCTGTGTTGTCATGTCACCTTGTATAATGCATCCCAGTTTGCGTGACTCCTCTCTTTTGTCCATTTTGGATCCCTAAGTGTGAGCTCATACCCTTCCAATCTATCTGAAAAGGCACTTTAACTCATACTATAATAGAATTAAGTTCATTTTGAGCACAGCTTAGTAGGCACAGAGGAACTTCCTTTCTTTCTTCATACATATTTACTACAAAATATTTACTACAAAATAAATCATTAGAAAACACCCTAAAACCACTAGAATGAGCAAGACAACATAGCACTGTAAGGCTAGTTTCATTCGTTCATTTCTTGGAAAGAAATTGAATTGTATACTCCTGGGAGTGGCTAAATTCTGACTAACTTCTGTGTAGTAAAAAATTGCAACTACAAAGAGACATAAGAAGCATCTTCCTGAGACTGAAAACCATGGTGATGCTTCAACAGAAGTGGTACCCCATGTGGCAAAAAAAAACTTAAAAAAAACCCAACCAAAACAAAACCAAAACAAAACAAAACAAAAAACAAAACAAAACAAAACAAAAAAACTGGAAAGAATTAACTTGCTGTATACCACTGGGGCTATATGTTCTAAGATAATGTGCATTCTCTCCAGGGATCTGTCTCTTTAGACATGTTTGCATATTTTTCTCTAACATAATTGCTATCCATACTAACAATTCAAAACTAAGCACACCCTTAAACTATTATAAGCACTGTTTTTCAATTTAAAAGAAAAGATTTCTTTAAGATTGGAGGCACAAAAAAAAGCATACGAGCCTGATTGTCCCAAGAAATTATTACTGCCACTACATAGTGCCTTGCGAGACAGGGCTGATCATGCGTGGACTCTGCCTCCACATTCCCTGGGACAAACAAAGGCCGTGCCTGCTGCGAAGCTCCCCAGGTAAATTTCTGAATTCATTTTAACAATCATTTGAATCGTCACAGTATAAATTATGGACTGAAGCACATCCCACTTCTCTTTTTCTGAAGGAAAACTCCTCGTGAATATTAAACTGGGTGTTGGAAAGACATTTCCAAGTCAAATGATTTAAACTACAATACCTGGATTCAAAGTGAGCATTAAAACTACTTTATTTCTACAGGATGGGAAAAAAGAAAACCTTGAATTCAAATGACCTTTTTATTTCCATTATAATAACGTGTCTATGCTGTGCACACGGATATTCACAGCTGCAGCTTAGATTCTTTTGTTTAGGTAAAATTCTTGCTAATACTATAAAATTGCAACCCCTGGTGTTTTTTGGATAAGTCATTGTTAACTAGTGTAGAATCCAAAATGGATTGAAGGTATGGCTTTTCCCCTAGAAAGTCATGTGTCACACCTGTAAAGAATAAGCAAAACTGCAAAACTACATGCCTCACAGAATACCATAAAACTCAAAATATGGAGAGTTAATTTCAAGCATTTCATTAGTAAGTCTAATTCTGCAGCCCGTTGGAAGTCAAATAAGGAGGCATTGACATGAGCCAGAGATGTAGGAGAAACTCAGGCCATGATGCAACACAAGGACCCTGAGGCTGCTATTGACCTGTGAGAGAAGGGATGGTTTCTGTGAAGAAAGGTAGTAATTACATTTGAAGTCGTATATGGGAAGAAAAGCTAATGAGTGAACAGCCTTGGATGATGAAGGAATGGTTTGGCTATAATATAATTGGCAGCAATGATGCAACAGGCTTTAAAACAGAAGTACTTTCCTATGGGTACTCAAATCTTGTTTGAGAAATGCATAGAATGAATGAGGCTTGAGTTAGGCAGTGAAGCTTAGTACGAGAGGAGTGCAGAAGGGAGGCTTGGAATGAATAGTAACTTAGCAATTACTGCAACAGCATAAATAAGAAAGAATGGTTAGAACTGACCGGGAAAGAAAAGTAAAAGTAAGGTAAGAACTAAACAAGCTGTTAAAATAACAAATATTCCTCTAAAGTTTGGAAATGAAAAGATCTACAGTGATTATATCCATACAGGGTGAGGGATGGATCAGCACAAATTATGCTCTAGCTTCATATTATTTATATCATAAATGAACAACCAAGAGTAGAGAACAATATACAGTTAATACATATTCTATACATAAATAGATGTGTATACATACCATGTATCAAGACATATGGGGCCATACAAATAACTAAATTCAAACTGTGACCAGGTGTTTTGATCATTTGTTTGTGTGCCTGTATTTATTTATATGATGTACTTGTGTTTCTGTGCATATGTGCCATGTTACATGTATGGAGATCAGTTCTTTCCACTATGTTTACTATGGGTCTAAAACCCAAGACATCAAGCTTAGTGGCAAGCACTTTTACCTGTAGGCCATTGTTGCAGCCTTTGACAAAGTCATAATGTTCTATACAATTACACAAAGTTTACTATGGGAATTTGTGAATAAAGCCTTAAATTATTGTGAAAGACATGAGTGACTTTAAGTGGAAAGTTCTTTCTAGTCACATCAGGGCTTAGCAGTGAGAATGCTGGAAGCATCTTATAAATTGTACTGTTCTTTTATGATTGGAGAATAAGGAGAAATGTTCCAATGGAGCAATTGTCTTTAAATTGGAACACCAGGGAAAACTGGTCTTCTCCTGAAGTAGTTTACTTCTCATCCTATAAGAATGAGAATAATGTTGCCTAACTTTTGGGCTTCATCTCCAAGAACTGTTTGAAAACCCATGGAATTCACACAATCCACCAGTACTTTATACCCAACCAAATATAGTCCATACTCATCATGCTATGTGTTCTTTGTAGTTAATACTACTGCATCTATTTCTAGAAACTACTGCCAATCTATGGAGCAGGTGAAGCATAATAATAGATCAACCTAAGCAGTAAGTTCCTAATCAAATAATCGCACATGATCACAGCTAAGTCCCAGCATACCTCTGCAAGATATTGTTCGTTATCACAAAGACACTGGTTAAAAGAATGAATGCTATTAGGGTACAGATACTTCAGGGAACAGAACATAAAGAGGAAACCCTCAAAAGCTCTACTGATAAGCAAAATATCATCCGAGTAAAATAATCACTGAAGATCAGCCAAAGCAGGAAAGTGCATACCCTGGCCAAAACATCAAAAACAAACCTGTGATGAGTTTCAAAGTTAATTACAGAATCTTAAATAGTGAATTTTATTCCCCCCTATACTCAGTATTAGTTCACCTTTTCACTTTTTTCCATGTTACTATTGTGGTGTTATTATATTTACATTTTCCTTGTGTGATAAATTTCTTTTATCATATTTCAAATAAAGATAAATAAAGACAAATAAAGACATACAAATCCTTATTTTAGTTGTTCTAATTTCAGTATTCATTCTTCAATCTGTTAAACACATAATGCTCTAGATGCAAAAAGAATATAGATGATGTATAATATATCATATATCAATCATATATAATGTATCAGTATCATATATAAAGTTCAATGTATATAATGTATAATCTGATGTAGTCTGTTATATGATTATACACATGCACACACACACACACACACACACACACACACACACACGTGTGTGTATATATGTATACCAACTTCTAAATACCCTAACATTATTCTGGAGATGAGCATATATAAGCTATGAGAATACAAACCTTTGTTAATTTCTATGTCTTGAAAAATCTTTGCATTGTTTTATAGTTCTTTCATTTTGTTGTTTGAAGAACACAAGCTCTACTTATGTTATAAGCATATTTTGCAAGCATAATAATGAGATTCTGATTTTTTTTCCTGTACCTTGAAACAAAATGTGAATTTCTATAGCATCTCTGACTTATCTGTGAAATGAAAAATGGGACAGAATTCTTCTCAATTCATATAAAGGTAAATAATGCATATAACATGATTAGAACAAGACTTGAACACATTAAGCTCTTTGTAAATGTTCACATTCTTTTAGCAAATACTAAATTTAGTATTACCATCCATTTTCTTTCAATACTTTGTATTTTCAGGAGAAATGGATAAAATAACACATGAACTCATTTGTAGGGAGATAGCCAAGGTATAAAATGCTAAAAATCCCATCTATAATTTATTAATGTAATTTCTACATACCATGGCAATAGCTGTTAATGGTATCACTCTTAATGGTACCTGTGCAGTTTGCTGATCACTCTCTTTGATCCCTAGGAGAGTGGGGGACATTTCTATTTTTGACAGGCCTGAGACAGCAGGCTATCCATTATTAAAACACACATCTGGACCTTGTTGTCAATAATGAGTTGTTTGCAATATGAGGACAATCTAGGAGTTTTTTTCCCCAGGGAGTTAAACAAGGTTGAAATGTGTTAATCTGCCTTTATCCCTACTTACACAGTGATTTACAAGATGGGTTAAGTGTGCCCTTGTAATAGCAGTCTTTCATTATGATTGTATAAGTCCTGTATAAGAAAAACCAAGGACAATCAGGCCTTTATTTCCCAGCTTTGCTGCTTTTTTTGCCCCTGTTTGGGTTTTGAATGCAAAATCCCTTTCTTAAATATATCTACATCCTGTGAAAGTGGGAAAAAACTCAACTTGTAGTTCACAGAACTCACAGTCTAGGGAAAATGATGCTGGATTTAAATCAGTACCATGTCTGCAAAAGTGCTGAACTTTAAAAGCACAGTTGGGAAGAGAAGTCATGCTGACTCTGAACTGGAAAGGGATCAAGAGTTGCTGATCTGTCACTTGTCATTGCCCTTGGAGACCAGCTAATCTCAACAGTGGGTTTCTCTTTCTGAGTTCTACTATTTGTCAAAAAAGATGAAGGTGAATAGGATCAATTCAAAGTTCAATCCGAAATTAAGGAAAACCATACGTTGGGTTTCCCTTTCCTACTGATCATACTATGCCTCCCACACCCTAAATATTCTCCTTAACTTCTTGTAGAGAACTAGAGCTTCCCTGGTTTTAATGTCTTCACCTCCAATTCTCTGATATACCCATTTCCCAATCAAAAAGATAAATTGAATAGCACTAGGACACTAAATGATTTACTTTAAATAAATGTTCCTTTTCCATGTATGTGAAGGGATTTATTTGTTCCTTCTTTGCAATTTTCCTGCATCACAGTCTCTTCAAAAAAACAGTTTGTTCTAGCTGTCCCCAGTTACAGGGCAGTCAAGGGCAGATTTCTAATCTGCTCCATGGTTGATTTCTCTCTAGCTAGTGGCAGAGAACACAGCACCATTCTAGCACTGGGTTTTTGTATTTGTCCTTGGCAGAGCCAGAGCCTGTATCCTTCACCTTCAAGCATGCACATCCCACATTTCTATGGACTCAAATATCAACTGGCTCATATGTACCAATTCCAAGTCATAATGATAACTGACAATTAACAATCCTAGATTAGATGGAAAAGTAATTCAGTACAAGATGTGAGTGCACTTCAATTCCCATAGAACCATAGTGTCTATTCATTAGTGCACAGACATTTGATTAAGAAAACTGTAAAGGCAGAATACTATTAGAAAAGGTACCAATATCAATGATTTTTTAAGGAAATAAAAGTTAATAAGATAGTTTGGATGATAAGATAAAACTTAAGACTGTGAATGTGGTAAGATTCTTGGTTTCATTCAAAGTAGAATCAACTGCAGTTAATTAGTATTATATATTAATTTCAAATGTTTCATACTGATTAAACCATTAATAGATTATTTAATATTAAATTTACTATAAAAACAAAGTACTAATATATGTATATGTAAATATACATACACACACATATAGTTTTGCTTTTCTGTGGATAACTTTAAAAATAACATCCAAGCAGCACAATGGATATACACATAAACTTCAATTCTCATTTTGAGTTAAGGATCAAGTTTTTTTGTTTGTTTTGTTTTTTCAGTGTTCCAACACACCTTCCACTCCATTAGCCATTTTCTGTAGGTTCGAGTAAAAAAAGTCTATGTATGTCATAGCCCAGACTTGTCTCTGGAAGTCTGGGTCCTTAGTCAAACTGCCCTGACTTTTTTCACTTCCTAAAACACTCCTTGATCTCTCCTTCCAGACACCCTTAATAAGGAGCACCTAACCCAGATATTTCAGTTTCCTATACCATTTATTAATTCATATCTTTAGTCCTTAAACTCAGAGTAAATATGTTTGAAACATTTCATTGTCTGATATATGAAAAAAAAACATATTCCAATTTCACATTCTCAAAGCACCTAGTGAATTTTTTACTCTGTAGCTAGCATGATGGTGTTTAAGCCTATTATGACAACTAAAAGAACTGTATCAACTGCAACAATTTTCTGACCCACTAAATTCTACCACATTAGAATACAAAAGATTATAAAAAATGAACTTTCTCATATTTCATTTTTATCCCAAGATATCTAATATTTTCCTTCTTTGATAATACGACAGATGTTAATATCTATTTTACTTTCAAAAAGATATTGGGAGGATAATTTTATTTTATTGCTATCAATTGAGGAACAATTTTATTAATTCACAATGTTAGTGTTCATTTCTTTACTTGAACTACAAGTTAACTGGTATCGAATGGTGAAGATCCTTATAAACTGAGTTACCAGTGTATTTGGAGAGGAGAGATGGAAGGGAACAAAGTACAGCCTAGCCTGGGCTACATTCTTAGTTCCAGAACAACCTGAACTAGAAGACTAAAGGCCTAAGGGAAAGTAAATTGTTTTTATATTTCTATGTCACATAAAATATCCCGTGGTTAGTCACAAGCTGTTAAAAAATAATAGTCTTTCTTGATACTGTGCAGAAAAATTTTAAGTTATCAGTCATAAAACTCAAAGAAAACATCATTTTTAAATTTTTAATGATATAAGATGTATAAGAATTATTAATGAATAAGAATACCTAGAAAAGTCAAGACTAACAGTTTCAGACTGTAAATAAGTAAAGTAATTCATTAAACTTCTTAAAAAGTACTTTTTATAAACTTCATTTTCTAAAGGAACCCTCATCAAGTCTGGCATATAAACAAAATTAGTAAAACATAAACACTATTTTTAAGAATGTAGAAAATACACATCTTTCTAAAAAGATTCTTATAAGCAAGAATATGAGTGGAAACAGCTGCAAATGGATGTACTGCATCTACTACTACCATCAGATAAAGAAACTTTAGCCTAGAATACTCATTGCATCTTTATGTTTTATTTCATAAAAATAAATTACATTTAGCCTTCATTTGTATTGTGTACTTTTCTTATTGTCTATCAAATTTGTTTAGTTTTTTTCATGTATTTATCTATTTTTGTCTAGAAAACACCTAGACATCAGGGAACAACGTGCATGAACTTCTTCTCTACTTTCATCATGTGATTCCTAGGGATTGAAGCCAAATCATCAGGCTTAAGTAAGACAGCTTCTTCTGATGTAACATGTCTTGCTGGCCCTCAAAGCTCTGTTTTGCAGAATAGGTGTTACTATTAAAAAACAGGGAAGGGGTTAGTTTAATAATTCTGTTGCTGTGGTTAAGTTAATCAAATGTATTTCCCTCTTCGCTAATCTAAACATAGTTGTGCACCCATCCACAAGCCTGAGTTGAAGCTGCAGATAACTGCTCAGTGGAAGGAGGAATGCTTTCCAAATGTTTCATACCATGTGTAGAAAATGAGACTGCTGTGTTCTAACTGCCCCAGATCAACTAATTAGAAAACTCACATTTACATTCCAGTATGAGTTTCTGTCATGAGGAAAAAAAAAAAAAACATGTGATGTTTCAATTCTGTGAACACTTGAAAATCAATGATATCCATGTGTTTTTCTGTGTTTCATGTATTATGCGAAACAGAAATTAAATTTGTGGCTAGGAAGATGGGTCAATGGTTTAAGTACCTGCCACTCATTTATGATGACTTCCTAACCAAAAAGGCAAGTTCTGGGCTCAGCTAGAGGTCTTCCTTCCTCAATAAGGAAAAGTGAAGAGTGGATGAGTAAAACACCTGCTGGATGACAATCTCCAGCCTCAACACTCGTGGTCATGCAAGTGCATAGGCACACCCACTTATACACACATACACAATTACCAAACATGCAGACATGAATACAAATTTATATATGCAAACTATGGAGAAGAAGTCAGGTTTTTTTGTTCTAATATCTACTTCAGTTTAGAATTCCTTTTTTTTTTTTTTTTTTTTTTTTTTTTTTTTTTTTTTTTTATTGTTTCTTGCATGGTGCTAAGAAAATACAGGTTTTTNTTTTTTTTTTTTTTTTTTTTTTTTGCCTTGTTTATATTGTTTCTTGCATGGTGCTAAGAAAATACAGGTTTTTCTAGATTAATTTTTAATAATAAATGTTAAATCATTTTATGGCATTATATATAGTTAATTGCACTATATAACTAAACCAGTAAAATAGTAATTTTATGCACTTGATGAAATTTAGAATATTCTTAAAGTGTATTAAATAATCTGAATTTAAAAGTTTAAATTAAATATCTTACAATAAATAACTACTAACTAAGATAATGTTATTTACTATGGGAAATAAGTTGGTGGCTTATACAAATGTTCCATTCTTCACATCAAATTCTATTACATACAGTAATATACTTTGTGGTATAATGCCTAGCAATTTTCTTTCTTTTGTTTTTGTTTTTGTTTTTGTTTTTCGAGACAGGGTTTCTCTGTGTAGCCCTGGCTGTCCTGGAACTCACTCTGTAGACCAGGCTGGCCTCAAACTCAGAAATTTGCCTGCCTCTGCCTCCCAAGTGCTGGGATTAAAGGTGTGCGCCACCACTGCCCAGCAGTAATTTTCAACTAATCTAATATCTCTTCAAATTCCTTACCTATTATATAGATATCTCTAAAGCTATTCAGTGATTAACTTGTACTCTTTGTTCAAATCCTTTAGTTCAAATCACCAGGAACTTGCTTGCATTGATTTTAAGTGTCACCTATAAATCAGGAAGGACATACTTGAAATTACTGTAGTTGAAATAACCACCCTAACTTTTGAAAATGTGAATGGCTGTAATTAAATAAGTGGCTACAATTGAGACCTGTCCATTAGCAGTAATAGGAATTGTTACAATCTATCGACATCAACTTCACTGTGTTCCAAACTTTAAAATTTAATAATTCAAAATGAAAGAGGAGAAAGGCCAGCATTAACTTGCTGAAAGTCTTTGAAAGTTGAGACATACCAGTGTTTAACTTCAGAATACTTTGAATTGTTATTACTTAGCAAGTAAACATTAAATAGAAAACACAGGCTCTTACCATTTCTAAGAGTCTACACATTACAGAATGGCTTCCATGTGAAGCCAATCTCTATGTATGAGTTTTCATCACGGAATAAAGAAGAAATCACAAGATATTCTAAATGCTACACTAAAGATGTATAGAGGACTTTAGTCCATGTCTTATATGGTGACATCTGTGTTATCTTCAAGTCAATGTACAACATATTAACTACAAAGGGAACTGGATTTTCTTGACATTGTAAGGTGAAAATTTTTCTAGAAAATAGTCAAAACATAAACAATGTCATGTTTATGTTATATGTGTGTGCATACATCATATACATATATAAACCTGTTAATATTATACTTGAGAAATTCACCTATTATTCAATAATTACTTCCATGACAAAAGTAATGTTTCATATTTCTCTGTGTATTCTTCTCAACCCAAATTAATAAGACCCCAATGTCTACCAAACATTCAAGTATCTGCTGCATAGAGAGATGGGCAATAAATACATTTATCAAAATCATTTGAAACAGATGCTCATATTATACTCAGGGTTTTAAAGAAATAAATATGCATTGTATACACAGCAGAGATTCTCAAGGCAAATCTTGTGCTCTCATTCATCAACTCTCAAATGTATTTCAAAATCTCTTAGGACTAATGCCACCAACTATGCTCAGGATTGCTGAGGCTAACTCATATTCTACTGAGCAAAGGATATTACATGCAGTTGAGAAAGGGTTGATTATATAAGATGACACTAGAGAATGTATTCACACACTTTAGATATTATGTATACAATACTACACACACACATGCAACACACATTCTGCATACTGTATGTTGTACAGCATAGGCTCAAGGTTACCTACAAAGAGCTTGCACAATATAAATTTCGATCACCTCCCTATCCTACCTTATGTCACAGAAAATCTATGATACAGAATATACACCTTCTCAAGCGGGTTTTGATGAATTCTGCTTGAAAACCCACCATGTGGGAAGCTGAGTCAGGAAAATTATGAATTTGAAGCAGGCTAAGGTGCATAATGAGTTTCAGGCAACAAATCTGAGATACATTTTGTATCTACATAGGCTCATCAACATTTTATTTTCTCTATAAGAACACATCTATCATATCCTTATTTACTTTCACAAGCTGCTAAGATTTACCTTAAAATTCTTAAAGCAAGGGCAAGGGTAGAAATCATCTGCTACCCTATAGCTAGACCAAAAGTCTTCCATCTCTAAGATGTCATTCTAAACTGTGAGAGAGTGGACCGGGAGGGGGATAACAACTGGACTGTATAATAATAATAATAATAATAATAATAATAATAATAATAATTCTAAATAGAGAAGATAGTCATCTTGATTCAGATTTCTTCAGAAGCAAAGAGGTTTATTTGGATATGGACACTGATAACAGCAGTCAGTAGGGCCATAAAGTCCACCATATGAAGACAATAACTATTGGCACACAACTAGAATTTTACTGGACACAATATAGTAAATCTTTAAATTATTCTATTCAAGAAGAAAAGTACTACCACACTTATTAAAAAAAAAAAAAGTAAAAGAACAAACCAACTCCAAATTAGTTCATTGTCACTCTGTCCCCACTCTTTCCCCACCCAGTGTCCAGTGTCCTCCCATAATTACTGGGCAGGAATGACTGGTTGAGGCGATACCGAAGGCTTTTGTTGAAGGAAATCTAAAGAATATGAACAGAGGCCTCAATGCATCTGTTGGTGGAAACAGTGTGTATACTATAACATGGAAGTGGTCCTTCTTCAACTCCTTAGGCATTGAATCAGCATATACAGCAGAGTAGATTAAAGTTGCTGCTCTGACTGAATTGCAAAGAGGAGTGTGTGCTCTTAGCAAACAGAAATGGCATGGTGTACTTACTCATAAGAGTTTAAAATCCTAAAAAGTCAAGGAAAAAAAGTACAACTGTGAATTTTATGTAAAAGAACCAACACTAAGAATCCAAACCGTGGTAGGTGCCAAGTTAGTAATGTAAACTCATTGAAACATCCATTTAATTATCTAGCTAACTCCAGTTAACTCCAATTAACGCCTTCATTTAGATGCATGGCCAATCACCCGATAATGAGGTCTTTAAATTTCTAAGCAGTATGTAAGATTTTGCCTAGGAAGCGATGCTATATAAACAGCACCCTCCACAAAACATCCATGGGAATCTCATTAAGTTCCTAAAGTAAGACCAAGAAAGATGCTCATCATTCAAGTCCATGACAGAATCCCAGGAGTACTGCAATAGGAGTTAGTATTGGGAACTGAGGTGAGGAAAAAGCAGAAGTCATATTGCACAGTGAATGCAAAATGTACTTCAAATTGGACCAATAATGAACCTTTGATTTAATTCAAATAAAACATCAATGCCTAACTGAACTTCGGGAAATTATTTAATCTGCATGGAGAGCTTAGTGGTACATACTTAAAAACAAGGAAATGTGGCATGTGATATGTGAAATTTTCATTTAAAAAAAACAATTCAATGAAACAAAAAGTGTGCAAAAAAATTAGCCAGAGCATTTTGTATGCAAATTGCATGAAGCTTTAATGCCTTTGATAAAACACACAAGCAATGTTTTTGCTAGTAATAAACATTTCAGCTTTGAAACTTATCGTTTTGAGATATGCATTATTTAGGTGAAAAGATATACGAATCATACTACAAGAACCTCTGTTCTGTGTATTTTCTATCCCAGGCATTCTTGCTTCACTAACTACCTGTTACATATTTAAACCAATTGCCCACCTGAACTCCAAATACTCAAACAGCGGAAGATTCCCAGTGGCAAGCAAACATCTAGTCGAGACAACACTGACAAGGAGTAGGAAAGGGTGCAGGAGATTTCAAGTTTCTACTGTGATTGTTTTCAATCACTTGCATACATTTATGGGGTAGATTAACTACACCAGGGAAATATTTGACACTGCAACTGCGTGCCATTTGGATGCGACTGTATCTCTGCTTGCAACCTCACACACAACCAGGGAAGCACAGACAAAGAATGTCAATAAATGCAACAAATGATTCTCAAGAATGAGAAAGTGGAAAGAAAAGGATTTCCTTGTCCACAGCAACTGCTCTGCAGTGTCAAAATGGAGAGATGTAGAATCCCTTCTACTCCCTCAGTGCTGGTCTCCCTTTCTCTCCATCCCCTCAAAAGCTCTCCAGTCTTGTCCGCTTCCAGCAGTATTTGTGGAACGCTGCACCATGCCACTCACCTGTCATCATTTTGCCAGCCTTGATCCCCTAGCAGCAAATCCCGGAATCTGTACCTGGGAGGCAGAGGGGGCACTTCGCTCTCCAAATCAACCATCCTTCCTTAAGGAGTGGGCAACATCCAACAAGGGATGGAGGAGAGCAGAGAGGGGTAGCAAGCACTGCGGAGGGGGTGCCTTGCTGGGGAGGGTGGGAGAAGGGCTTGGGGGACCCGGAGGGGGAGGGGTCGTTCGGCCGGAAGCTGAGGCTGGAAAGGGGTGGCTCCTCTTCCCCGAGGGTGTGTGATGGGGATGATGCAAACCGAGCCCAGGAGCAAAAGTCTGGCTGCGACTTGAACCAGCGCTGCCAAGGAACCGCCCCCAGGCTCGGCACCGCCTCTGGTCCCTGGGACCGGGGGGAGGTGGGAATGCAAAAGTTACTTCACCGACAGAAAAGAAAAATAAAAAAAAGGAAAAAGGAAAAAGAAAGAAAAGAAAAGAAAAGAAAATTCGCGCGGTGCCTAGAAAGAGGGCAGGTGGTGGGTGTGAGCACCGCGTGATGGCTGGGCACTTTCCTGAAAGGCAAGGACCAGAGCCTCCCACTAGGGTATCCCCGGCCACAGCTCCCTTCCTCACAGGGAGAGCAAGCACTGAGCTCAGCCGGACGAAGGCGGGGACGAAGGCGGTGGGCTCCGGCTCTCCCAGCACAGGTCTTTCCTAGCACTTGTCAGAGGCCCAGCCAATAAGCCTCCCCCTCATTAGCATAACACAGTGACGGCAGGAGGGTGCCTTGGGGACAACCAATGGGGGCGAGTTCTTTCACAGATGCCAGAGCTCCAGACCCTTCCTGGGAAGTGGATGAGGGGTCCAAGGAAGGTTGCCAGGTGCCACCAGCACCCAGGCTGTGGTCGCCTTCAGCTTCTGTGGGTATAGTGGAAATGGCCTGTTCCTCGAGAGGGAATCCCCGCTCTCAGCCCTGAGGAAAGTCCTCATCCCCGCCCCTTCTTGGTTCTAAGAAAAGGGAGGTGTTTCCTTGGTCTGAGAAACCCTTATACAGCAGAGAAATATTTAAATGAGAGCCTCTGCACTGCCATCTCCCATCACACCCCTCCCCAAGCAAGGCAGGCCTCGACTGAGTAAGTGCTGGTGGTGTGGGCTCCTAGGGCAGGGGTCTTCCTATAGGAGAGGTTCACAAGGTCAGGAAGACGAGAACTCGGGACCCAGAGCTGACTTTTCAGCAGCTTCCTGGTCTTCGCTGATCCCCACTACCCCTGTTCTACTTGCCCACTTTGGTTTTTCCTGCAGGAATGGATACCCGGATAACCCCCAGGGCGCCCACTAACAGAAGCAGCCACAGCCCAACTGCACCTCAGGAAAGCAAGGACACTTAGGAATCTCAAAGTTTGTAGTTAGCAACAAGATCATAATGAAAATTGGGCCACATTGGGGGGGGGGGGAAACTCAACAAAACGCACCTCTCCTGGGGTCAAGAAACACAGGAAAATGAATGAGGCTTCTGCATTCTTAAGGTGAGAGAGGAGATAAAGACCAAGTAAAGTTCTTAGTTTTGGTTTTGGTTGGTAGGTTGATTTTTATTTATTTATTTATTTATTTATTTATTTATTTATTTTAGTTTGCTTACCAAGGAAATAGTAATTAATTAATTTTAATTCATTCTTAGTGGTGATCATTTTACAGAGAATCCACAAAGGAAGCTAAAATGCAGAAAGAACTCATCAACACCAGTGTGATAACAGATGAATTAATAGTGGCAAACAGCTGTAGATTCCACTTCCTGTTCATTCATCTAGCCCTTTGGATTTCCCTACTCCCCCAAGTGAGGTGAATGTGTAACCTTCTTCTTTTGGAGCCTCCGAACTCATTTTGCTAGTGGTGTTTACCACATTCTGACTTCTTGAGTGATCAGCTCTATGTTTGTAATCTCTTTTTTGTTCATTGCCTTCAGAATAGACAGATTTTGCCCCAGAAATGCATTGCGATGCTGACAAATGGAGTGCTACATTCAGAGTAGGTGATATTTTAAGTTAGAGCTTCCATCTTAGTGGCAGTCTTAGTTGAAACCTGAGTTGTCAGATAACAGTACTCAATAGAACATTTCTGTAAAAAAAAAAAAAAGTAAAGATTTGCTTGGCTCCTAGACTCACACACATCTAGCCATGAAGGACACTGAGTGCTATGAAGTTTCCCAGTATCTCAGTCAAAACAGTTAGACTCAACTATGATAAGGCCATGCTGATTTTCTCTGTATTATAAAAATTTGATTAGAGTTTAAAAGCTCCCAATACTCCAACTTTAGAATAAAATCTTAAAAGATAGCTACGTAAAAAAAAAAAAAAAAAAAAAAAAAAAAGCTCTTCTGACATTCTTAAAATACAGCAATCCTGGCTATGAAAACTTAAATTTATAATTGAGAGATCTTTTTTGCTCTATTTTTTTTCCACTTTTTCTGACAGACCTTTTCTTTTGTCCTTAATTTTGGCTTCTAGTTCTCCTACTTTCCCTTCACACTGTTATTTCCTTTGTTTCTTATCCTGTCAAAGGCATTCCCTGCTGTTAGAACCTATTATCCTGTTCCAAGCTTTACCTTGGTTTCTCTCTTCACTGTGTGTCTCCCAGTCTCTATTCATTTTCCCTGTGTCTATGGGAATCTCTGCTAAGGTCTGAGATTCAATTGAGGGAAATAAATTTAAACTTGATGTTGTCCAATACTCTCTTAACTATATAATCCCAGTTAGTGTTGTCAGGATTCCCTATACAAGTCCTACTGTGGATGAAAAGCAATAGAACTCTCTCTCTCTCTCTCTCTCTCTCTCTCTCTCTCTCTCTCTCTCTCTCTCTCTCTCCCCTCTCTCTCTCTCCACACACACACACACACACACCAATAGAGGAGATAAGTCTCACGCACTAACAGTAGAAGAGATTGGGCATATACAAACACATACAAATACATAAGCAATAAAGGAGATTAATTATATACAAGCAATACAGAAGATGGGTCACAGGTCACACAACACATAAGCAATAGAGGAGATTGGTCACAAGTATAGCACATCAAAAATATTCTCTAAAACTATGCTAATAAAGATTATCAACATGAAATAATTTCTTAGTTTTTGAAAATTTAATTGTACTTTCTCAAAAACACATTTGAAGACATTTTCCAATTTCTTTTTATATGACTAACGAATGCTATTTTTAAAATTTTCTGCTTTCCAATATGTTGATTATACAAATGTCTTAACACAAGGGAATATTCATTCCTATAAGTGAAGAATGATTTTTATTAACAATTAAGAATTTATTCATAATTATCTTGACAAAATTAATATAATAGCAATAAGACAATATGGTGGAGAATTTTATCTAAAACATAAAACATTTGTATGTGTGGCTATGTATACTGTGTATAGATAGATACATGGTAGATAATGTATTGGCAAAAGTCCAGAAATTGTTATTGCCCATGTCTACATAGTCATAAAAGTATTATTGAAAACTAACATTGAAAAAAGTGAACAAAATCATTACATGTGTTAGACTGTATACTTCATAGAACCACAGTATACAGACAAAGACGATATTCATTCAGATAATAGCTTGAAGCTATATAACATCACCGTCTGGATGTGTTCTATTCTAAGCACTGACGTTGACTTCATAATCCAAAAGGTAAGGGACTACAGTTGTGGAGGACTGACTATGCAGGAGTGACAGTGGAGTTTGAAGTATCTTGGCAGTGACTGAAATGGGCTGTTCAGCACACAGACACACCTGAGTCTGAATCTGGAAAATTAAAAGAAAAAACCTTGTGATAAAGGAGCTGAGATTTATAATGATGAATGAAAACTGTGTGGTGGTGTGGAGACAGAAGAGGTAGCAGATCCTAGAATAACAGCTAGATGCAGGCCCTGGTGGCAGGCCAGAGGGGTGCCTGAGCTGATTTGCAGTACTTGTACCATGAATGCAAAAACCTGAGTTTTATTTGCACACCCACCATAAAAGCTACAAAAAGTCATTCATGTTTATAAGCCTCAATGGGCAGTGCCAACAAAAAGTTGGTGCTTGGTTACCACCTACATAGCCCCAAGTTCAATGAGAAACCCTGTCTCAAGAAAATACCAAATACTGACAGAGTCCCTGCCGGTATACCTGCACACATATCACACATACACATAGACTCAAATTATATTAAACAGAAGATATGGTGTATACTAGTAAATGGAAAATTATCACTTAGTTTGAGTAGAGGTATGTATTGAGCTGGAAAGGTCCAGAAAAGAGCAAGACAAAAAAAATGGCCAGCTATAAGACATCTTTAAGCATAATATCTGATTGACTTTGTACTACATTGAAAGTATGTTACAAAGCCATCTCATACCTTTAAAAAACAAACAAACAAAACCACTTCACTTTGCATCAGTGAAGCCAGCTAACTGACAGGGTAAATATGAATGAATGGCAGGAAACTGGGAGCTCTGCTTTGTTTCAGGTGAAGTACACCATTGTCAGAAACAGCACTGAATGTATGCTTCAGACAGAAAAGTGCAAGAAATTGAGACAACACAAATTATGTGAAGCAACAGAACACAAATTGAGAAATTGTGTAATTTATTATGTATGAAAAATCAATGATACTTTCTATGCCTTCTGAGCAGATTACATAGGTGGCGAATGCTTATTGTTGGGTGAAAAACAAAGCATGAAATGGATTCTATATGAATATGTCATTCCTAGAGCAAATACTTGATCCAGAGTTATAAAACTGGGAAGCGTCTGTTTCCAAGTACCTGTAGACACTGAGGAAAGATAAATTTACTGTACTGTTACAGTGTGGAAGAAAAAGGAGAACAGAGATAATAGCCATAAAGACAAGTGTGTAGAAGTCATAAATGAGAAGCTGGACAAAAGCAAGCTGGAATTCCATTCTGCTGGAAGAACCAAAGAACACCTACCTGTTCTCCACTTATTTAGTTGGATTCTGTGGCACTTGGTTTGAACAAAAATAGAATCTATAGCAATAGCACAAAACTTGTTCTATATTCTAAGCATTCCTGTCTATAAGAGAAGAATCACTTCCTGTGTCAGTAACCCTGAAAAGAGAAAAACCAAAGACAAAACACCATGTCTGCTTCTCAGATTCCATCTAAATCTGACAGGTCAGTAATAGGAAGAGAGATTGTCTTAATATTTATTAAGATTTTATAGTAGCTAATATAACTTTCCCAATGTATTTTCTAGTGATTCCTTGCAGTAATTGTTAGTGAGGCAAAACATGAATGGAAACTTCCAATTGAAGTCTGTCAGGAGAAAAATATACTTGGTATCTATTTGTGGTTCCTGACACAAAGCTCCTAAAAACCCTTGCAGTCATTCGAATGACAAGGGCTTTTTAATATACTTATTAGATAAGGGTTATACCAATCTAGGTAGCTTCAGAATGGGAATTTGGTGACAAAATGACCAAACATATTTTAGAGGATTGAGACAGCCTCACTCCAATCTACAAATGCCATGGAGAAAGGAGAGTCTCAATATCAAGTGGAAAAGCATTTTGCAATGCCATAATCAATCAGAATAAAGCCTCAGTAAATAATTCATAGATAGATGATAGAGAGATAGATAGATAGATAGACATGATATGATATGATATGATATGATATGATATGATAGGTAGGTAGAGATGATAAGCAGACAGGCAGGCAGGCAGGCAGGCGGGCAGGCAAATTTTAAAAAGACAAACTTTGGAGAGTTTCCAGTTGTTGAATATGTGGGTGTTTATGGAGGGTGGCTTTCCTACATTTCTTCCCTGTGTACTTTTTCTTCTTGGTCTTTATTTATAGGGTTTGTTATGTCCTTTGTAATAAACAATGAAATGCCTAGAAAATGTAGACCAGACATTTGTAGTTGTCCTAGCAAGTTTTCTAATTATGGGACAGAAGTTCCTATCCTGCCCCGCGGGACCTAGTTATTCTGTGGATCGAGGGGGACCGAGCCAGAAAGAGAAAAGGGCGGGGGTGGGGGGTGGGGGTGGAGGAGGGAGACCAGGCAAAGAGTTATCAAGGTCTGTTTAATGAGGGCTGAACGCCTGGTTATAAGGCACACAGTGAGGGGAAATAGGGAGGGGTTGAGGAATGATCAAAAGAAACAGAGCTAAGGACAAATGGGGGGATGCTCATTGCAGGCTTGAAACTTTTTGTGATTAATCTCAGAGTCCTGGCGCCGCTGTTCCAGAATGCTGGGCTGGGCGGGTTATCTCAGAGTTCTGGATCCTCCTTAACAGCCCAGGTGTTTGCTTAGGGCAAGGGTCAGGTGGTTCTCACAAGCAGCCTTGTGAAGGAGGGGGTGACTCAGCTCCAAACAAAAGACCATATGGCTCTCAGGTGGGAGCTGTTGAAGGCCTGGTTTCTCTCACCCTGGTCTCCCACAAGTTACCCAATTACAACTAGGTGTCCAGGAACAGGTTAAAGTTTACAGCTGGCATCTAAAGTGGAGAGTAATAACCCAGGTGTTGGCATTCATTGTGATACAAAATTTTATTCAGGAACAGGATGTGGAAATTGAATAAAGTAGCAGACATCTGATTGGTATCTGTTGATTAGTTGGCAGTAGAGAGAAATATACACACTTTGATCATTGTGACAGCTGTTCTTTTTTTTATCTTTCCCTATACCCTCCCCCCTTCCCTGCTCCCCTACCCACCCACTCCCACTTCTTGGCCCTGGCATTCCCCTGTTTTTAATTGTCACCTTCACATTGTCTAGAATCCATGTGAAATTTATCTCAATGAGGGACTGTCCAGATCATGTTGTTTCTGTGGGCATTTCTATACGAGTATATTGATTACATTTATAGAGTATGGAATCCCTGCCCGCTGTGGACGGCATTAGTACAATGGCACCATTCCGTGAGTTGTATGTAAAACTGAGCTCTAGCATGCAGGTGTTAATTTTTGCCCAAACAAGTTTTCTGAGTGATCAAGACAAGAGAGATGAAGTCATAGTAGCCCTGGCTGTCCTGGAACTCACTCTGTAGACCAGGCTGGCCTCGAACTCAGAAATCTGCCAGCCTCTGCCTCCCAAGTGCTGGGATTAAAAGCGTGTGCCACCACTGCCTGGCAGTTTATATTCTGGTTTCTTGTTTTGATCGTTCCAGTGTAGATGTAGATTTGAGAATTAAAATATTCAAAGGAAAAACAATAAGAACATATAGGATATGGCCTAAACAATGAAATGTCTTTTGTCACTATATAAAATATTGTCTTTTGTTAAATAAATTCTTATTTACTTCAAATTTAATTTATAAGGAGAAGCTAGGGATGTGATTGAGTTTATAGACCTCCTGCTTCACAAGCATGAATATATGACTTCAAGCCCCTGGCACTCCTTGTTTTTACAAGCCAGGCAGGATTCCTCTAATCCTGGAGTTGGGAAGGCAGAGACAGGAGATTTTTAAAACCTTATGGCTAGTCAGTCTTATTGGTTCTAGATTCAGAGAGAGATTCTTTCTCAAAGAAATAAAGTGGGAAGCTGGAGAGCAATTGAGAAAGATAACTGACATCAACGTCTGGTCTCCACACACACTCATACTCAGACATAAGCTGTTTCCTTCCACTGGATGCACACAGGCGTCCACATACACACACACACACACACACACACACACAATCTAATGGTTAAGGAAAATACTTTGAGTGACCCATGGCTGAGTTAGTTCTGCAATGATTTAATAGTGTATACTAATTATCTATCACATCTAATATTAAAATGGTCTTTATTCAAAAATAGTATGACTTGGTAATAGGTTACATTGGTAGCATATTATTTTCCTTAGTTTTAGGATGATTTTTAACAGACAGAGAAGCTAAATAAACTAATCAGTAGCTGTACAATTCTGAATAAATGTCAGAATTTCCAGATTATTCTGGACTCCAGACTCTAAAGTAAGAAAAGTTTTCATTGTAGATATGAGTTATTTGTAAATAAAATATCGTAGAGATAATATTTAAGAATAAGTCAAAGAACAAAGGTACAAATTGATGCAAAATTAGAAAAAACATATATTTTCAGAAGAAAATGTACAATGAACCAAGACTGTTGTCATATATTATTAATTCATATCCTGGACAGTTTTGCTCACAAAGTTATGTTCTAAAAATTAACCATATTACTTTCAGATTTGTTTTGTTTTGTTTTGCTTTTTTCAGCTGGTTTATTACTGGGTAAGAAATTAAAGCTTTGTGCCGTTTATGTATAAAAATGTTTAAAAATGGCTACCTACTTAAAATTTTCTGTTGTGCAAAAGTAAGAATGAAAATGTAAATGCATAAATATTATCTGTATTTCAGTATTCAGGAATGGAAAATTAGGTTAGAGAGATATTCAGGTGGTTAAGAGAACTTTCTGGTCTTCCAGGGGACTCAAGTTTGGTTCCCAGCACACAGGCAAGGCAGCTAATAACATATTATACATAGCTCCACCTGCAGTGGATCTGATTGCCTCTTCTGGCCATCCCTGACACACACACATACTCAGAAGACACAAAAACATATATGCACACACACATATACACACACACACACACACAGAGGGTAAAATAAGGAAAAATATTTTTTAGAGAAATGCAAAAAGAAAGAAAATAAACCTAAATATCTACTACTTATTTTCTATTAAATATTCTGAATTCATTCTTCTTAAAAAGAACAAAATCCTGCAACACAAGATAACAAAATATGTTGTTAGATGAAATTGGACTATTTTTTTCAGCCTAATTGCAAATGAGTTCCATGCCAGAATTGATCCAGTGTGTCTTCTCTCAGTGCAAATGCTGCCTGGGTTCACTGCAGGCTGAGTATCACAAGCCCCGTCCTACCTTGTACATACACATATAGTCTTCACAAAGCTTCCTCTGCAGTTCCAGCATGGCTGTGTCAGATTCTGGGAGTGGATAAAACCTGGTCTAAAAAAGAATTTTGGCACTCCATTTCACAGCCTAAAGCCCTGCCTGCACCCCTGGAGGCCTAAGACTACCAAAGAAGTCCAGGTGGGACCCAATTTACCCTAATCCCCTACCAGTTGGGTCCTCATAAACAATGGTGAGCTGGTAATCCTGTGCTCTCCATTTCTAAACCCACTACACTGCCTGCATTCCCAGAGGCCTACAGCTATCAGGGACAACCAGATGAGGATCACCTCAGTCCCCCACACCCATGTGTTCCATTTTTTCTAGTCCATAGCTCTGCCTGCATTACTGGAGGCCTGCTAACACCAGGGACAAAGAAGATGACTAAAGTCCAGTATAAGGACACAATCAATAGCCATGGCAATAAAGCAACACCAGAACCCAGGTATCACATTACAGCAAGCTCTGGATATTCAAAAACAGTAGAAGCCCAAGAAAATAACCTTAAGTCTTATAAAGATGACAGAGGCCTTGCAAGAAGAAATGAATACATTTCTTGAAGAAATACAGGAAAATATAACCAAGCCGGTTAAGGACATGAATAAAACTGTTCAATATCTGAAAATGGACAAGCAATGAATAAAGAAAATGTAAACTGAACGAACTGCTTGTGGACGTTGTACATCGTGGTGCGGAGCCTAGTGCGCACCACGATGTACAACGTCATACATCTGTCAAAGAAATGTTATATCTAAAAAGATTCTAACACAAAACATTTAGGAAATTTGGAATACTTCGAAACTACTAAGCCTAGTGAGATTGGAATAGAAAAAGGAGAAGATTCCCAGCTCAAAGGCCCAGAAAATATTTTCAACAAAATCATAGAAAAAATTCTCTAGCTTAAGGAAAGATGCCTATAAATGTACAAGAAGCTTACAGAACACCAAATATATTGGAAAATAAAAGAAAATCCCCCTGCCGTGTAATGACCAAAACAGTAAATGTACAGAACAAAGAATATTAAAAGCCACAAGAGAAAAAAGTCCAAGCAACATATAAAGGCAGACCTCTTAGAATTAAACCAGACTTCTCAACAGAGACCTTAAAAGCCATAATTGCCTGGAAAGATATCTTGCAGTCTCTAATAGACCACAGATGTCACCCCAGACTAGACTACCAGCAAAGCTTTCAATCATCATAGATGTGAAAAACAAGATATTCTACAGGAAAACCAAAATTAAACTATATTTCCACAAAGCCAGACCACCATAGGATATTAGAAGGAAGAATCCAACACAATGAAATGAACTATACACTCCTCCCTCCAAAAACAAAAAACAAAAACAAAAACAAAAAACAAACAAAACAAAAAAAAACTAGGAAATAATTCACACCAGAAAAACTAAAAGAAGGGAAGCGTGTGCACATGTGCGTGCCAGTGTGCACACACAGTACCACATGACCACCAAAATAACACAACCACCAAAATATTAGGACTTATTATAACAATCATTGGCCATTAATATTTATCAACATCAATGGACTCAATTCCCCAGTTAAACAATGCAGACTGACAAGGACACTTCATACTCATTAAAGGAAAAAATCCCCCAAGACAACATCTCAATTCTGAATATCTATGCTCCAAACGTAAGCATACCCACATTCATGAAAGAAACATTATTAAAGTATAAATCACACATCGGAACACATATATTAATAGTGGGAGACAGCACCACCTACTCTAACCAATGAACAGGTCATCCAGTCAGAAACTAAACAGAGAAATAAATAATGAAACTAACAGATGCGATGAAACAAATGGACCTAACAGATCTCTACAGAACATCTCATCCAAACACAAACATACCTTCCCAGCACCTCACGGGACCTTCTCCAAAACTGACCATATACTTGGCCAAAAAGAAAATCTGAAGAGATACAAGAAAATTGAAATAACTTAGTGCATCTTATTAGGCCATCATGAATAAAACCTGGACATCAACAACAACACAAAAAATAGAAAGAATACAAATTCATGGAAACTCAATAACTACTCAATAATCAGTGATTCAAGAAAGAAATCAAGAAATCAAAGACTTTCCATAATTCAGTGAAAATGAATACACCACATACTCAAAGTTCATAGCACTAAGTGCCTTCATAAATAATGTAGAGAGATTCCGTACAGGCAATTTAGCAGCACACCTGAAAGCTCTATAACCAAAAGAACCTAACACACCCGAGAAGTAGACACCAGGAAGTAATTAAACTCAAGGCTCAAATCAATGAATTAGAATCAAAGAAAACAATGAAAAGCATAAGTGTAACCGAGACCTAATTCTTTCAGAAAATCAACAAGATAGACAAACCCTTAGCCTAACAAGTTAAAAGGGAGATAGATAACCATGTGTGGTGACATATGCTTGCACTCGGGTGGCAGAAGCAGGCAGATTTCTGAGTTCGAGGCCAGCATGGTCTACAAAGTGAGTTCCAGGACAGCCAGGCCTAGACAGAGAAACCCTGTCTTGAAAAACCAAAAATAAATAAATAAATAAATAAAATAAAAGGGAGAGAGATAATATCCAAATTAACAAAATCAGGAATGAAAAGAGAGCCATAACAACAGACACTGAGGAAATCCAAAGAATCATTATGTCTTACTTCAAAAAGCTGTATGCCAGAAAATTGGAAAATTAAAAAAAAAAAAGAAAATGAATGATTTTCTGGATAGATACCACTTACCAAAATTAAATCAAGATCAGGTAAACAATTTAAATAGACCTAAGAAAATAGAAGAGGTCATTAAAAGTATTCCAACCAAAAAGCCCAATACCAGATGGGTTTAGCACAAAATTCTATTAGACCTTTAAAGATGAGCTAACACCAATATTCCTCATGCTGTTCCACAAAGTAGAAATAGGGATTATTGTTAAGCTCTTTCTATGAATGAGGTCACAGTCACCCTGATACCTCAAGCACAGAAAACTACAACAAAGGAAGAATATTTCAGACCACTTTCCCTTACTAACATTCATGCAAATGTACTCAATTAAATATTTGCAAACTGAATCCATGAACACATCAAGTCATCCTCCACCATAATCATGTAGGCTTCATTCCAGGGATGTAGGGGACGTTCAATATATAAAAATCCATCAGTGTATTCTACTATATAAACAAACTGAAAAAAAAAAAAAAAAAAAACAGGAAAAGAAACACACGGTCATTTCATTAGATACTAAAATCCTTTGACAAAATCCAACACTCCTTCATGATAAAAGTCTTAGGAAATCGGGGATACAAGGTCCATAATTATATACAATAAAGGCAATATACAGCAAGAAAATAACCAACATCTAATTATATAGAGAGAAATTTAAAGCAATCACACTAAAATCAAGGAGGAGACAAGGCTCCTCACTGTGTCCATATCTACTCAATATGGCACTTGAAGTTTTAGGTAAAGCAATAAGACAAGGAGATCAAAGGAATATAAGTTAGTAAAGAAGAAGTGAAAATATTGCTATTTACAGATGATATGATAGTATACATAGTGGATCTCAAAAATTCTACCAGAAAACTCCTGTAGCTGATAAACACCTTCAGCAAAGGAGCTGGATACAAAATAAAATTAAAAAATAAAATAAAATTAGTAGCTTTCCTTTATACAAATGACAAAAATAATGAAGAAATTACAAAACAACACCCTTCACAATAATCACAATAAATATAAAATTTCTTGGTGTAAGTGGAACCAAGCAAGCAAGTAAAAAAGAACTGTGACAAGATCTTCAAGTCTTTGAAGAAAAAAGATATAAGAAGATAAAATGGTCTCCCATGCTCTTGAATCAGTAGGATTAGCATAGCAAAAATGTTCATCTTAGAAAAAACAATCTCCAGATTAAATGCAATTCTTATTAAAATTCCAACAAGATTCTTGGCGGCAGAAGTTGAAAGAACAATTCTCAACTTTATATGGAACAGCAACACACCCAGTATATCTTAAACAGTTCTGTACAATAAAAGAACTTCTGGAGGCATCACTATCTGTGGTAGTTTCAATATTCTTGGCCTAGGGACTGACACTGTTAGGAGGTGTGGCCTGTGGCAGTTGGTGTGGGCTTGTTGAATGAAGTCTATCACTGTAGGGGTGGGCAAAAGAGAGCTTCCTCCTAGCTGCTTAAGGATGCCAGTCTCCTCCTGCCTGTCTTAGGATCAAGATGTAGAATTCTCAGCTCTTCCTGCACCATGTTTGCCTGAATGCTGCCATTGTTCCTGTGATGATGATAATGGACTAAATCTCTGAACCTGTAAGCCAGCTCCAATTAAATGTGTCCTTCACAAGAGTTGCATTGGTCTTGGTGTCTGTTCACAACAGCAACCCCTAACCAATACACCATCCCTCATCTCAAACTGTACTACAAAGCAATAATAATAAATCCTATATTGTATTGGCATAAAAACATACAGATTGAACGGTGGAAATGAATAGAAGACCCAGAAGAAAAACTACACCCCTATTAACACTTGATTATTTTTTTTATACAAAGAAAGCAACGCTATACAATGGAAAAAAATAAAACATCTTCAACACACTGTACTGGTTTAACTGCATTCTGCATGTAGAAGAATACAAGTAGATCTACAGCTATCTCCCTGCACAAATCTTAAATCCAAGTGGATCAAAGATCTCAACATAATACTACATACACTATATCTGATAGAAGAAAAAATGGGGCATATCAATGAATACATTGATAGAGGAGACAACTAGCTGAATATAACACCAACAGTTTAGGTACAGAGATTATCAAGTAATTAACTGAAACTGAAATCATGAGACTGAAATGCTTCTGTAAGGTAAAAGACACTGTCAAAGTAACAAAACAGCAGCCTACAGATTGGGAAACTATCTTCACCATCCCTCTATCTGACAGAGGGCTGATATCCAAAATATATTAAGAACTCAAGAATTTAGCAACAAACTAAACAACTTAATTTTTAAAACCTGGGGTAAAGAACTGAACAGAAAATTCTCAACAGAAGAATCTCTAATGGCCAAGAGGCACTTAAAGAAAGGTTCAACATCCTTACTCAGCAGGGAAATGCAAATTAAAATGAGTCTAAGACTCCATCTGATACCCTTCACAATGGCTAAGACCAAAAACTCAATAACAGCTCATGCTGGTGAGGATGTGGAGCAAGGGAAATCATTCTCCTTTGCTAGTGGGAGTGCAAAGTTGTACAACCACTTTGGATATCAATATGGTATCTACTAAAATTGGAAACAGTTCTACCTGAAGATTCAGCAATCTCACTACTGGGCATACCACAAGGATCTTGGCTCAACTATGTTCATAATAGCATTATTTGTAATATCAGAGACTGGAAACAACCCAGATGTCCCTTGACTGAAGAATGGAGTGTATTTTATACTAAATTGCTTCTTTTACATAGTGAATTATTAATCAGCTATTAACAATAACAGTATCATGAATTTTGTAGGCAAATGGATAAAACCAGAAAAGATCATCCTGAGTGAGGTGCACAGATCCAATAAAACAAACATGGTGCATACTCACTTATAAGTGAATATTAGCCATGAAGTACTGGATAATCAATTGAAAATGCATAGACTCAACAAAGCTAAGTAGCACTTAGGGCCCCAGGGCAGATGCTTGAATCTCATTGAAAAGTGGAGATAATGACATCTTGAGTAGATGGAGTGAGGAAACTTGGTGAAAATGGTGGAGAAAAGTACAGAAGTGATCAAGTGTGGGGAGGCTGACGGGAGAGAGAACTGGAATTAGGGCAACAGTGGTTGGTATCTATGGGACAAACAAGAAATCTAGGACAGTGGCAAATCCCAGGAATCTATAATGATGACCCTAGCTAAGACTCCTAGAAATATGGAGCTATGTACCCTGAAAGGGTCACGTTCTGTAACTAGGCAGGACTTCTAATGGAGGTATGTGCATACCAACCACCACCAGCCACCAAACCGTCCACCCACAATTTGTTGTGCCTGTAAGAGGTACAAGGATGAAGAGGGAGCAGAAAGTGAGGGAATGACCAGCAAATGATGAGCCCAACTTGAGTCCCATGAAATGAGAGAGAGAGAGAGAGAGAGAGAGAGAGAGAGAGAGAGAGAGAGAGAGAGAGAGACTGTTCCTGACACTATTAATAATACTCTGCTATCCTTGTTGTCAGGAGGGTAGCATAACACTCATCAAAGTGGTTTCATCCAGTAGCTGATGAAAACAGATTCTGAGACCCAAAGCCAAACATTAGGCAGAGCTTGGGGAATCTTGCAGAAAAAAAAAAAAAGCCAGAGAGGTCAAGGACACCACATGAAAGCCTACAGAATCAACTAACCTGGGCATATTGGGGCTCGGAGAACCGACCATAGACCATGCACAGGATGCACCTATTCCCCCTAGGTTACACAGATGTAACAGGTGTACAGCTTGGTCCTCATGTGGAAACCCTAACAGCAAGAATTGACTGCTGACTCTGTTGCCTGCCTCTGCCTTCCTTTTTCTAACCTGGAGGTCCTTGTCTAGCTTCAACAGAAGAAAATGAACCAGCCCTACCACAACTTGATATGTCTGTGGGAGGTCACCCTTCTTTGAGGAGAAAGGAAGAGGGTAGGTGGGAACAGAGGTGAAAGGGTGGGAACTGGGAGACGAGAAGGGAGATGAAGCTCTGATTTGAATATAAAGTACTTAAATAAATTAATTAATGGAAAAAGGCAAAAATAAATAAACACTCATTCACAATTCAAAAAAATGATAACTTGTTTGGATTCCTTCCTTCATATTCATTCCTTCCTTCTTCACGCTCATCACCATCCTTTCTCTGTGCCTGGCCTTTGTCACCCTACCAAGAAAAAGTTAAATACTATGATCAAATGTTCAAGTCTGAATGCTCAGAAACCAACCTCACAGAACCTATTCACTGTGCTGTGGAATCTTTACAAAATGGAATCCAGTATTTATTTGGGAGTTGGACAGGTAAGATAGTAAATCTAAATATCTTAAATAGTGTTCCCCATTGGCTAATGATATTACCAGTGTTCTCAAAATGTAAGCATCCACGTTTTTGAAGACTCTTTCTTGTTATAAACTCACTTAACTATTTAGGACACAGTGAATTTAATTATGTTTATTTAAGAAATTTCACACAACTACTTGAACAACTATAATTACTTTTAAAGATATAAACTAGAGTATGTACTCTGAGTACAACTGAGAAAGCATAAGTGAACTAAAATTAAGAAGGGGAAAATGGCTGTTCATTTATACATATACATATGTATACTGTTTATTTATACTTCTGAACTACCATAGAAATAAACAATACAGATAATAAATGAAATATCTTAAATATTATCCACTTAGAAGCCAGATAATACAGCCATTGTAAATTAAAACAACCTGAATTATCTTCACGCACATGACATTATCTGTGTGCATATGACCATATTGAGTTCAGATACAACAAACTGAAGGAAGATACAGTACTAAATGTATAATATGTTTTCACATTGGTCCCCACAAGGCTGGTGATTGCCCAAAATAAGGATATGACAAAGGAAAAAACAAAAACAAAAACAAAAAGAAACCACTGTGTGGAAATGTCATAGCCAAATCAACACCTGAGAGAGATGCTCACCCCCTGCTACTCAAAGGTCAGTTCAAAAGACAGTGAGGTGTTCATCAGTGGGAAGAAATTCATCTATAATATTTTAGAATATTAGGACTAGCCTTTTTGAGATGACATTTGCAGCTTCAGAAAACAAGTATCAAATGACTCTAACTTGTGCCTTGAACTTTCTGTCTCCTCTTTTTGCCTGAAAGCTTAAGAGCTCACTTGGATTTAAGCCCTGGGAATATCAACAATTTACACAGTGTGGCACAAAGCCTAGGAGTATTATGAGTTGTTAATAATCTTACAACTAAACTCAAGTTCTCATATAGTTTCCTAAATCAAGAACATATCATTTCTTCTGGAATTGACTACCAAGTTCTCTAAGGTCATGGTTCTCCCATAACTAATCTATTTGTTTCAGTCAAACCCTCAAAAATATTTTATCCATATCTTAATTGGAGAAGGGAATGTATCACTAGAAGTCAAGCCATTCTTTGGTATTCTTGCTTATGAGTAAAATAAAATTTAATATTATTTTGTTTCCTTAATAAAAATTAAATAAACATATCCTATCTGGTGGGTTGAATAACAGATTTCCTTCATAGTATCCATCATTTGAACACTTGGTACCACTATTTTGGGAGGTTTGGATGTTATAGACTTACTGGGGGGAATATAAAATATACCCTTTCAGCCTAGCTGTGTAGAGACTTGTAGTGCCAGTCTTGGTGAATACCCGGGGGGGGGGGGCACACCCACTCTGAAGGGTGTATGGGGGAAGAAATGTGTGGGGGGAGCGGGTGACTGGAAGGGGGCAGTGAGCGGGATTTAAAGTGAATATGTAAAAAAAATAATTAAATTAAAAAAAATGCACTCTTCCAGAAGTTACATTGCTAACAATATTTCATCACAGAGGCAGAAAATTAACTGATTCAGCATCTCACAATCAGAATGTTCAGACAGTTGCAGCTTTACAAAGTACATAGGTATCTATTGACGCCACAATGACAGTTTGTTTGCATTTAAAATGTCCTACAAGTTTTTGGTTTTCCTGCCTGAAGCTAAAAATAAAAACCACTGAAGCCACCCAGTCTGTGTAACTTTTTTCTTCCCTCAATCCATTTTAAAAATGTAATAAAACAGAACTCATTTCAGAGACACTGCATATATTTGAAGTAGAAATGTTAATCTTTTCCCAAGATCACATTATATTCAGCATATAGAAATAAGTCCCCATTAATATCATGTTTAAATTTTGTTTTACAGACATTCTATTAACATAAGCAAACATTCTATGCTTCCCATTCATTGACTAAGGTTCTACTACCCATATATATCCAAATGCATTGGTACTTCCTCTAAAAGTGTCTAAAATGTGTGAACAATATAAATAGGAAATCTTCATGTAGGTGTATCAGAGGGACAAAATTATCTACCAGACCAATTATTATTAATAACTTGAAATGACAATAATTTGCAGAAAACCTTTTTTTCTTCCTTTTTATTGAAACTCATTTGTAGAGCTGGAGAGATGACTCAGAGGTTAAAGGCACTGACTGCTCTTCCAGAGGACTGGGTTCAAATCCCAGCAACGATATGGCAGTTCATTACTGTCTGTAACTCCAAGACTTGACACTCGCAGATAGACTTACATGTAGGCAAAACATGAATGCACATAAAATAAAGGTAAATAAGTAGATGCTCACAGTCATCTATTGGATGAAACACAGGGCCCCTAATGAAGGAGCTAGAGAAAGTACCCAAGGAGTTGAAGGGTTCTGCAACACTACAGAAGATATTGCGAAGATCATATGCCCCAGTACAGGGGAAAACAGGGCTAGGAAGCAAGAGTGGTTGGGTTGGAGAACAGGGTGGGGGAGGGTATAGAGGGCTTTGGGAATAGTGTTTGAAATGTAAATGAAGAGAATATCTAATTAAAAAATGCCTTAAAAAGGAAGTTGGTTCAAAAAATAAAGGTAAATGAAATTTAAAAAACTTAAAAAATAAGAAAATCAGTTTTTATAGAATATATTCTGATCAAGATTTTGCTTCCCCCAAAACCTCCCAGATCTTCCCTACCTCTCCACCCACCCAAGTCCACAACTTCTTTCTTTAGAAAAGAAGCAGATGAAAAGAAAAGCAAACAAAACACAATAAAAAGAAAATAACAAAGAGAAAGCATATGAAACACAAAAACACAGATATACACCTGAAAACCAATAAAACACAAAATCAGAAGCAATGACATGCAAGCAAAGGACCAGTAAGATAAAACAAGACCAAGCAATATGAGAAAGTAAGTCCAAAGAAGTCCTGTTGAGTTCATGGTCTGTCAGACTTCTACAGCTGAACATGGGTGTACCTTTAAGCATAGCTAATATTCCCAGTGAAATTCACTGGAGAAATGTAATTTTTTCTTTGTAAGTGGATAACAAGTAGAAATAGCTTTGAGCTTATAGATTGTAGACATTTTTAGAGTCCCTGGATTTGGCATTATTCAAGCGAGCATTGGGCCAAGAATTCCAAATCTCGGCCATAAATTTGTTCTCTTTCTATTCAGATGAACTGAACCCAGTTTCTAACACTAGTGCCTGAACCAAAAAAAATACAACCTATAAAAAAAATGACTATTTTAAAAGTGTTATCAAATGTATCAAAATTATTGGCCATTTTGGTGCAGCCTCATAGTCTTTTTATAACAAGGCAAATAGTGTAATAGTTGTACCATTTTTCCTCAGTAAATTTTACCTCTATTTGAATGCTAATTTTCATACTGTTGGCATGGACTTGCATTCTGTGTTTAGGTCCTGATTTGGACGTTCTGCACACACACCCGATCCGTTAGAAAATTTAAACTTTCACAACAGTAGCAGACTTAAAAAGACAGATAGTCAAATCATGTTCTGTTTACCAATATTGTAGCCAAGTTCAAAATACCATTTCTATAATACTTTTTTTTAACTGCATGGATTGAACATTATTCCATTTGGACATCTCTTCTGTAATGACAGCTGCAACAAAAAGAAAGAACAAAAACATGTACCCTGTGCAGCTTCAATGAGATGACAATCCATCCATGACTTGAGCCACAAATTCCACATGCACTCTGACATTCCTTAAGGCAAAAATGGGCTAAAGTGTTAGGAGAAGCAAAAGCTCCTGAATGAGTTTTAAATAGAGTAGGGATGTCTATGAGTAGATGGGAGAGCTCTGTAAAGATCACACCTTCCCTGGGAGCTGTGACGGGATGCAGGTGCTTTAAAGTGAGGTTGCTAAGCAAGAAGACCCAAAAGAACTGCAAAGACCAAACATCTTTTCAGAAAGCAGAGCACAGGGGTGTATTCACTTTGCAAACATGTTGACAGCTGATCAAAGCCTGCTGAAAATAACCAAATATGAGCTAACCATGCCATACGCAGCAGCAGCAGCAGTCTTGTGAAAAATCTGAAGATATGTCCTCAGAACATAAGGGGAAAGCCAAGTAAGAATAGACACTTTGCAGACATGACCAAGCAGTGACATGAGCACATCTCTTAAATTTTCATGACTTTCTGTGGGCATCTGTGTTCTATAGCCTTAACTTTACTTAAGAAAATGTTAAAGAATTATTTATATGGAATTCTTAAGAATCAGAAAAAATAAAAATGAATAATATACATATATATTTTTAAATATATGTAAATAAAGAAGGAATTATATAAGAAAACATAAAATATTAGTGATGGCTAATAAATACAAAAAATATTTTCTAATCTTTTTTATTTTTATCATCTATTTGTCTATGTGCATTGTCTGTGTGTGTGTGTGTGTGTGTGTGTGTGTGTGTGTGTCATCTGCACACTACTCATATACAATGCCCATAGAGGCAAGGAGAAAGCATTGAACCCCCTTGAACTGGATTGAAAGGCAGTTGTAGCCACAATTTGAGTGTTGGGGACTTCTTAACCTTTGTCTTCTATAAGAACAACAAGAGGTTTAAACTGCTAAGACACTTCCCCAGACCCCTTCAATCAGTTCTTAAAGAAGATACAAAGAAATAGACGATGCAACTAGGAGTGAATAACGAATATAGAAAACTTCTAAAGTAATGAGATCTATAAAGTAGACAACAAATCAGAATCACCAAAAAGCATTGTGTGTGTGTGTGGGTGTGGGTGTGTATATACACACCCACACCCACACACACTCACACACACCCCCCCCCACACACACACCCCACACACACATATACCCAAACACACCCATACACACAAACACACACCCATACACACACACACACACACCCATACACACACACACTCACACACACACACACACACTCACACACACACACACTCACTCTCACACACACACACACACACACACACACACAAATACAGAGAAGAGAAGGGAGGAACAGGGAAAAGAAGGGGGAAAAGAAGGGAGGGAAAGAGAGAGGGAGGGAGGAATTCAGAGACAGAATCCTTCACAGATGATATAGATTTAGGGGTGGACCAACCGGTTCTAGGCCTGAGAGGTGGTTGAGATGGTCAGCTCACTGGCTCCCCCTCAATCATGCCACAAAGAAGAGCTGTCTAGCACTGCTCAGGCTAGGCCAAGCAATGCTGCAATCAAGCAGGAATCAGGGACAGTGTACCTACTCTCTTGCTCTTAGACAGCTCACCTGCACCTACACCTCCAGAGTCAGCTCCACTGTGCTGTCCAGTCAAGCCAAGGGATCCCACTCACAAGAGTGTTACAGCCAGTGAGGCATCAGAGTCAAGTATATGTTTTTCTTATTTTGTATTAGATATTTTCTTCATTTACATTTCAAATGCTGTCCACAAAGCCCCTTATAGCCTCCCTCTGCCCTGCTCCCCAACTCACCCACTCCTGCTTCCTGGTCCTGGCTGGGGTATATAATCTTCACAAGACCAAGGGCCTCTCCTCACATTGATGGACTACTAGGGCATACTCTTCTACATATGCAACTAGAGACACAGTTCTGGGGGATACAGGTTAGATCATATTGTTGTTCCTCCTATAGGGTTGCAGACCCCTTTAGCTCATTGGGTACTTTCTCTAACTCCTCCATTGGGGGCCCTGTGTTCCATCCAATAGATGACTGTGAGCATCCACTTCTGTATTTGCCAGGCACTGGCATAGCCTCACAAGAGAGAGCTATATCAGGGTCCTGTCAGCAAAATCTTGCTGGCATATGCAATAGTGTCTGGGTTTGATGGTTGTATATGGGATAGATCCCCAGGTGAGGCAGCCTCTGGATGGTCTTTCCTTCTGTCTCAGCTCCAAACTTTGTCTCTGTAACTTCTGCCATGAGTTTTTTGTTCCCCATTCTAAGAAGGAGGGAAGTATCCACACTTTGGTCTTCCTTCTTCTTGAGTTTCATGTGTTTTGCAAATTGTATCTTGGGTATTCTAGGTTTCTGGGCTAATATCTGTTTATCAGTGAGTGCATATTATGTGTGTTCTTCTGTGTTTGGGTTATCTCACTCAGGATGATATCCTCCAGATGCAACCATTTGCCTAAGAATTTCATGAATTCATTGTTTTTAATTGCTGAGCAGTACTCCATTGTGTAAATGTACCACATTTTCTGTATCCATTCTTCTGTTGAGGGATCTGGGTTCTTTCCAGCTTCTGGCTATTATAAATAAGGCTGCTATGAACATAGTGGAGCATGTGTCCATATTACCATTTGGAACATCTTCTGGGTATATGCCCAGGAGAGGAATGGATGGATCTTCCAGTAGTACTATGTCCAATTTTCTGAGGAACCGCCAGACTGATTTCCAGAGTAGTTGTACCAGCTTGCAATCTCACCAACAATGGAGGAGTGTTCCTCTTTCTCCACATCCTCTCCAGCATCTGCTATCACCTGAATTTTTGATCATAGCCATTCTGACTGGTGTGAGGTGGAATTTCAGGGTTGTTTTGACTTGCATTTCCTGCTGATTAAGGATGTTGAACATTTTTTCAGGTGCTTCTCAGCCATTCGATATTCCTCAGTTGAGAATTCTTTGTTTAGCTGTGTACCCCATTTTTAATAGGGTTATTTGATTTTTCTTGATACATATATCTAATATCCAATATATATATTGGATATTAGTCCCCTATCTGATTTAGGATTGGTAAATATCATTTCCCAATCTGTGGGTGGCCTTTTTGTCTTATTGACAGTGTCTTTTGCCTTACAGAAGTTTTGAAATTTTATGAGGTACCATTTGTCAATTCTTGATCTTACAGCACAAGCCATTGCTGTTCTGTTTAGGAATTTTTTCCCCCTCTGCCCATATCTTCGAGGCTTTTCCCCACTTTCTCCTCTATAATTTCAGTGTCTCTGGTTTTATGTGAAGTTCCTTGATCCACTTAGACTTGACCTTAGCACAGGTAGTGGGAAAGAGGGGGAGGCGGGAGGAGCATTAATCCTGCATCCATATTACCTAAAGGCAGAGGAGTGGCAGACTAGTGGCCAGACAAGTGGCTGGGCCAGTTCAGCAGAGCTCAAGTCCTCAGGGCCAGGTCATCTGAACTGCCCCACCCCACCCCATTCCCCTAGCAGCAGGGTCAGCTCTGCTGTTCTGTCTAGATGAGGTGCAGTTCTCTCTCTCTCTCTCTCTCTCTCTCTCTCTCTCTCTCTCTCTCTCTCTCTCTCTCTCTCCTCTCTCTGTCTCTCCTCCCCTCTCCCCCTCCCCTCTCCATTCTCTCCTCTTTTTCCTCTCCCCTCTCTCCTCTCTTTTCTCTCTCTCTCCTCAAATGGCTGGTGGTGAAAGGCACAAAGCTTACTCTCCCATGTTCATGACCCTGACCCTGTGGGAAAGGGCCAGGGAAATCACCTCTGCTCATTGGCACCCCACAGCAGAGGAGTAACAGGATCAGATCTTCCACACTCACCCACAGCCCTGCTACCAGAATGAGCTTCACTTTGCTGCCTCAGCAAGGTACAGGGCCTATTCTTTCAAGAGCTGTTTCTAATGAGAAGTAAGGTCAGCTGTCCAGAGTCTTGCAACCAGGGAGGGTAGAGCCTGTTCTTCTGCACAAACCTGTTCATCTGTGTGGTCACCAGCAGCTGCCCAGACCAGAAAAGTCCCCATGTTCACTGGTGGTAAACTGAGCCACAGACATCAACCCCTGCAACAGTATAGTCATCAACCCAGACATGGCCCTCAGCAGCAGCTAGTGCTAGGAACTCACCTGGCCTCAGGGGGCTGGGCTGGCTCCTCACAGCAGGATACCCCAAGTCTCCAGCTCTCTCTCTCTCTCTCTCTCTCTCTCTCTCTCTCTCTCTCTCTCTCTC
>NC_034594.1:114351125-114369255 GCF_900095145.1 Mus pahari | reverse complement strand
TTATCAGTGAGTGCATATTATGTGTGTTCTTCTGTGTTTGGGTTATCTCACTCAGGATGATATCCTCCAGATGCAACCATTTGCCTAAGAATTTCATGAATTCATTGTTTTTAATTGCTGAGCAGTACTCCATTGTGTAAATGTACCACATTTTCTGTATCCATTCTTCTGTTGAGGGATCTGGGTTCTTTCCAGCTTCTGGCTATTATAAATAAGGCTGCTATGAACATAGTGGAGCATGTGTCCATATTACCATTTGGAACATCTTCTGGGTATATGCCCAGGAGAGGAATGGATGGATCTTCCAGTAGTACTATGTCCAATTTTCTGAGGAACCGCCAGACTGATTTCCAGAGTAGTTGTACCAGCTTGCAATCTCACCAACAATGGAGGAGTGTTCCTCTTTCTCCACATCCTCTCCAGCATCTGCTATCACCTGAATTTTTGATCATAGCCATTCTGACTGGTGTGAGGTGGAATTTCAGGGTTGTTTTGACTTGCATTTCCTGCTGATTAAGGATGTTGAACATTTTTTCAGGTGCTTCTCAGCCATTCGATATTCCTCAGTTGAGAATTCTTTGTTTAGCTGTGTACCCCATTTTTAATAGGGTTATTTGATTTTTCTTGATACATATATCTAATATCCAATATATATATTGGATATTAGTCCCCTATCTGATTTAGGATTGGTAAATATCATTTCCCAATCTGTGGGTGGCCTTTTTGTCTTATTGACAGTGTCTTTTGCCTTACAGAAGTTTTGAAATTTTATGAGGTACCATTTGTCAATTCTTGATCTTACAGCACAAGCCATTGCTGTTCTGTTTAGGAATTTTTTCCCCCTCTGCCCATATCTTCGAGGCTTTTCCCCACTTTCTCCTCTATAATTTCAGTGTCTCTGGTTTTATGTGAAGTTCCTTGATCCACTTAGACTTGACCTTAGCACAGGTAGTGGGAAAGAGGGGGAGGCGGGAGGAGCATTAATCCTGCATCCATATTACCTAAAGGCAGAGGAGTGGCAGACTAGTGGCCAGACAAGTGGCTGGGCCAGTTCAGCAGAGCTCAAGTCCTCAGGGCCAGGTCATCTGAACTGCCCCACCCCACCCCATTCCCCTAGCAGCAGGGTCAGCTCTGCTGTTCTGTCTAGATGAGGTGCAGTTCTCTCTCTCTCTCTCTCTCTCTCTCTCTCTCTCTCTCTCTCTCTCTCTCTCTCTCTCTCCTCTCTCTGTCTCTCCTCCCCTCTCCCCCTCCCCTCTCCATTCTCTCCTCTTTTTCCTCTCCCCTCTCTCCTCTCTTTTCTCTCTCTCTCCTCAAATGGCTGGTGGTGAAAGGCACAAAGCTTACTCTCCCATGTTCATGACCCTGACCCTGTGGGAAAGGGCCAGGGAAATCACCTCTGCTCATTGGCACCCCACAGCAGAGGAGTAACAGGATCAGATCTTCCACACTCACCCACAGCCCTGCTACCAGAATGAGCTTCACTTTGCTGCCTCAGCAAGGTACAGGGCCTATTCTTTCAAGAGCTGTTTCTAATGAGAAGTAAGGTCAGCTGTCCAGAGTCTTGCAACCAGGGAGGGTAGAGCCTGTTCTTCTGCACAAACCTGTTCATCTGTGTGGTCACCAGCAGCTGCCCAGACCAGAAAAGTCCCCATGTTCACTGGTGGTAAACTGAGCCACAGACATCAACCCCTGCAACAGTATAGTCATCAACCCAGACATGGCCCTCAGCAGCAGCTAGTGCTAGGAACTCACCTGGCCTCAGGGGGCTGGGCTGGCTCCTCACAGCAGGATACCCCAAGTCTCCAGCTCTCTCTCTCTCTCTCTCTCTCTCTCTCTCTCTCTCTCTCTCTCTCTCTCCCCTCTCTCTTGCTCTCTCTCTTGCTCTCTCTTCAAAGTGCTCAAGCTACTAGACTTCTCTTTCTCTCCCATATATCCACTATGTTTTCACACATTGTTGCAGCTCCCACTACAGGGTGGCCATGTGGCTGCTGGGCCCCTGGATGACATTCTCCAGTAAGTAGATGACTATGGCCCACCTGTGCCATGGACCAGAGAGCAATTCTATGGGTGACAAGCAGAATACTGTCTGTCTTCCTTCACCAGGGTAGGTGAGGCTCTAAGTGTCTATGGTCTGCCTGAGCTACAGGGTGGAGGGTGTCTTCCATACCCGCACCACATGGCATGACAGAACATAGGTCTCTGTCTGTCTTCCACTTCTTACACCATGCTGCCTGGATCTGATTTGATTTTTATGTGTTCTGTACATAAACCTGCTTTGACCACCTTGCCAGTCATCAAGCTAGGATAAATAAAGGACTGTCATCTGCTCTGGCCTTGACTGATATAAGAATGACACCACCAACTAGGTGTCTCTTTGCTGATTGCCAGGGGGCAAGAATCTGTTATAATTTTCAAAAACACAAATGAGACTAATTAGAGATCAATATAAATACAGAAGATGAAGGAAAATCAACATATGTATAAACTGTTTTAATGAATATGAAACAGGTTTAGTAATATAAAACTAGACACAAGAACTTTATGACATTAACAGTTTTAAAATTCAAATCTTTACTATTGATGTGTTATAAAAAGATAAAGGGGTATGTTCTATGAGGATATGGTGAGGCATGGGGCAAGGGGTGCCTTGGTGGGGCCATGCTGCGGCATCCCTTCCCCCTGAGGGGCCAGCCAGAGAGAGAGAGAGAGAAAGAGAAGTGAAGTAGAGGTCAATCATGAGCACATGAAGAGAGGGGGGGAGAGGGAATGGAGAGAAACAGGTAAGGGAAAGTAAATGCAAGAGAAAACAAGAGCACAAGAGAGTGAGGAGGGACAAGCAGCCCCTTTTACATTGAGTCAGGCTTACTGACTCACTGTGCAGCAGAGCTTAGAGAGAATGCTAACAACTATAATCATGCTTTTCTTCTAAAATGTGACCAATTATTTATAAGTTAAAATGACATAAGACATTCTAGGAAAAACAAATCCAGAACACTAAAACTACAAAATATAGAGGAGAATCTGGATAATATACAACATTAATAAGAAAGTTTTTCAATATCATGGGACATGAGGGGAACTGAGAAAAAGAAGTTGTATTTTGTTTCTAAAGAAAATTCATCTGTTTAAAGTTAACAAGTATATGAGAGATTGTATAAATCTGATATGTACTGTATCTGAAATCAATGAGAGATTATTTTGAAATAAATAAGCAACATATATTATAAAAATTATTCATGTTGATGAATAGTTAAGTGATTAGAAGAATACAGGCATAAAAATATCTTTGTATACTATATTAGGGTATTCTTTGATGTCAATATTTTGAACAAAACTAATATATTCCTGTAAAATAATATTTTGTGCATAAACTTCTAGAAATAGAAAAATCACTTCAATAATACTTTCAGAAATATTTGGTCCATCCGGACCATGCATAAAGACATATAGCAATGTGTTAGGACAGCCAGAAGCTGAAACAATTTAGGTAACTGTCACTGAAGGCATGGGCATCAGTGATAGAAATCCATAAAGGACTACATTTGCAAATATGGATATAAATTTCAAAAATAATTCTGAATAAAATAACAAGATGTGGTATAAAATGCATGGGAAAAATAATTCACAGCAAAACTATAGCACATTTTAGAGGAATGTGAACAAAAGATATATACTCACCATTATTTATAATAAAATTGACAACTGAAATAAAGGAGACAATAATAGGAAATGGAATAGCAATAAGAAAAAATACATTAAGAACATTACTGTCCTTTTTGTCCTAAACAGCTGACAAGAGATCAGGGAAGAAATATTTATTTTGGTTCATGATTTCAGAGGTTTCTATCCAGAATTCATTGGCACTGTGCATCTTAGAGAAACACCCTGCAAAATAAGTGAGTAGGAAAAGACAGATGCTTGTCAAAATACAGAGAGAGCAAGGCAGAACATACCCAGGAATTTGCCTCCACCGATCCATCCACAGGGATCTAGTTTATCTGGATTGGCCCCACCTCCCAAAGTTTCTAGGCCTTCAAAAATACTGCCACAAGCTGGGTCCAAAGCATTCAAACATTAGCTGACTGATTCAAACTGGCTTCTCACTGAATTGCTCTGCTTGGAAAAACGACCTCTGAATTCCACACACTGAACTACACTCATTGCACTGACTGAAGGAACTGACCAGAACTGAACAGAACTGCACAGACTCAATTGAACTCAACTGCATTCAACTGGACTACACTGAACTGAACCAAACTCAGAGAACTCCAGTGCATTCATCTAAACTGCACTGAACTGAACTCAACTGAACCCGACTCACTGAGCTGCCCTGTCCTCTCTCTGATCTGTCCTACAGTAGTCTCTCTTTCTTATGCTGCTCTTCCGAGAGTTGGGTGTGTGCTATCTCTGACTCAGTCTGTCAAATCTTTCTCTGATTTGTCCCTTTTTCTGACTCTCAAATAAATGTCACTTTCAAACATGGCTGCTTCTTTCTACAAGCTAACCTTACCTTCATTGTTAGGGATTAAAGGTATATACTAAGGGCATGTATAAATTTGAACCAGATCATATTGTAATCCATGCCATGTCTGTATTCCTCCCAGATCATATCCTTGGATATGATTCCCTTGCCAGAGCAGCCATGTTGTTGGATTAAAATTCCTCTAGAGCCTAACAGTCTAGTACTGACTCATGATTACCTCATAATGCAAGACACATCTAGGTCCATATAAAATAGCCCCATAATCTTAACATTTTCAACATTATTCAAAATTCTAAGTCAAGAACAAATGCTGAAATTCAAAAAATTCTTCTAACTGTATGCTGTTCAAAAATTTAAAAACAGAATAAGTTCTCACACGTAATTACACATAGCATGCATTCATATAAAAAGGAGGACAGTGTCACAGAAAGGAAGTATTGGATAGAAGCAGGATCCAAGTTAAGCAGAGCAAATATCAGTCCTTATAGCTCCATGTCTAGGACTGGAGCATATAAGAACATGGTGTGAGTTCTAAAAGGGTTGTGCAGCTCCAATGCTATTTCTAAGGCTGAATCTCACTTGGAATTTGCATTGGCCTGACTTCACTCTTGCCTAAAGCTTTCATAAACAGAGCTCCACAGTCCTGATTCTGGGGTTATTCAATGTGGCTTAAGATTTACCCTCATAACCTCATCCACCATCCTCTCTGGAGGTTTCTTTAGGAGAATTCAAGTATGCTATATTTTTCCTGGCCTCACAGATTTCATTGGGAATCTAAGTGGAATTCTCCATAATCCTGAAACTCTTATATTCGTCATGGTAAAAAAAAAAATGTCATATTTATTTCACCAAAGTCTACTGTTATTCCTGGAAGTTTCCAGGCACCTTACCAACCATGGATGCAGGAAATTAAATGTCTGGGCAATTGAAGACAGGAAAAACAAAACAAAACAAAACAACAACAAAAGCAACATCTCCAGACCATCTTGTTAGAACAGAATTACTTAATGTATTCTTTCTCCAAGACAAAGTCTTATACGTGTTTATGATTAAACTTAACTCCTAATCAGTTTTAAGTACCCTCCAGAAGCCCACTTACACAATATTTGGCTTTTCTTTAATTATATGTATATTTTTTTCTTTATCCTCACCATTGCACACATTCATTTTCTTTTGCTTGAACAGCATGTTTCCCACATCTTTATCTTATGCCCTTTTCTCCAAGTCATCACTGTAAACTAAAAACAGCCAGCAATAGTAGTGCCATTCTCTTCATGCTTCACCATCTTGTAATTGTCCCTGCCAAGTTGTCCATTACGACTAAATCCAGTTTTACTCACTTTACAAGATACAGAAAAAATGGAGGCAAATTCTTTATCAAAATATAGAATTAATGCTCTCTAGTCCAATTTGCTATAGAGTTTTTTTCCCCATGTTCAAAACATACTGAATACAGACATTACTTGCTGCATTTCCACTGGCATTCTTGTCTTTTATAACCCTGCTGAAAGCATCCACCAAGCCCTGATTATAGCATTCTGGGCATTTGCTAGCCTACAACCACAGATTTCCAAATTCTTCCTCCAAGCCACTTAAAAGCTTAAAAAAAACACATGGTCGTTTATTCACTAAGGCAATCTCACTTCTCTGCCAGTTTTTTATATTTGTTACTTTTATAAAAACTGTGAGCAAACACCTAACAAAAGCAATTTGAGAGACGAGTTATTTGGTTTAGTTCATGTATTCAGAAGGTTCAGCCTGTGATTGCTTGGCTCCATATGCTAATTCAGAACATCATGGCATTGTGACTATGTGGTCTACAAGTATTATTTGTATCACTGAAGACCAGAAAGCAGAGAGAGCAATCCAAAAAGTGAACAGTAACAATACACACACACACACACACACACACACACACACACACACACACACAAAAGAACAGCACCCAATGACTTAGTTTAGCCAGGTAGGCTTCATCTCAGAGATTCTAGATCCTCCAAAATAGTGACACCAGACTAGGACCAAGTGTTCAAATATGAGCTGGTTATATGAAAGAAGGGGAGAATACTTGGGGCAGTAGATTATTAAATGAAATGGAGTTAGGAATAGGGAAAGGGGGTTATGGAAAGGACAGATAGCCAGAAGTAATGATGTACAAAAACCATAGAAATTACTTTATAGGCCAACTAAAATATATAATTTATTCAAAATAAAATATAACAAATATGAGTGGAGGTACTGTCCAAAGGTATATAATGATTTTATAAAACCCAAGGGTTATGAATCAAAACTTACAGAGGGTATGAGATACATTCCATGAGTCATTAGTCAGGATGACCTGGAAATACCCAAACAATCCAGACTATAGTCATTGTTCTTGGTTTCTCACCAGAAATTACAGATATGACTTTATTACTGAAGATATCATATACATTGGTTATATGACACTGACAAATCAAGCTGAAACTGAACTGGAAGCTTTCCCCCTGGTGTCTAATATTCCTAGTGTTAGAAGTACAAAGCTCACAATACCCAAGATACAATTAACAGACCACATGAAGCAAAAGAAGGAAGACCAAAGTGTGGGTGCTTTGGTCCTTCTTAAATGGGGAACAAAATTCCAACGGGAGAAGATACAGAGACAAAATTTGGCGCAGAGACTGTAGGAAAGGTCATCCAGATGCTACCCTATCTGGGGATCCATGCCATATAGTTACCAAACCCAGACACTATTGTGGATGCCAACAAGTGCTTGCTGACAGGAGCTTGATATAGTTGTCTCCTGAGAGGCTCTGCCAGAGCCGGATAATTACAGAGGTGGATGCTCCCAGCCAACCATTGGGCTGAGCACAGAGTCCCCAAAGGAGGAGTTAGAGAAAGGACTGAAGGAGCTGAAGGGGTTTGCAGCCCCATGGGAGGAACAACAATATCAACCAAACAAATCCCCCCAGAGCTCCCAGGGAACTAAACCATCAACCAAAGAGTACACAATGAGTGACCATGGCTCCATCTGCACATGTAGCAGAGGATGGCCTTATTCGACATCAATGGAAAGAGAGCCCCTTAGTCCTGTGAAGACTCAATGGCCCAGTGTAGGGGAATGCTTGAATGGGTAAGCCAGAGTATGTGGGTGGGTGGGGGCCACCCTCATAGAAGCAGGGGTAGGGGAATGGGATAGGGGTTTTCAGAGGGGAAACCAGGATAGGGAATAACATTTGAAATGTAAATAAAGAAAATATCTAATAATAATAAAGAAAAGAAGTATGATATAGACTCCCAAGGAAGCAAAGTCATCAATGGTCTCTAATCAGATATGAACTCTATATACCTTACTACTAATGTACCAAACAAGGTCTGCCTGCTATTGCAATAGTGATATAGCAGAAATGGGAAAACAAACTATTTTATGGTTAGAGTTGAGGTTCACTCTTTAGGAGAAAATTTGTTCATGGTACTTTAAACCTGGACTAAAGTCCATGTCTGTGAGTGTTCAGGTCTGTGAATCTTTGAAGAATGATACTTCCAGAATCAAATAGTATGCAAAAGTAAAGATCAGTTATTCCTGCATTCAGAGACCTGATTCCTTCATGATAGAAAGACCCAGAATGAATTCAAAGATTCAATCTTAAAGTCAAGAAGAAGAACATTAGGGAGGGTTAAGTGATCTATATCTTGATTGGTGGGTTCTAATTCCGAAGGTCTGGGTAATGCTATGATTTAGACTATTTTTGCTTCATGCCAATGAGTGGTACCTCTTAACCTCTTGGCTGAAAGCTTGGCTAACTGTCCTTTTACAAGCTGGGGAGGGGTCTCTTTTACATATGCCTGCAGTTGTTCCAGAAACTTAACTAGCCCAGTTCTGCAAAGTAGAAACCCAGGCCTAGTCCCCTGAACTGCTAGTTTGCAGACTGTCATGGAGGCAGCCTGGCTCAGGCCAACTCACTCCTTTCATTAGGTCCTCGAAGAAAAATCTACTATTGTTATAAGATTAAATGGAAATGTTGCCAAATATCTTCTAATATTTGTGTGTATATCCATGGACAACTTTTGAGAGACTCTGCCAGAACCTGACTAACACATATGTAGACAGTCACAACCAACCATTGGACTGAGCCTGGGGACTCCAATGGAAGATATAGGGAAAGACCGAAGGAGCTGATGGGGATTGTAACCCTATAGGTAGAACAACAATATCAACTTACTGGACTCCTAAGAGCTCCCAGAGACTAAATCACCAACCAAAAAGTATACATGAGTGGGTCCAAGACTCCATCTACATATATAGCAGAGCATTGGCTCAATGGGAGGGGAGGTGCTTGGTCCTGTGAAAGCTTGTTGTCTCGGAGAAGGGGTATGCTAGTGGGTTAGTCGTGAGTAGGTGTGTGGAGGGGCAGTGCCTTCTTAGATGGGGTTTTGCATAGGGGAGACTGGCATGGGGGACAAAATTTGAAATGCAAATAAATGAAATAATCAATGAAAAGTACTTCTTAATAACAATTTTAAAGTATATTACATTATTTGTTCTGCAGCATTGCTGTTGGAAGATAAACCCACGTTATTGTTATAGTAAAGAACAAGAAATGTCTTAGTCCTTTATGAGCTTCATTAGTGATATAGAAAGTTTTCTTTTTCTGTGTAATACAATTTACTAGAAAGTAATTTATATGCCAAAGTGATGGAGAGCCTTTTTATTATATATAAATCTGTTCTTTAACTGTTCACAGATTAATCTTGACATTTTTGGAAGGGTACAATGCTAGAATCTTATATACCAAGAAATGGTCAGTTCAATAAATGGAATGATCAATTATATTTTTCTCCTTTTTTATCTTTAGACATGTCACAACAGTGGTCCAAATCAAGTTCAAATTATTGTAATGATTTATTTTGTGGAACATATAAATAGGGAAAGCTATTTTGTTTTTATATCTGAAAATAGCTATAGAAGTTGATTTTAGAAAATCATTAAGAGCAAGGAAAATCAGCTATACCAAGATATTCTTGCAATTAGATTTGTAATAGGGAACTTCTTCTGTTCTTAACAATGAGGTGCATATATTAAATATGTATACCTTCATGTGTCAATTATATCTCAGTATAGCAAATTGGGAGAAGCAAAACCAAAGCTTAAGATCAGCTGCAATGTATCCATGAGGAATAATGACTCCTAGTTATCAGTACTATAATGACAATGTGGCTAAATAACATGGATTCCAGGGTGAGATGCACTCATACAGAACTATCAATCTTCTGTGTTATTTTAACAGTAAATTATGTATTGACCTCTGTAACATTAAGTGAAATGGTGTCCTGATTATTTTTTATATAGAGAGAGGTAGATGCAAAGATAGCCAACTTAAATTCCAGAACATGAAATGAAAAGAAAGAAAAAAAAAACTGTTCAGTATGAATTTAACTATGAAAATAGATGTCTGCAAAGTGCCTCAAGGAAAAATAATTCTAAAACAAAAATGAATGGATGATTCCACAAAGCTGTGAACTTTAAGTTACAAAGATATTTAATTGCTGCCTAGTAATGATATTCTAGTTTTCAAAACATTAAGAGTACATGAAAGCATGCATTGTTACCACAATCTTGCTAACATGCATATGTAAGACTTCTAAGTAATATAAATAAAAATTCAACATTAAAGGATTTAATATTGAATGTATTTAAAGAATTTAAATGATGTTTTAAAATATGGCATCAGTCACTCTTGCACATCATAAGTATTTGTACTTTAGTGTTTTTCCCTTTTTTCCACTTCCATAATTACCTTGAAATTTTCCTGGTAAGCTCAACTATTAATTTCCTAGGGCTATGGTAGAAAGTACTTCTAAATATGTGATTTAGAAGAACAGAAATGTAACACAGTACTTGTTATTGAAATTCTGAAGCCATTCCTTAGCAGGTCACAGCTATTTGAGATATGCTTGGCTAAAATCATTCACTCACAGCCTTCTATTCCATGGCTGTATCTGTTTCTGTACCTAAATCTTTCTCTTCTTTTCTTTTAAAGACACCAAATTCAATTTATACTCATCTTAACTTGGTTACATTTATAAAGACCCTATGTTCCTAGTAAGGACATATTCTGTTTCTACAGGTTCTGTTTTGTATGAATCTTTTTACAAGATACAATTCAGCCTACAATAGTCAGACTTCACAAAGGTTTTTCATTTCTTCTTTGAGGAATTTGACTCTACTGACCTTTCTTCTTGAAATTCTCCTTTCTGTCTTCCACAATAGTGATCTCTTTTACTCATAGTACCCTCTGATATTATTTTCTTTCTCTGTTCCCATGCATTTAACAAGCAAAAATTGTACACTGTTTATACTTCTCTTTATTATTTCTAGACACTGTCTTATAAATGTAACTTTTATTTGGATGAAGTAATTGTCATCTCAGAGGCTTACTACGGAGTAAGATCCTTTCAAGTTATTTCTGACCTCTGGCTGGCTGGTTCAACACAGCTGTTCTGGATCAAACTCTTCTCTGAGCTGACTAATTCAATCTGGCTCCTCTCAGCTTCTCACTGAATTGCTTTACTTGGCCTCAAACTAATTCTGACAATTTACCTTCTGGCTCTTTCTTATTTTCTGGCTTCAACTGTCTCTGCTGAACTGCCCTGAACTGCATCAACAACTCTCCTGCACTGCACTTAAACTGCATTGCCTCCCAACTGACTCAAATCCCAACTCACTGACTAACTGACTGAAATCTTTCGTTCTCTCTGCACTGCACTTAAATAGATTTTCTCCCGAGAGTCTGGAGTATCACATCTCTGAATCATTCTGCCAGACCTTTCTCTGATTCATGACTTTGCCCCCCAATTATATATCATTGTCTGCGACTAAAGGCATGTACTAAAAGATTCCAGCCAAACAGAAAGATCTATACTAAAAGATCCCAGCTCAAGGAAATAAAGGTGTATAGTAAGCGTGTGCTTGTTTGCATTCCAGCCAGATCACATAGACATATAAGGCTTTTGGATATGATCAAAGCAGCCATGTTGCTGGATTAAAATTCATCTACACTGTCTACACTGGGAGATGTCTCATTTTTCTTTTCTTTTTCTCTATACATTTTTATTGTTGATTTGGGGATTTCTTTTCTTTTACTTTTTTTTTTTTTTTTTTTTTTTTTTTGGGGTTTTTTTTTTTTTTTTTTTTTTTTTTTTTTTTTTTTTTTTTTTTGAGACAGGGTTTCTCAGTATAGCCCTTGATGTCCTGGAACTCACATTGTAGACCAGACTGGCCTCGAACTCAGAAATCCACCTGCCTCTGCCTCCCATATGAAAGTAACTTGGATGAAATGAAGATTCTAAAACTATGCTTTGCTAAGCTTGCCCTGAGATTTCTAACTCTTATCCAGTAAAATTCTGTAAGAAAGCATGCAGGACCCTCCAAGATATTGTAGGGACAAATCTGGGGCATTCCTAGCTATGAGAATGCAAGGTTCCAGGAGGCTGAGTTTCTTTTGAAACTCATTTGCCTCAGGACTGCTGTCCAGGTTTTCAGACCTGTTATGAGTCACTACTGGAGTGGGTGTGGCACAGTTGGTCCCTCAACCTGTGGGGAACCAGGGTCCTGGTATTCAGGTGAGCAATGAGCCAGCAAAAATGAAAAACACACACTGACACAGAGAGAGTGCTGTATCTGAATGTAATTTCTCAAAGTAGGCATCAGACTTATATTACAGAAGAAAACAAAGAAGTTAGGTGACACTCCAACCAAGGTACATTGAAGTTATCTGACACAAAACAGAGAAATACGTACATAAAATCTAGAAGGAACCAGGCAATGTTTACAACTGAGATAAGATCAGCCTTATTTAAAGTTAGCTATTCACAGGAGCTAGGTGAAAGGACTAATATACCCAGGAGCAATTCTAGTCTATTGTTTAACCCAACACCAGGGGTCCCTTAGTAAATAACTAATTATGCTATTCCTCTGGACCTAGAGAAAAATATGCACCAGAGAAGTTCCATTCTACTAACCCTTACATGAACAATACAATACTCTAGTTCCTTCTTAGACCACAGCCTGATCTTCTTCTTAAACCATTGTAAATTCCTGTATATGGGAATGACTCGGGTGTTATTCTAAGTGATTTTGTGGGGGACTTTTTTTCTATTAAGTAATGTAGTTTGCCATACATAACTATAATAAGAATTCTAAACTTACTTTCTTAAGCTTGCCCTGAAATTTCTAACTGTATGTAGTAGATAGTAATGCCTGATTTCTTTTGCCATCTCTCTTTCAATACTGTAGGCAATTTGTCAAATAGGTAACATTCTTACTGAATTCTAATTCCAGGGTCGGCTCAAGGACTGCCTAGGATATTGGTGAAGGACAGGAAGCAAAGTTCAATTTAGCTTAGATATTTGACAAATCATTCCTTGGAGGCACTTATAATAAAACAATACTGAAAGAAAGCACACAGATCCATTCACCAACTAACACAAGGACAAGTTTGGAGCATTCATGTTACGAGATGCCAAGGCTCCAGGAGACTAAGTTTCCATGAAACTTTTTGCCTCAGGATTGCATCCAAGCTTTTGGGCTTGCCACACAGACTTCACTGAAGTGGGTGTGGCACTTCCCTGTTTGAGTTCTTATTCTGGTTTCCTTCAATGATGTACTACAATGTGGTAGTATAGGCCAAATAAATATTTCCCTCCTCAACATGAGTTTTAGTCACGATGTTTCATTGCAGTAATAGAAACCATAACTAAGAAACTCAGTATACTTCAACATTATCATAAACATACATACACACACACACACACACACACACACACACACACGTATAATTTCTTCCTATTTTCATCCCTAAAATTAGTCATTCAAGAATCAATGGTTGCTTTTTTTCATTTTTTTATTAGATAATTTCTTCATTTACGTTTCAAATGCTATCCTCAAAGTCCTCTATACCCTCCCACTGCCCTGCTCCCCAACCCATCTGAGTATTCTGCTCAGCAGAAACACTCACTCCCAGTCTAGGTTCGTTCTGAAGGGCAGGACTGTCCTGAGGGCGAATAGGCTGCGAAAGGAATATGAGGCCAGGACAAAAACATTCTGATCAAGGCCCAAGGTTTAATGATAGAACTCAATTTATATAACATGGAAAAATCCCCAGTCCCACCCCCAGTCTTTGAAGGCGCAGGTGAATGTCCAAATGTCCATAGGCATGTCTGTAGGCGGGTCCAAAGATCAAGGCACAGGTGGATGTTTTCTTCTGGAACATCAAAAAGGTCCTATCAGCAGGTGGTGGAGACACAGTGATGGTAGAGAGGTTCTGGTGGATCTAAAGGTTACTGACAGTGGATTTTAGCGCTTGCAGGGGGCTGGGCTTTGAAGGACAGTGATTAGTATAAACAGTAAGATAGGCTTGGTGAATCTGAAGATTATAACCGCAGGTGGTCCAGGTCCAGTGGAAAGAGAGCTGGGGAGGCCCCTACACCCATCCACTCCTGCTTCCAGTCCCTGGCATTCCCCTGTACTGAGGTATATGATCTCTGCAAGGCCTCTCCTCCCATTGATGGCTGACTAGGCCATCCTCTGCTACATATGCAACTAGAGACACAGTTCTGGGGGGTACAGGTTAGATCATTTTGTTGTTCCTCCTATAGGGCTGCAGATCCCTTTAGCTCATTGGGTACTTTTTCTAGCTCCTTCATTAGGGGCTCTGTGTTCCATCCAACAGATGATTGTGAGCATCAACTTCTGTGTTTGCCAGGCACTGGCATAACCTCACAAGAGATAGCTATATCAGAGTCCTGTCAGCAAAATCTTTCTGGCTTATGCAATAAAAACTGGAATTTTTCAGAAGAGTATAACTCAATCAGTAAAGCACTTGCCATGTGATCATAAAGACCAGGGTTTGATTTCCAGCACCCACAGAAAATGTTGACTGTAATGATGCACCCTTGTTCTATAACGTAAGTTATGAGGGATCCTACACTCACTTCTCGCTCTCTCAGTCACTGGGAACATGTATAACACACACACACACACACACACACACACACACACACACACACACACAGGAAACACATTCATACACAAATGTAAGTAAATCAATTTTTTAAAATACCATAGGGAGTAATATATTTCATTGGCATGTTATCATATGAATGAGTCATTGTACTTTGTTCTAATTCATCATCCCTAGTGCCATGTCTTCTGCCCCAAACACAATCCATGCTTCCCCTCTTCACCCCAATAGTACCCACATCTGTTTCTATGACATTAGTATTCTAGTAACTCCACTTTATCCTCTCCTTTAGTTTTTCCTAAATATCTTATGATCTCTTTTTCCTGTAACATGAAAAACCATAATAAAACAAACATGTAGGTTTCTCAAAAAAACTCAAAACAGAGCAACACAAGGTTGAGCCATTTGTGAATACTTTTATGAAAGAGTAGAAATAGAAAACATTATCTAGGAGTTGAGTATATACTAACACTAAAGTGAAGTGTTATAAATTCTAGGAACTCTCAAATGAAATGAGTTAGAAGATGCATGTATTCATTAAACAGTGTGAATATACATTTATAATAATTCCAAGATCTCCTTATCTGTATCTGTATCAAGCTAAACAGAAATTCAAGCAAATGTTCCAATTCTAATTCAATACCGCACAGTTTGTTCTAGTCTTCCTCTTTGCTATGTGAAATACATTTCCAACAGTTAGAAAGCAAGTCCTTCTATCTGACAAAGTCCTACTAACTGATATCTTTTGTCTAGTTTGCATGGCACTTTCAGAACTACTAGTCTCATACAAGAAATAACTTCACTAATGAAGGCCCACTTCCTTTTGCCTTTAGTCATGTAGATTTCATTAACTTTCTGCTCCCTAGGTTGGTACCTCTTCCCCTCCACTTTAATCTCCATTACACCATCTGTATTGCAGCTAAATCTTCTATTCAAAAATCCAGATTCCATCCTAAGATTCCATACCTCCAAGTTGAATTTTAAAGCATGTTGATACAGTAATATTTATAATATATACTATAAAGTTTTCTAACATTATGACAAATATATATTATTTCCCATGTAGCACTATAAATAATTTCATAATGCTAGCTTGTACAGCTTAATTAAAGATGAGGAAAACAGATTTTGTTCTAGTTTGTCTCTTTCTAAGCATCCATTTTTAGATAGATCTAAGTTTTTAATATTCATATTATTTTTACCCACAAAATATTTTAGATTTCTCTCAGATATATTGGTGAGATTCTCTTAGATTTTTTGAAAATATTTATCCTTCTCCTTTTAAGAATAATTTTCTTAGCTATTTTTCTCTTGCTGTGCTAAGACATCATGACCAAGAAAACTTATAAAATAAAATAATTAAGGGCTCATGATTATACAAGGTGAGAGTTTATGAGTATCATGACAGAAAGCTTTGCAGCAAGAAGGCAGACGGCCATTGTGCTGAGCCAGTTGCTGGGAGAGTTTACATTTGATCCACAGCAGGAAGCAGGAGAGAGAGAGAGAGAGAGAGAGAGAGAGAGAGAGAGAAAGACAGAGAGAGAGAGACAGAGTCAGGGAGAGACAGAGAGCTACAAAGACAGAGAGAGACACAGAGACAGAAAGACACAGAGAGACAGAGACAGAGAGATAGCACAATAACTGGGGTTGGCATGAGGTTTTGAAACCATAAAGCCCTGTGACACATTTTTCTCTAAGAAAGACTCACCTCTTAATCATTCCTAAACAGATCTACCAGCAAGGGACCAAGCATTGAAATATAAGAGACTACAGGGACCTTTCTCATTCAAAATACACAATGATTTTGTTGGCTATAAAATTCTAGACTCTGGAGTATGCTTTCTCTTGCCTATTCAGATTCTGTTCTGATTGTGTTTTTATATGTAATGGTATCTATTGAGAAAACTGCATGCAACATTTAATAATTTATCTAAAAAAAAAAAACAACCAAAATTGATGTTGGATGAATCTGTATTCAGAATTCCTGCATGGGTTCCCATCTGGGAAGCTATTTGCAATATACCTCAAACATTGGTAAGGAGGAACTCTTGGTTCTTTAGTCACCAACTGCAAAGATGGGGATCTACACCTAATGAGTCTCTTTGAATATCACAGATGCTACACACTATAGTGGGATTTTGCTGCATTGGGTACACTGACACAAAAGAGAAGTAGCATCAGCTCTCCAGACAGTAGCTTTGAGATAAATCCATACGTACGTACCACCAGTGGCATCCAGAAGCCTGCAGCTCATTCAGACCCCATGATATCATCACCCTCGGAGCTGATTAATGCCTTTTGCAAAACACCACAAATACTCTCTTTTCCTTTGGAACTCAATGTTGAAGTGCTCATTTCTGCTACAGGGCAGCTAACAAATAGCCCTATTGACTTAGATTATCTCCATAGACATGAAGTTATAAATATCTAGTGGAGAGATCAGAACTGAACTGCCCTGACAAATTTACTCTTGGACACAGGACATGTTTCACACAAGTAGTCTGCTGTAAAAGACAATGATTTCAGTGCAATGAAGCTGACTTCCAACATAATAAGTGACTGATATAGGGCCTGATTTGAAATGCTTTGTAAAAACATGAAATGGTCTTCCTTGTTAAAATATTGACTAAAATTTACTTTTACACAGATTTTTTTGAGCCAAGGTTAACCACAATAAGTAAATGACTTGGGCTTAGAACAACACTAATATTGCACTCCCTCCAAAAATGTAGAACATTGCTCAAAACTCAGTATTTTTGTTACTCATAATCAAGCCAAAATAAATGTACTATAATTAATATAAAATCTTTGTCCTGTAAGGCAGTGAAAGACACACAGACATTCTGTAACCAACAAGACCTATGATCAAGTCCAAGAAACTAATGACAAACATCAAAGCTAATGGTGATTTCAAAGATTTTTACATTTCTGATTGTTTAAGCAAGGTTTTCTGCAGAGCCGATTGACCAAATGTCTTCAAATTCTTCTGTTTACTAATGCATTGTTAAGGGTGTGTAAAGTGAGAAGAATTTCCCATCCCTGGTTTCATAACAGTATTGGTTATAGAAGCACTATCGTCATTCTGTATTTACTATGGCCTTTGAAGATATTTGGACTTTCTTTAACCTCTGATGGTAGCAGAAAAGATTATACTAGTTGAGTCAAGAATGCCCTATGGTATCTGTCTTTTTCCACAGTGATTTCAAAGAGTCTCTCCTTTACATGTGCAGATTGCTTGTGACCTATTTGTTCCATTGTCTGTCACCATTCTGGACACAAGACAGTCTCATTCCTGAGAAGAAATGCACTATTTAATTGGCTATGTATTAGAAATCCTGGGAGATGGTTGTAAGGATGTGCATAAAATCTCTTTTTAATATTACAAGAATGTACATGTGACTTCCATTACCCTCATTGCATGTCTAGGCAATGTTTCCTAATCTAAATCGTTGCCTACCTCAGGTGTGCTACGTCTCACTGATCTAGCACTCTGGTTTCGAGATGTTCTACTCCACTCTTTTTTTCCCCCAATTTTTATTAGGTATTTACTTCATTTACATTTCAAGTGCTATCCCCAAAGTACCCTGTACCCTTTACCCTACCCCCACTGCTCCACCACCCACCCAATCCCACTTCTTGTCCCTGG